>NC_073353.2:39570000-40170000 GCF_027580225.2 Misgurnus anguillicaudatus
GTAGACAACCTAAGTTTTTATGTTTTAACACACTGTTGCTCACATTCAGTATAGACCAGGGGTCTCCAACCTTTTTGTGGACAATCTGGAGGGCTACTTTTTTGATATAGTCTACTCAAAACTTTTTGGTTTTACTTTTTGATGTTTTATCATTGTTTAAAATGTTAACATACATAAAATAAACCAAGCCAGTATAAAAAATATGAAATAAATATTAAAATTGAGGCTATTAATGTGCACCAAATTGGAACCACTGGTATAGACACACTGTTATTCCTTGTACTACACTAAAGATATTTTATTCTCCACAGATATTTAAACTACTGAAAAGATTTAGTTCACCACAAAATTAACTACTCCATCTTTATAATCTTTATCTTTCATGAGAGAATCAGGTTTGACGTTCATCATTGAGAGATAAACCTGCTGCTTTCATTGTTAAATGTTTGTGTTGTTATTGTGCACTTCAGATCAGTGACTGTAATATTGTGTCTGTGATTAATGTAAATCAAGACTTTAATTTTAGTGTTTTATCTCCAGTATTAATACGTCTATGGCCATTTTCACATCGTACTGTGAGATAAAAAAAATATAAAAATGTGTTTTGTTGCCTTAATACTGTAAACATTATTCACAGCTGTTTCTATTTTAGAAATAGTATTTCTGTTTACAAATCTCTAATAAAAGTATAGATGTTAAATGAATGTAATGATACAGCTGAATGTCAATAAAAAGTATTTGGTGTTATTTACTGTACAATAAATATACAGTACATATATTAAAACATATAATAAAAGGTATATTTAAACAAACTTGTGAATTGAAATTGGATGTTTTTGAAATCTTTCTGTATTAGCAGTACTAGATATACAAACATTTAATATAACATTTAACATTATTTTTTAACATAACATTTAACTAAATGTTGCTCTTTAGTTTTCTCTGTAACACTGTAAATAAGTTATTATTCCTGAAACAAACAAACTCTACCAAGAAACTACCAGAATCATTAACTTACACATAAAGTCTAACAGACAAATCAAATGATTTCTAACGAACAGAGATTTATAGTTACGTGGTTATAATTTTCCAAAGCTGAATGTGAATGGAAATGAATCATCAGGTCCTGTAGTCGGCTGTGTTGAGGAGCTCTGCTGTGTGTTATCATTGCTGAATGAAAATGAAAACTCTTCCTGTCGACTCTCGCCTTCATCGAACAAGAAACCTTTCATTTAAACACACAGTGTTACATTTCATTACAATATCATTTATTCATGTTTACATTATTATTTATTTATTCCTTTGATTCTGTTATGTGGACAGGAGTGCCACATGGATAACTATTTAGTGCTGGGCAAAGATTAATCGCGATTAATCGTATACAAAATAAAAGTCATTTTTAACATAATATACAAGTGTGTTCTGTGTGTAATTATTATGTATATAGAAACACACACACACACGCGCACGCACGCACACACGCACACACACGCACGCACACACACACACGTACACACACACACACACACACACGTACACACACACGTACACACACACGTACACACACAGACACACATAAGTATTTAAGAAACATGTACATGTGTATATATATATATATATATATATATATATATATATATATATATATATATATTTATATTTTTATATATTCTATATTATATATAATTTTTTTAAGATATATATAAATAAATAAAAATTGTGTGCGTGCGTGCGTGTGTGTGTGTGTTTAAATATACATAATAATTACACACACACATTAATATGCAAAAATTAACTTTTATTTTGTACGCGATTAATCTTTCCCCAGCATTACTATTTCTGTAGTTCAAACCCAGAAGTTAGTGAGACGCTTGTTACTTTACCATTAATTTTTCCCATGGACAAAAAAATAAGCTCTATGTTTAACAAGTTACATGCGTTTTGTTCAACAGATCATCTTCACAGATGAATTTTAAAATGCGTTTACTAGAAATTAAAAGCTAAGCTTAGGCTACCAGTGAACTACACCACAGTCTCCAACAAATCCCGACATCACCAGCTTCTGACAGCTCTTTCAAACTTGATTAAACTCCTTTAAAAACATGTTCTTGATAAGGAAATACTCTGTGGATGAATCATTGTTGGGAATTGTGCCCATGTTGCATTGTTTATGAGACCTTTATTCATGATCTACAGGGTTCCCACAGGTCATGGAATGTCTGGAATATCATGGGATTTTAAATGATCCATTCCAGACATTGGAAGTCAGGAATCTGTTTTTATCCAAGTCATGGAACATCAGGAATTTTGTTTGTTGCTTTAAATTTAGTTTTTTTATTTATACCGTTTCCGGGTCCAAGTCTATGCTGTTTTCTAGTGAGACTACAATCTAAAGAGCTGTTTATTGGCACTGTTTATTCATTTCACACATTTAAGCTACATTTTTATAAGCTCATGGTGTACACTACATTATCCAGGCTCACGCCATCCTAGACAAAGGTCATGGAAATTCAGCTTTTTAGTCAGCGTGAAAGGTCAGGGAATTTGACATTTGGCTAAGACTGGGAACCATGCATGTAGCAACTTGTTAGCAACCGCCCTTTTAAAGACACGTTAAAGCTTTGAAAAGTTACAAGGGGGGGTATCACTGCTGTGTTTTATTTCGTAGAAAAGTGTTAACTCAATATCTTATTTAAGTAGTTCAAATAAAACCCCATTGACTTTGGGACGATGGAACTGGAAGTGCTAAAATGCTAGCTCACTACTGGGTTTTGCCTACAAAAATACCTTGCGGCACTTTATTTACTTATAAACTTTACCTGAGAACTTTGGTCCAGATCCTGGTGACTTCTGTTACCAGAAACGACACATTCAGATATCAAACACTTAAATCCCATCACATAGCCGCCATTAAACAAAATGATCTTCACGCATACCTTGTCGCTGAAGTAGGAGCTTGTAAATGTAAATGGTGAGGCCTACAAAACAAAAAAAAGCAAAATAAAACGACTGATCCGTCTACAATATTATTTTATCAATAAATCTCTAGTGTTTGAGGTTGACCTCTTCTGTTGAGCCCATGCCAAAATCACAGCCCAGTCTTGGAGTGTTCGGAGCAGAAATCGCAGCGAAAACAAAAGCAGGTGATTTGGATTCGGAGATATCAGGTTGTTCAGGTGAGCAGTAGGGACTGTTACTGTTAACAGATTCAATAATGATTAGTTTAGGTTGACACCAAAATATGGCAGAATGTTAAATGTAATCTAGGTTGTGAATGTTGTTCAATGATTGATTTTAATCTATAGACGTGAAGGTTTTATACTTTATGGAGAAGGTTGGGGTTGTCAGCAGAGCTTTCATTCTGGCTGGTGAAGGAGGTGGACAGATGACTCCCTTACTAGCTGTTTCCTCCAGAGCGCCCACTTTGGTCTTCCCTACATCCTCTTCATCATTCCCTTCTAATGTCTCCACACATGAACTCTTCATATTCTCCTCCTGCAGAAAATCATTCACACTGATATCATAAGAACATGATGAAAAATTAAAACCGATGTGGTCTGGTTGTTTTACCGGCTCATTTCCCTTCTCTGATTGTTTCTGAACGCCTTCTTGATTGATTTGATCTAAAATGAAAGAATAAAATTGTTATATTAAAGTAACTCTCTGGAATACTGACATCCTGATTATTTATTACCTTCTACGCTGTCTGACTTTGGCCATGAGGTGTAGTTAAACATCTCAGTGTCGGATTCACTCATGTCTTGTCGATCTTTCTCTTCAGAAAATTCTGCGACAATCATTCCACGATCATCTGTTTCTTCTGTAGGCCTCTAAAAGTTAACAATTCAAAATGACATTTACTGTAAACTGTATTTATTGACATTTGACAGAATGAGACAGTTTTACATGTCCATTTACAACCCTAGGATTTGTCCCCAGAAGTACAAGAGCCATTATTACCTTATTTGAAAGGGTAATGAATAATAATGTTGAGCTCTGCTCTGATTGGCTGGTTTACATTAGATGGACAAAACAATCATGTTTGAGGCTCACGATATGAAATTACCATGTACAGGGCTCGTATTATTCATCTATGCCTGCCTACTTAAACACAGTTTTATGGCACCTTTAAACATGACAATCTGTATTTTGCATTAGCTTACTGACAAAACGTAAAATGCTCAATCATTTATAATTGACTTTGGATAAAAGCATCTTCCAAAAAACACAAATGGGTTAAATGGAGTTCAGAGGATTATAGTCTTCTTGGTCAAAAGCTGACACAATATACAAAGGGTATTTATGAATAACAGGCATTTCCAGTTCTGTGAACCTTCATAATATGAATATACATTCTGTCTGACTACAGTAAGTTAAAGATGATATAAACCCTAACCCCAACGCAAAGGTCATAGGTTTGATGAAAAAAATATAGACTGTATGCATTGTAAGTTGATTTGGATAAAAGTGTCTGCAAAGTACATGTAAATGATTTCACCTAAAGGCTAAAGAGGCAAAATAGTGAAGTGGATAAAAGCAGAATTACCTGCATTTCAGGGTCTTGGTGACAATCCAGTTCCCCCAATGACTCATTATTGTCAGTTTGTAAGGTTTCAGATTCTGGACACTTACTATTGCTGTGGTTACTTCAGAAAAAAAAACTGAAATAAGGAGAATGTGAGTAATCTCTGGTAAACGAAACCTAATGTAATGATAAAATACCTGTCAGCACCATCAGAAGTAGAGACAATAGGGTCATTCACACCTACAAAAAAAAAACAAGCAAACAAATCAAGGGTAAGAAAAAAATCTTGAAATAAGTCTTAGAAGATTTTTCTTAGACACTTAATTCAAGACGAGAAAAAATTCACTTAAGCACAAATTCACTTAAATTTTATATCTTTGGTCTAAAAACAATTTTCTCATCAAGAAAATTAATCTTAATTCAAGTTAATTTTAATATTTGTACTAAAAACAAGACAAAATTACTAAGTAAGAAAGTCATTTTTTTTTGCAGTGCATTTTTCATGAATATTATGTTATTTGCTTAAATAGATCAAACCTGACAGATGTGGTCACTAGAAACTGCCACTGTATTGAAAATCTTCAACACGACTAAAACACCACACCACGTGAGTTTGGATAAATGTGAGATAAATAATGTGAAAATATAGATTTTACTAGTCTTTAAAAAGTTTATATAAAGATAGCAGGATAGTTTGGTGATCAGATTACCGAGTGCAGCTGTTAGCTCTCTCTCTTTCTCCACTATTTGGCTCTCAGTTTCCCTGATTCTCTTCTCGATCTTTTCATTCTCTGCTTGAATCTGAAGTAGTTTCTGAGCCTCTGGGTTAAGACAGTAACTGTCCTTATACTGCTGAAACACATCCCTGTAGCTCTCCATTCTCTCCTGGAATATTTTCCTTTAGTGTTGAATGGCAAATGTATTATTAAAAGAGATTAGAGATTTGGTGTATTACTGTAATATTAATAATTGTGTCTTCATATTGTCTTTAAATTTGACCCACATGTCTTGATTATAGCTGTCCTGTCTCTTCTCCAGCTCAGATTCCAGTGTCTTCTCATATTGAAGCATGAGATTTCCTGTTTGCTGGAGACTGATACATAAAATGAAATATAATGATATCAAAACACTTAAATTTCAATGTAAGAGATAATGTACAGTATAGGCAGCAGGTTGTTATGGCAGAAATAAGCTTATTAAGGCCATATCAACTTGATCACGCTGTCAGGGCTTATTTCTGCGATAACAACCAGCTGACTGTACATTATCCCATTTATTACACGGCTATTTACCTCATAAATAAGGTGAGGAACATTAAAAATATTGATTTTAAATATTTTATTTGCTTATTTTTAATTAATGCAGACCTTATGCGAGGAAACCTTGTTTACTTTCGGTTTTAATATAAGACAAGACATTCAAATGTCACAAACACATTTTTTGGTTTAATCATTTGTAAATATAATTAGTTTCGTTTAGTTTAGTTTATTTATTTATAAAGCACACAAATTACAGCGTGGCGCTGTCCAAGGTGCTGTATAAAAGCAATTTTAAGAATTTCATCATCAATACATTTTAAGAAAAGAATATCAGTAACAAATATAAATAAAACTACATGTATAATTTAAAATTATGAAATGTTAAACATAATATGTAAAAGATAACACTGCACTAAAAGAGGTTTCAAGAGGAGGATGTTTAATAACATATAATGTCATACATGCACTCTAAAAATTGCTGGGTTGTTTTGAACCCAGGGCTGGGTCACTATTGGACAGAACACACTGCCGGGTTAAAATGACCCAACTGCCTGGGTTGTTTTAACCCAATTGCTGGGTTATTGTCAATCAACCATCTTGAAACAACCCAGCCCTAGGTTAAAAACAACCCAGCATTTTTTAGAGTGTGTTATTAAAATACATATTTATATTGAATTTTTGTGTTTGTTATCTGGGAATAACATACCATGTTGTGACTGGCCAATCAGAATCAAGCATTTTAGAGCGCCGTGTAATAAATGTTGTTTTGTGTTATATGTTGTGTTAAGCCTCACGCTTTGACTTACTTTTTCGTGTTTTCTTTGATGAACTTTACAGTGTCCTGTTTCTGATTAATTTCTTCATCGAGTTTTTTGATGGTCTTCTGGGTTGTGTCAATATAATCTTTCTTCTCCTGAATGCTGGACTCTAAAACTAAACACACACCAGATAAACAACAAACAGGCTGATTCATTCACTCATGCTTGCTGTGAATGTTTTTTACATTTGTGAAACATGTGCTCTTTAAAACACAAGTTAAAACACAGTTAAAGCAGTGGTTCTCAAACGTTTTTAGGGAGGGCCCCCCTTGTGTACGGTCCATTCCTTTGCAGCCCCCCCCCCAAGAAAAAAACAGTTCTAAAATGTAACATTTTAATTAAACAAATCATATTAAATTATACAAAAGTAGTGTTGTTGGTTAGTAGGCTTAATTTTTGGTTTAATTACAATAAAACTGGGGCCCCCCTGGCACCATCACGCGGACCCCAGTTTCAGAACCACTGAGTTAAAGTGTGCTTTTTTCCTAATGCTCTTTTGCAATTTAACATACCCTAAAATAAATAGAGTGTTCATATCAGGTGTTTTTTAGATTCATGACGCGATGATGCGCTTCTCATCCGGTGTGCAACCTCCTTAAGAGTAATTTTCTAAAATGTCATGGCCAACATGTGGGCCCAACAGGTGTTGTTACATATTTATTATTACATATCCTATAATATTGAATATAGCTTGACAAACTATATTGTTGGAAAGCTCTAAGAATGTAGTTTTAATATTTCAAGGCCATTTGAGGATAGAAATTATATAGTGATATTTTGTTAAATGTCAGTTAATCCAGAGGAATACATATGAATTATTATATATTCATAATTCTAATATCCTTTACAATAAATCTATAAATCTTCAAAAATTTTGACAAGATACATTTTGATTTATTGTAGTTTTCATATTTCAAAACTTATTTTGCATTAATAATAATGCAGTGACAGCAATTTCTTTTTATTTATTAATTTGTGATTATGCAGCTAACTGTTGACACCTAGTGGCCGTTGTTGGTAAAACCACTAAAAGTGTGACAGAAACCAAATTTTTTGTTAATTTAATTTGAAATTTGGATCATAACTAGTTGAGACTTGACCTTTTTGTTTTTTAAATATATCATCATCATATTCTTTATTCAGGACAACATTAAAATAAATGGTCCAATAATGGATAAATCAGTGCCCAGTTACAACAATAAGCAAGTTAAGAGAGCCCTCTAGGTTCGTTTAAAATAATTTATATCGCTAACTTGAGAACAGAAGCTTGGTGCTGATTTACTTTGTATTTGGTGTTTGATGTCATCCTTCCTCTGAGCAAGTTCTTGCGTTTCTATACCTAATGTGAAATCATACATAAAGAGTAAAACAAACATGTAAAATCAACAATAAATGAAAACGCATTTACAGCAACCTTAGGTAACGTTAATTAACGTTACCTAACTGAAGCAGCAGGTTGTCAAGTTGGTTTACGGTCTGCTCCTCCATTCAAACACCTGACATGAACACAAACAGTACTTAAAACACCACAAAGGCGTGTCTAGAGTCTAAAAATGTGTAAACTAAACCTTCCAATGTTGTATTTTATTGTTTTTAACGCTGAGCACAAATGCGACCGTTACTGCGGAAAGCAAGCGCGTGCACACACACACTGAGGTAAAATCGGTGACGCGCTGCGGCACTGAGTATGAGTATGACTAAAATTAAGAAACTTTTTTATTATTATTAATTACTTTAAAACTTTACAAATCAAGGCATATGATTACAACAATGAATAGCATAAGTATCGATCAGTGCAAACTCAACACTGAACAAATTATAGAAACTGTTTCAACTAAATCTTGAGTTTATTGCTTTCTCAATAAATCACAAATTTATGGTGTAATCCCGTGCAACCCGTGACATAAGACTTTTCATTCGTGCCATTTTCATATGTATATTCCACATATAATAACTTTTTATTTAAAAAATGTATTAAATTAAAAGGAGCATATCACGGTGTCAACCTAAAAATATTCATTAAAAAAAAAACTTTTATATCTAAACATTTATAAAGGAGACCTTCCAATTCGTATATATAAATTATTGTGCATGTAAAAGTGGCCAAAAATGTGTACTCGTTGAATTTTATTTGTTATTATCCCTTATGTGAGTGAAGGACTTTTAACTTATTCTCTTCTGATTGGACGGCACAGAGTTCCAGATTTAATGGGCGGGGCTTGTTTTCATTGTGGCCCGAGCGCATCTGTATGGCGGATGCTGTTTGTTTGCACATCAAATAAAACAAAACACTTAATGCCACGCGTGTTCACAGTTTTACAGTTGTGCATCTGTCGGGTAAGACTGCTATGTTTATGAGTTCATCACGAGCTTTTCATCTGTTTTTCTCATTGTAGATGCATGATCTAGGGTGTGTTAAAAGTCGATCAGCTGACAGGCGACAACAGATTAAAATAATTTAAAATAAAGAATTATCATAGTATATTTTAAAATGAAGGCTTTTAATGTATAATAACATGCTTTAAAACACCATCTTTTGATCGGCTGCAGTACTTTGGTGTTGCCTGGTTGGCTTTGTTTGTTTCTGTGACAGACGGAAGGGTGACAGATGTGTATTTGAATAAACTGTAGACAGCAGTATCATCCAAAGATGATGGATGATGTTATTTATCTTTGATGTGAATTCTTTCAAAGCTGTTTATAAAGTATTTTAGTGTGGAAGCTGCTTAAAGGTGAAATTTCACAAGAGTTTAAAAAAATGTAAAATAAATCTTTGGTGCCCCCCTGACGTATGTGAAGTTTTTGCTGAAAATATGATATAGATAATTTATTACAACATGTTAAAATGGACACTTTGTAGGTGTGAGCGCAGATGTGCTGTTTTGGGTGTGTCCTTTAAAATGCAAATGAGCTGATCTCTGCACTAAATGGCAGTGCTGTGGTTGGATAGTGCAGAATAAGGGGTGGTGTTATTATAATAAGATCCCCTTCTGGCATCACAAGGGGAGACAAATTTCAATTAGCTATTTTTCACATGCTTGCAGAGAACAGTTTAAAAAAAACTAAGTTACTGGGCTGATCTTTTTCACATTTTCTAGGTTGATAGAAGCACTGGGGACCCAATCATAGCACTTAAACATGAAAAAAGTCAGTTTTTTATGAAATGTGCTCTTTAACAAATACAACATTATGTAAAGTAGAACTGAATGAGTATGTGACCTGAAATTTTTAAACGGTGGTGTAAATATTTTATATCCATAGCACATCTGCTTGCTCAATTACCAAAAGTTTTCTAGACTGACCTAAGTTTTTCCTCATCCACAAAGCTTGCAAGATTCTGACCTGTAGCTGTACAGTGAAGCATGGAGCAGGTGGACCAGCTCAGACCGGAGAGCCCTCAGTTAGAGTCTGAAAGATCTCAGGGACACGGCAATGAAGGAAACTCTGGCACCGGCACAAGAAGAAAGAGGAGAAAGCGTGAACCTCGGCCAGAGTCTATCATCGTCTACCGCTGTGATACAGAGAGTGCAGGTGGAGAAGAGCGTGATGGAGATATGGAGGGTGCTGAGAGGTCCACTGAAGAAGGAGACACATTTCTGAACAACCCCAGCAGTGAAGGTAAATCGATTCAAATCGTTTTAAAGTGTTGGGTAATATAAACCAACATACAAACAAAATATTTCATAACTTTCTGTCGAAAGTCTTTCAAATTATACAAATTGAAAATGGAGAGTTTTGTGACACTCTCTGGATGTCAGATGTTTGTGCATCCACTAAAATTCACACTATTATTTACTTATAAATAAAATGAGGTCTAGCATTTTTTGTTTGGAGATGCTGCTAGATTTGATGTTCAGTATAATTGTTAGTTTTTCATTACAGATGTGTTTGGTGATGAGTGACACGTTTCTCAAGCTGTCAAATGTTTTTTTTATGAAATGTTCCCACCTCACAGGTTGGAATCTACCTCCAGATAGCCGCTACGTGACACTGACAGGGACGATCACACGAGGAAAGAAGAAAGGTCAGATGGTAGACATTCACATGACGCTGACGGAGAAAGAGCTGCAGGAGATGGCGAGGTCGAAAGAGCGTCTGGATGCTGAATGTGAGGACAGAGAGGGATCGAGACGCCGGTGTGTTTTTGGGATTTCTCAAGGTCCCCACGTTGTCCTTTGGAGTCTGTCTTGTGCTCCGGTAGTTTTCGTCCTTTCCTTCATCACCTCTTTCTACTATGGAACTCTCACTTGGTATAACATTTTTCTCGTGTACAATGAGGAACGGACATTCTGCCACAAAGTCACCATTTGCCCCTTCCTCATCATCTTCTACCCCGTGCTCATCGTGGCAGTGTCGCTGTCTCTGGGTCTGTATTCGGCCGTGGCGCAGGTGTCCTGGGCGTTTAGCGAATGGTGGCTTTCAGTCAGGGACCTGGAGAAGGGTTTCTGCGGTTGGGCTTGTGGGAAGCTCGGATTAGAGGACTGCTCACCGTACAGTATTGTAGAGCTGCTAGATTCGGACACCATCTCTGGGACATTGCAAAGAAAAAATTTACAAACGTCATCGGTGTGAATAAATGAATTAAGATGGCAGAGATCTGCAGTGTAAACCAGTTTAATTTTGTTTTTAAACCCAGTGAGCAATTTAGTACACACTCAGCAATGTTGGGTTCCCAACAAGGAGGATTGTTTTAAATGTTACGTGGCAGCCTTTTGCCATCTTTTTCTCTTAATTTGGCTAAATTATTAGGCAGCATCACAGGCATCCCAAACCTCAAATGGTTCTGAATGAAGCCAGAAAGTTTGTTCATAAAACTTTAAAAACAGGATTTTGTCAAATATCATATTAACCCAAATATATCACAGTATCCTAACCAGCCTGATCTAATGGGAATTTATACGTATTTTATGAGTTGGCGAATTTGTAAGAAGTGAAATATGTTTGATTATTATAAAATAATTATTATAAAATAAAATAAGGTCACAGGGGTGAAAGCAAATCATACAAGAACGAATAAGCTAGCTCATAAAATAATAGATTTTGTTGTCCTAACCAACACAATTTTAAAAAGTGCTTAACTTGTCTAACTATCTGCAGTGAGAGTTAAAATGCAGTATGACGCCTCATAATCAGTTTACTGTACACTTATGTATTACACTGCTCATTTTATTGTTTTATGCCTGTTTAAACACACTGTATAAGTAAACTTTTTTTGTTTGTGTTATTTTGTTTTACTTATTTAGTCTTTTGCTTGTTAACAACCTATTTTAACCATGTTTGTTTTCCAAAGATTTGGCATATTTACATTTAAGATTTTGATTTATACATTTAAAATATTTATTCTTTGCTGTTTATTTGTATTTATTCTAATAATCTTGTGTTTATGGAGGCATTACCCTAAATCAGGAGGAGTTAAGAACAGAAATGCTCTTAAAAAGCTTTTTATACCCTTCTGTAAAATAAAGCCATATGTATATTACAAATAAACTGACACTTTGTGTGGTGTGAGAAATCTAAACTCTTAAAGTGTCTGTGTGTTGTGGTATCTGTGGTTTATGAGAACACAAATATTTGTAATGACATACTGTGTATGACAACATAAACTTCTTGTGTCCTCACATGTGGAGATAAATAATCTTAAGATAGTTTTTGATGACTTCAGGGTTGTTTGTCATTGACTTAAGATTCTTCAGTCCTTGTTTTTTTTAAGCCTTTATCATCATGCAGTGATGCTCATAAGATATAATGAAAGTATTGCTAAATAATTTCACAGATGACTGCTAACTTTCTCAAATAAAACCTTTTGTAGGCTCAATAGAAAAATGGGACAGGAAATAATTTTAGAGGAAAAGAGAAACTGGCCATGACCTCGACCTGGGTTTCAAACTTATGTTACCTGTAACACGTCCTGGTACTGCCCACAAGACTGGTAATAGGGATAGTTATTACTCATGCATTACTGGTGGCAAAACTATGGCACCACTGATTTATTTTAAGATACGTCAAAATCAGGCAAGCTGTTTTCAGTCAAGAAAACACAAACTGATGAACACAAAAGAAAATATTTTGATAAATGATGGTAAGCACACAGCTGATTGTAACCATTGACTTCCATAAGAAAAACAAATGCAATGGAGTTCAATGGATACCGTCAACATTGTGCGTGCTTGCCATCATTTATAGAAGTATCTTTATCATCATTTAATCACAATAGTTCCATAAAATTTGTTTTCCTACTATGAAAATAAATGGTTACCATCAACTGTGTACTTATCATTTATCAAAATATCTTCTTTTGTGTTCATCAGAAAAAAATAAATTCATACAGGTTTAGAACAACATGAGGGTGAGTATATAATGAAAGAAATTTTATTTTTGGCTGAACTATTCCTTTAAGTCGAGCACATCTTTTCTGTAACGTTAACTATGGGGCGGAACTTTGTTGCTTGTCAGTTGTTCGCCCGGATCAATAACAGTGAGACACCAGTCAGTAGGGATGGCGCGCGCATCGAAGGTAAAATAATGATACTTCATTATAAACATTGATTGCGATAATTAGATTATTTTATCTGAATGACGAATCCGTGATTAAAGCCACACGTCTGTTTATAATTGTAGTTCATGGGTTAAACTGACGGTCTGGTTTGTAGATCGTTTCATAAATACGTATAATAAAGTTTTGAAATTTTCATTCAAAGGTCTATTCATTATTTGTAAGTTACTCGCAACCGAGTTGTTTCAGTCCCGTTTGCGTTTCTTTGTCTTGTTTATTTTTTCAGCAACACAAAATCAGAAGTGCTTAAATCTATAGCAGTTTACAGTGGACATGTATGAACATGCTCTCTCGAGATCTATGAAATAAGTTCATATAAACTGTGCATTATATTGTAAATCATATGAAGGCATGTAAACCAGATTAAAATTATGGTTCTCAAAAAGTCTCACATTTAATTTAAATTAAAACGATTTAAAACCAATAAAGCACACAATATGTAATGTATGGTCAAGCTGTATGCAGCGTTAATCTTACATTACATTTACTCCTTCAACTTTTCATTTTGTGTTTCAATGTCTGTTTTAAATCATTTTTTAATCATAAGTTTGTGTTTGTTTTTTAGTCAGCATTGGTACTGTGCATGGATGTGGGTTTCTCCATGAGCAACTCAGAACCTGGCCAGGAACCGCCCTTCGAACAGGCCAAAAAAGTCATCCAAAAATTTGTCCAGCGACAGGTTTGTATTATGATTATCGTCTCTGTTTATTTATTATATCTGCTGTCTGTAATAATAATAACATCATGATTTACATTCTGTCTGTCTGTAATAATAACATCATGATGATTTACATTCTGTCTGTCTGTAATAATAACATCATGATGATTTACATTCTGTCTGTTGTAGGTGTTTGATGAGAATAAGGATGAAGTGGCTCTGGTGCTGTTTGGTACTGATGAAACCAAGAACCGTCTGGCTAAAGATGGTCAGTATCAGAACATCACTGTCCATCGACAACTGATGATGCCTGATTTTGAGCTGCTGGAGGAGATTCAGAATGAACTTCAGCCTGGTGGCCAACAAGCAGATTGTATCCTTGATTAACTTTATTATTTTATTTAATGATATAAGTAACATTTTGTGTTGTATTCGTTTCTATTGAAGCCCTTGACTTCATTCATCAGGGCTTGATGCTCTTGTTGTTTGCATGGATCTCCTGCAGAACGAAACCATGTGAGTATTCTTGCTATGATTGATCTGCTCTTCAGAAGACTTTCTGATGTCACAACACTTACAATTTGTTGTTTAGGGGTAAAAAATATACACGTCTGAACATCGTGCTGTTGACGGATCTGAATGTGCAGAGCTCTGAAGACCAGCTTGATGTTATTATTAACAGTCTGAAGAAAGCAGGAATTACTCTGCAGTTTTTGTAAGTAATAATCATGTATAATATGTTGACGTAAAATAAATAATGCCTGTAACTAGGGCTGTCACAATGATTAAATAATCGTCTCATCCCGATGATTTCAGCTCACCGCAATGATTGCACATCTCTTTAAAAAACACAAGGGGGAGCTGCAGCACCTGTATAAACGAGACCGTATCAAATTACTTTTAAATATGTGTTGTGTATTAATATTTACTGCTAGGTAACCTTGCAAAATATTTAATTTAAATAATCAACAATGGGTGAAAATTATTTCACAAACACAATTTTTTTATGAGAATTAAACGTCAAAGCAATAAAACAGACAACTAATCGTCATAACAAATAGGGAATTGACCGTCAGCCAAATTTCATACTCGTTACAGCCCTACCTCTAACAGAGTTCACTGATATTTGAATTAAGTTGTGTTTAATTTGATCAGTTTGCCGTTCCCTGTGGATGAAGACGGAGGTGATGGAGGTAGGGGTGGGTCTGGGTCAGCGTCGCCTCCACCCCGCCCAGGAAAAGGCTTAAGTGGACAGCAGACCCAAGGCCTGGAAATGGTCAGAAACATCATGACCGCTCTGGATGAGGATGGTCTGGAAGAAGTTTACACTTTTAGGTCAGATTTCTTATGAATGAGTTATGATTTAAATCTAATCATGAAGGTCTGAAGGGTTATGATCAAATGGCTTTGTCACAGTGATGCTCTGGAGAAGCTGTCCATCTTTAAGTGTATCGCCCGGAGGCCGATGGCCTGGCCCTGTCAGCTCACTATCGGCAGCTCGATCACCATCCGTATCGTAGGATACAAAGCGGTGCGTTCCTGATATTTAAACCGTTCAGAAGTAATGCTCGTCGTTTCTACTCTTATGTCATGTCTGGTGCTCGTAACACACAGGTGACGGAGGAGAAGGTGAAGAAGTCATGGGCTGTGGTTGATGCTGAGAGTCACCAGAAAGATGATGTCAGGAGAGAGACGGTTTACTGCCTGAATGACGATGATGAAACTGAAGTGCAGAAGGAGGACACTATTCAAGGTGATTTAGAGGGGGTCAAAAACACACATGACCTCACACTTATCATACAGGCATGAACCCAAACCCAAATTAAAAATATTACATTTGGTATAATTTTTGCTGTTTCTTCAAGGTTACCGTTACGGCAGTGACATTGTTCCCTTTTCTAAAGTGGACGAGGACCAGATGAAATACAAATCTGATGGCAAATGTTTTTCAGTTCTTGGTTTTACTAAACAGGAGCTGGTAAGTGCTTGTCCATTAGATGGCACTCTTCTTCAAACCATGTTTCCCATCACATCACATCCCATTCAAACTCACAAAACCTGATATTATCAGGGATTTGTGTGACCATGTTTCTTCCCTTTATTATACAGTGACCATTTATTATTTTTTTGTATGATGCAGATTAATCGTCATCAGTTTATGGGAAGTCAGGTTGTTAAAGTTTTTGCGCCCAGAGATGATGAGGTAATGTTCGCTGTGACATCATACTGAAATATATCAGTGTTTATAATTTAATGTTTAAAGACATTAATGTTTTATTTGGTGTTCGCAGCATGCGGCTGTAGCTCTCTCTGCTCTGATTCGTGCACTCGATGCTCTAAAGATGGCGGCTGTAGTGCGTTACGCATATGATCGCCGTAGCAACCCTCAAGTGGGCGCGGCCTTTCCTTGCATTAAGGAAAAATATGAAGTAAGTGGCTTTTGATTGAACACATTGTTAATGTTTTATCCCCAATAAGGTTCCCATCTCTCACTTGTCGCCCTGTCTTCAGTGTCTATTGTACGTTCAGCTGCCGTATATGGAAGACCTCAGACAGTTTACGTTCCCAATGTTAGAAAGCAACAAGAAGTTTAAACCCTCAGGTGAGTCCTCAGAGAGCAAAGGCAAACATTTCTATAATATGTGTTTCTGTAACATTTGTGACCCGTGCTGACAAAATGAGTCGGAATGAGCACATTTTTTTTTCAAATGTTATATATAAGTAAATATTTTGACATTAAAAAACTTCAAAGTTCAAAACAATGTATGATTTGTTTGAGTCTGACAAAAAATGACAGAGCTACACGTGTTTGAAGTTGGCAGAGTCAGCAAAGTCAGTTTTGAGAAAAAATAAATATTTTTTAAGGTTCAAAAGCAAAATCACCACATTTATACCTTAAAACCACAGATAAAACTAATAGATTTAGCACACACAAAATCAAAAACAATATCTATAGGAACAATATATGTTCAACTTTTTTCTTTTTTATTGTTGATTGACATCGAAACAGACAGTTTTACAGGGATTTCATGCATCCTTGAAAGCCTTGAAAGTTTGTGAATCTGGGGGAAATAATTCAAGGCCCTGGGAAGTTTTTGAAAATATACATACGGGTGATTCTCACGAAACCATTGAAACACCACGGCACTAATGATTTTAGCTTTAAAATGTGTAATATAGTAACATTAAAAAGCATCAGAATTAACACAATACTGTGTTCTACCTTGCACAATGTGTGATTTCAACATAAGAATTTATAATTGTAAATTTTATCTCATTTTCTGCTGAAATTCTCATTACCGCAATGTGTCCGGCTGTGTTTGAACATGCGTTATGTTGTAATTTAATCAAATGAACACAAAAATATTAAGAAAAAAAATAAATGGATGTTTTGCTAGACTACTTTAGATGACAGAAAAAATATTTACTGAATATTCATGTATTATAATAATAATGAAGAAAAATTAGGAAAATGATGTGTCCATGCCTGATGTTCTCATCCTCCGCAACACTTTTTTAAGAACAGTTTAAGCACACATACAGAATATTAATAAAGTTTGATTTTGAGTGACCAAGCACATGGACCAGTTACTTCAAGATGGCTACCAGGTAAGATCATTTTTTACAGTTAATTTGAAATATTGTCTTGTCAGAATGCTTACACGACATTTTGATTATCATTACCGCAACAGATGCTTATTAAATGTTAATTTAATTAATAGAAGCATAATACTTTGATTTTAAATGCATGTGCAGAATCTCCAAATTATGTTCTTTCAGGTTTGTCTTGTCATTTTGAAAATATGTCAGTGTTGATGTTTTCTGACTGTTGCGGTAATGAGATTTTTTAGGACTAATTTTTTAATTATGTTACAAAAAGTGTTAAATGATAAGTAAAAGTTTTTAAATTAATGTTCCCATTTACTCCAGACTTTGTTTTTCAATGTCTTGTTGGAAAAAAAGTAAATTTAAGCAATTTTTACATTTTCATGCTTGACATTTTTAAAACCAAGTTTTTGTGAGAATCACCCATACATAGATACAGGTCATTGAAAGTGCTTGAAACTATTTTATGCAACAAGGGAAAAAATCCATATTATTCCCTGTGTAGTGTAGGATAATATCATAAAAATGTTTGACTTTATAAGCACACGTGCTAAACTGTTCACTTTAAATGCTTATATCTTCTGTATGTGAATGTTGATTCATACCAAAATGCTTTTTTGCATAGTTGTGTGTGACACATGAAAACGTCTCGGGTTACGTATGTAACTGTTGTTCCCTGAGAAGGGAACGAGACACTGCGTCTCCTCTGTCATACTTCCTTCATCCCTGTAACGCCGTCTTTGGCAATATTTCAGATAGCGATATACTTTCCTGGCTCCCACATCAACCTGTCTTTGTCGTTAAGCCTCATCATTGGTTGTATTTGATATACACATTCAGACGCACTTACCCCTGGAGGCGTCACCACAGTGACGTCATAACAATTTTTCTTAAAAGGTAACTCAATGTAACCTTGCTCTCACTTGAAATGTGTCCCCACATTTAGTCCTTGAATTTAAGGGTATTGGACCTGGAAAGTCCTTGAAAGGTCCTTTAATTTGAAGTTAACTAAGCTATGGGAACCCTTGTTCTGTATTGCAAGGATCTAATATAATCTATCTTACACATCAGATATTTTTCCCCAACAGTGAACCAAACATTCACTTAAGACATAACAGATTACATCTTCAGATCTGTCAGTCAGTTTTCATGTCTTATTTACTCTTTTAACATTTTTAAGTAATGGACTTTATCTTTCTTAATAACTATTTTAACATCAAGCAGTCCTGCACTGTATTTTCTAATTCCTGCATGTTTTAAAACCGAAAACCAAAATATCAGACGTGCATGTGGATGGAGACGCATCTTTGTATTAGATTAAGCATTAAGGACGGTACACCTCTCCGAAACGTACAAATAAAGATCATTTTTAAATGTTTAACGACTATCTAGAGCTTTGAGATCACTTGACTTAATGAACTTATTTTTATGAAAACCTTAATTTCGACCATTTGTACTTTCTTTTGCCTCTTGCTCAAAGGTAGATCGAGCGCATTTCGACTCATTTTGACAGCACGGGTGGGTCACAATTATATTTATCAACATCACCACATACCTACAAAAATGAAACGGTGATGTCTTTGTGATTGTAGCCAGAACACTGTAATAAGCATTATTACTATTTACAAAAGCCTAAGCGGGTCTTATTTTATATCAGATCCTGATATTAAGGCTGCTTAATTTGGTCAAAAAACAAATAAACACCTTACATTTCTGCTGCTTAGATATCAAGGTTAAATAAATCTAAAAGAAGCAACAGCTATTGTGTTTAACAGCAAACACTAAAAAATTATGTCCTTTTTGTCTACAAGTTAAGTTGTGTTTGGACAGCTTCTGCAGCCGATAGTTATTTTAAAAGACTCAAACCCACACCTCTTTAAAAATAAAGTGAAAATGAACTCAGTTTTTATTGAATTGTCTTGATCTTAACGTGTCCGTTTAGAGTCGCAGCTCTCGGCAGTGGACGGGCTAATCGACTCCATGATGCTGGTTGAGGAAGATGAAGATGGAAGTACAGTCGACCTGCTTAAAACCAACCACATTCCAAACCCACAGTTCCAGAGACTTTACCAGGTTAAAATATGAGCTGTTTCCTAGACTGAATGAAATGTATTTCAGTTGTGTGATTCAGTTGTGAAATCTGTGTTTGTCTTGTGTCTGCAGTGCCTACATCACCGCGGCGTGAGACCTGATGATCCTCTGCCACAGATTGAACCCTGGCTTCAGAGGGTTCTGGAGCGACCACAGGCCGTGTCCGCTCGCTGTCAGGCCCCGCTGCAAGACGTCAAGACAAAATTCCCTCTGAAAGAAGTGGTGAAACGGAAAGAGGCGAAGACCAGTGCAGATGTGTTTGGGGTCAGGTGAGAATGAATGAGATCCACACTTGAGACTACAGGAGGAATGTGATGTAACTGTATATACCGTGTGATGGTAGAAGTATTTATTTCACATAACCTGGTAGATATAATTGTGTAGCTATCTGCAGGCAGGACTGCTTTACTGCATTTACACATGAGAGTGATAAAGAAACATGAGGTAGGGTGAAAAGCATTTTTATTTCTTATTAGTAGATTTTAAATCTTGATTTGTGTGCATTTTCCTGAAGACAGATGTTACAAAACCAATCGATTTACTTCAGAAGACATTTAACTCTTTCCCCGCCATTGACAAGTTATCTCGTCAATTAAGAGAAAACATTTGCATAAAAAAGTGTTCCTGATGAGGTTTTATGTTCATCTGTAACTGTGGGTTTACACCAAACGCAAAGCTCTAGATTAATCGCGGGATTTAACTTCGTGTCATGCGAATTTTTCGCTCGAGTTGAATATTTTCAACTTGGGCGAAGACGCGTTTGAGGCGAATAACGTGTGTTTTCACGGCAAACACGGCGCCCATATCGCGTCATTCGCATCGCCCCACACAAGGACGCATCTGATCGCGTCTTTGCATTGACTTTCTACGTAATCTACTCGCGCAAATCGTTGAACTCACACATGGTGTAAACCCACAGAAACACAATTATCCACTAGATGGCACTTACCCAATTTATTAAAAAAACTGAAGCAAAAAAATTATTTACTAATTTTAAACTCTGTGTATGTTTTGATAATCGTTCTGAATCTGATTTCTAACAAAATACCTTCCCAAAAAATGCAATTATTTCAGCTTTTTGCTAAATTTTTTTTATTTTTTTTTTAAGAAAAATACCCATATTTAAGAGTTTATATGCACAGAAAAAAATATAGATGGGATGAAATGTTTGTTTCCCCGTTTTGTTTGTTTGTTTGTTTGAAAGCAGAGGGTCTGTTCTTTCATTTGATATATTTGTATGTTTATATATTTTTAGATGAAAATGTTCCTGGAAGGCATTTTGTGAAGCTTTTGTGAAAATCACAAAAAATGCTGGCGGGCAACTTTTCAAAAAATTTAGCTGGCGGGGAATGAGTTAATAACTGTATGGATTCGTTTTTGATGGATGGATGCATTTTTAAAATGGGGCACTATCCGATGTCATTATAAAGAGTCAGGAAGGATATTGTTTAATATAACTCTGAAAAGAGAAAGTCATTTACACATAGGATGATTTAAATACAACTTTTTATTGTTTTTGTCAGCACTGAAGAGCCCGATGCAAAAAGAGTTAAAGTCAGTGAGGAGACTGAATTTAACCTGGCAGAGATCACAGAAGGACGCGTCACATCGGTGAGACTATCATGTGCTTCATATATCACACATACAACTTTTCAAAAATGTGCATTAGTCAGATGAACAGACGTTGCATATAATTTATAAATTGATCAGTTCTGTTTCAAATCTTAATGAGATACCCGTGTTGACATTTTATGATGTAATAGTCATATGGTCAATAGTTTTATATGGTTATATCATTTTGCGGTCTTTAATGGTGCCTATGAACAGTGTACCAAAAGCGGTCACTTTCACTTTTAAGGTAAATTTCTATGTAGGGTGCAGACAACAAATTAACTCATTCGGTTTTGGGCCGCATCCATTACGTTAATTCTGTATGAAACACAAGCTATCTGTCATGATAACAGTCAGTCTGTCTTTCAGGTTGGTAGCGTGAATCCAGCGCGAGATTTCCACGCATTGATAAGACAAAAGAGCCTTCCCTTTGATCAGGGTGAGATTTCATTCTTCATCTTCATCCAATTATAGCACAAGCCAATAACAATTTAACATGTCATAAAATACATCAGAAAACTAGAGGTTGAGTGATAGTGGGTTTTACTGATACCGATAACTAGGTTGGTCCGTACTTGAAGATAACCGATTAATCGGCCGATAGTTTTTAAAATGGATACTGGATAAAACACAAACATAACACTTAAAGTAAAACAGTGGCAGAATGTATTAATAAAGTAATAAAACAACAGCACTGAACAAAAAAAATTTGCTAAATTATATAAATGTATAAATGAAAATATATTAACTATATTAATAAGTATTAAAATAAATACTCACACTGGTAACATTAAAATTACATAAATGTATGTTATATGTGTAGTCTTGTACTTTTTTTTGCTTCTGTTTAAACGTTTAATAATTATCTAATCAAAATAACAAAATATGTATTGCAGTAATGATTAAAAAACTGAAATCAGATTTGGATTTGTTAATTTAGCTGACAGCTGCATATAGACGGTTTCAGCAGTAACAACATAAACGCGAGGCTTTCATGGTCATCACGTAACTTCCAGTAAACTCTACAAAGAATAAATAACAACAAAGTCCTTTTAAAGTAGTTTATTTATATAACAAGCAAAATAAACAACATGTAGATTACATAGGAACCCAAAAGATTTGTTATTTTTGACGAGGTATTTGTTTCAGCAACTAGTCAGATTATTAAACAAACAGAAACCGGAAGTAAAGTTTGGACCACGTCACGTGCGCCTGATGAAACGGTCTATAGTTTACATTCTCACATTATTAACTATGCAGCGTAGCCGGCTAAATCATGGATAAAAGTAACCAACTGGATATAAACTAATGCAAATAGATGGTAATAATCTTCACATTAAAACATTTGTGTTGGATTTATCTGTGTGTATTTTTGTGTAACCAGGGCTCCAGACTAGCTTTTTTCACTAGGAGCACAGTGGCCCCAACTGAAAATTTTAGGGGCGCAACCAGAAAATGTAGGGGCACACACTGTAAATCAACATGCTAACCAAATATTCACATTTCTACTAAGTAATACACCGTTTTACTAATAAATACTTTGATGATAGATGCAGAAAGTACAATGTGCTGTTTTAAATTCAGTGTCACATCAAAAAAAAAGGTCAAATTTACTGGTCGCACATGTGCAACTGGATGTAAAATTCAGTGGCACACTCTCAAATTTTGTTGGCAAAATGCGACCATTTGGAAGCAGTCTGGAGCCCTGGTAACTGTTTGAGGTAGTACTGTTATTAGCGTCCTGTCAGCCTTGAAGACAAACTTAGGTTTCTGCTGTTGTTTCTCTGCTAATGCAGCATCTGTTTAGCAAATTCATTTCTTTATAATGATGTGAAGCAACAGACGCAATTCAGAAAAACTATTCGCATGGATTTTTTTGTTCCACCAATGCACTATCGGTGCCGATTAATCAGTAAAACCGATTAATTGATCTACCTCCACAGAAAACTATACAAAGACTTTATAGACCAGTCAGGAATCGGTTTGACACCAATCCATACTTGATTTTAGCATAAAGACTATGATGTGTTTCTTATTCTGTCCTTGTGAACCTGTACAGTATCATTCCGGTTGTGCATTTCATCCTCTGGTATATGTCCTGGTCTTATTGAACTTCATCTAGGATTTCAAACTCAATTTTTTTAGTAACTGATTTTAAGCCTTCAGTGAGTGTTGTTGATTCTGGATATTAGCCACAGTTTATGCTGTTGCTTTGACAATCATTGTTTCATAACCTTGACAGCGTGTCAGGAGCTGATCCGCAGGATTGAGCAGTTGCTGGGCAACAGGAGTCCAGAGTACTACATGAAAAGCATCACCTGTATCCAGGCCTTCAGGACAGAGTCCATCACGGTGAGATCTTAATTCAGCTCCACGTTCAATCAGGAATCAATTGTTTTTCTGGCGCACGGGGAGAAAGTCGCCGCTGGAGGCTGTTATATGATGAGGATGTGTTAATACAGCACATGGCTAAAGCAACGAGCTAAGAACCCAAGAGGCAAAACTTTCCATTGCAACACCGGCTCCTAGTGCCAGTCCTATGCCTCCATCATTTTGGGGTGAAGTCCAGTAGTTTCTTGCTGTCGCTATGGGATTATCAGGAGCTTGGTTAAAAAAAAATGAACGTACATCCAACCTGAATGTTGCCATTGACAACACAGAATAACGTACAATCAGTAAAGTGATCATCAAATCCTTTTATCAGTTTAATTTATGGACTTCGTCTTTATTTTTTCACAAAACCTTGTTTTATATATATATATATTTTTTTATTTTTATTTTTTTATAGTGATTAAACATCTAAAATAATATATAAATATATAGTTCCATAAAAAGGAAATGGCCACATACATAATTAAGGCTGTGCAAATATTTATTGTATTACTCTAAAAAGAACAGTAAAAGTTAGCAGAAAATAATTAAAGGCAAGATTTTACCGTCACATTGATAGTTTTTCAGTGGGCTGACAAAAAATTTTCTTTTATTCCACTTTTACTTTTCTCTTGTGTTATTGTGTGTATCTGTGCTGTTGTTTGGTTGCCATTTTCACCCAAAAATGGCGGCCGCATTTCCGAAGCACCAACTAGAGACAACATCAGAGTTTCGCCTCTTTTCTTCTATGTTCTTTTGCTGGAGTCTGAATGTTTTTAATCGCTGCCCTAGAGGGATGATGATTATAAGACTGATACTGTGACTAAAGGATTTCATGCCATCTTAATTTAATCATTATCATCATCATCAGTTCTGTATTACTCTCAATCTTTTCTTAGTGTCTGCTCAGTAATAAGACAATCTAATAGATTTACGCTGATACACCAAGAGATTATTAGGATATTGTTAAATGTTTTTGGTATTACAAACTGCATTGAAGTCAATTTTTCCAATACAGCTAACAGGACTGACTTATGGATAGGCATATTTGTTTCATATTTAAAGGGACACTCCACTTTTTTTTGAAAATAGGCTCATTTTCCAGCCCCCCTAGAGTTAAATATTAGATTTTTACCATTTTGGAATCCATTCAGCTGATCTCCGAGTCTGGCGCTAGCACTTTTAGCATAGCTTTGCATTATCCATTGAATCTGATTTGAGCATTAGCATCGTGCTCCAAAATAACCAAAGAATTTTAATATTTTTCCTATTTAAAACTTGAGTCTTCTGTTGTTACACTGTGTACTAAGACCAACAAAAAAATTAAAGATTGTGATTTTCTAGGCAGATATGGCTATGAACTATACTCTCATTGTGATGTAATAATCAAGGACTTTGCTGCCTTTACATGACTGCAGGAGGTGCAATGATATTACGCAGCAGCCGAAAATAGTCCTCTTAGTAACTTTCAATAGCAGGGGACCCTTTAATGAACAACTTGAATTAAGAACAAGAACCATTTCCGAAATTAATGATTGGCTTATTTTTTTAATCAAGTCTTTTTTTAATTGTTCAGAAAGACTCAAGTCAAGGTCAGATGAACTCAACAGTCAGTGAATTTATTAGGGATGCACCGATAGGATTTGTTTGGGCCGATGCCGATTTAAACAGACAACTTCTGGCCGATGCCGATACCGATATTAAACACTTGTATACAATACTATACAGTTCGCCTATTAGCTAGTTTATTTCTGCATCAGATTATTTTTACTGAACATGGATGGGATCTAATTAACATTCAACTGACCAAATAAGAGAGGCACAAATTAAGCTAAAACAAATATAATAAGACAGCATGACAACCTTCAAATGTGGTTTTTGCTATTCAGCATTTATTTTATTAACAACATTAACTCATTTTTTACATATAATGGATTTCTTTATGCAGTTAATTAATAAACAATCGGTATCGGCCTTTCTTGTGCTATTGCCGATGGTTTCAAATTCATCAAAAATCGGCCGATAAATATCGGCGGCCGATACATCGGTGCATCACTAGTATTTATTATTGTACATTATTTGAAAGCCATCTTATGAACAGCTATTTCATTTGTCTGCATTTAAACATCTTCATTTCATGTGGTTAGAGCAAGAGTTGTAATGCAGGTGTAAACAGGATGATGATTGATGAGATGTCTCATTATATCTGCTATCATGCATCTTGCAGCACACTGTTGAACCTGAATCTCATTAAATGCTCTTCTGTCACATCAACTAACTGTATTTTACTTCATCAGTCTGGAAACGCTGAGCTATTCAACAGTTACATGCAGTCCCTGAAGAGAAGCCTTCCCGACAGGAACCTGCAGGAATTCTGGGATCTGCTTGTTCAAGGTACAGGAACGGACCTGAACGTGGGTGATCTTATCTTTATCGTAAACGGAAATCTAAATATGTTTTTCTGTTTTCAGATGGTCTCACGCTGATCAGCAAAGATGAAGTGGACAACAGCACCTTCTCCAAACAAGATGCAAACCAGGTATCGTATAACATTACAGTTTATCTCCAGGTGTGGACATTGAAAGGCTTAATGATGGCTCTTAATATTGTTATCTTAATATTTTGTCTCGTTTTTTGCTGCTGTAGTTTCTGGCATTGGAGAAGGTGGAGGTCCAGGTGTCATCCGCGCAGGACGACACCGGTGATGTTGATGATTTGGTAAGTTTATACTGTACATCACTCATTTGTCTTTTTTGACAACTATAACTAACAGTTTGAAAAGTAAAACTTGATTTGAGAGACAAAATGTAGACTTTTAACTAATGCTTTGTTATTGCAGCTTGACATGATGTGAATCAGATCTTCAGACATCTTCATCAGGTATAATATCCTGTGTGGATCTGACGAGGATTTTCCATGAAACTCTCTGAAACAGTTAACATGATGTCTTCATGTGTTTTAGTCTGCTTGTTTAAAGTTCACCCTGTACTGAATGCTTCAATACATCATAATTAAAGCCACACATTTAACCTTTGGACCAATTATAATGTGGAGTGCGATTACTTGAATTGTGGCACAAATTGCACAAAAGTGTCTATTTTCGATTTTCTAAAGAGCACTTTCATGAATAATGGCAGAGAAATTTCAAATAAAAGAATGAAAGAACTAAAACTGCTTTCATAGTTGTTATATTTTTTAATATCAAAAGACACGAGAGGTAATAAAATAAGCTTTTAATAATTAATAATGAATCTTTCAGAACAGCGTGTGAATAACAATCACCAGAGTGTCTTTTAAAATGCCATTTTGTTGTGCCCTTCTGGATCTGAATGCAATGATTTTGATTTCTTGTCATTGATCTCAAATGGACACAAAAAGGCTTATACATTTTTTAAGTTAAAATCCAAGCTCATGAACCTTCATTTTATGTGCAGTATGTGTAAGGATGATAAATCGTAACATCTTAGAAAACAGTGCAGTAGAAATATAAAGATGTTCAGATCATGTGGAGCTGATGATCTTCATATTTTCACCAGCTTCTCTTCCCACTGAGAGTTAGTTAGAAGATTTAAAGATCTCATTTAAAATCACTGCTGTAGATCTGTTGAGATTCTGCCATCAAAAACTACAACCTCAAAAACCTGAAAACCTTAAAATTATAGCTCACAGATCATTTATTATAGCATGTCCAAAATGCCCCTATTTGGGTGGGAGCAAAAATGTGCTGTTTTCGTGTCTGTACCTTTAATGCAAATGAGCTACAGCTCCTCCTTCCCTTACCAAAATAGACAGCTTTCAGTCATAATAGATCTGATACCTGTGAATACAGTCTGAGATTATAGTTTCTTAATATTGAGATATGGTGGACAGCGTGAAACTCACTGAGGGTGGAAACTATGGTAATGCAGGACTGTAAGTGGGCGGGGATTTATCAGTGTGACATCACATTGATAAGAGAATCAAAGCGGCATGTCTAATGAGACCGCTTTGGGGGGTTTTTTTGGTTTTTGAATTGTGTTCACACACTGCCAATTATGTCCAAACACCTTGTAAGCATGGATTTAAATAATAGGTGCCCTTTAGAATGCCATAGTGTATAAATATTGTATAATTTAAATTATTGATTTGTTTTGCTGTACAGATAAATGATGTTTTTGCATTACTGTAATGAGAGTTGAGCTCTATTGCACAATGAAAGTCAAAACATCATATTTCTTTTGATTCTGGGTTGTAATTTCACATTACACTTAACATGTTTCATGAGATTCATGTTTATTGAATGTTGTGTATTAAATGTGACGACATCAGATCTATTGTGTAGCGTGTAATACACTATTGATTAGGTCAAATCTGTATTTTTTATGGCACTCATACATTCAGTCATGCGTAGCCAATGCAGTAATTTGTGGCTTTCGTTTAGTCATTTTCACCAGTCGATTCCTTTAGCATTTGCAGTCATTGGGTGATAGTGAAGTGTGCTGCATATAAAAAAGTCACACAACAGAACAGCTCCATACCGAGTTCAGCTTTGCCACTGATTTGATTTTTTCACCAGAGAAATGGGGAAGTGAAAAATCACATCTTTTTAGATTTTTATGACATTCAACCGTTCACACTTCATCTCTGCACAAAGTGATGCGAGTCAGTTCAACAGAAACAAATCATTTCATGAGAACTGTCAAATCCTCCTGTCATAGCGCTTTGACTTTTTCCATTAGTTTCCTCCAAAAGTCTTTTCCTCTTATGCTGTGATTGATAATTCATCTGGAGGAGGAGAGAATCATAACTTTCATCAGCACTTTTTCAACTTTTCAGACCATTAAAGTTTGATCATTTATTTACCATCTACTGTAACTACATCTGCATCAAACAATGGACTGTAATTAGATGATTTCATTTTTTCATTTAATATTTCTAATGTTGGGTCTTTTTGCAACATAATGACTTTACTTAATATAATAACATATTAGTGAGCAGCATGAAATATTCTGCTAATGTTGGTTGCAGTTCATGTATACTAACAGTAAGCATTGAGCAATATAGTTTATCAGCACTAACATAAATAATTGCATTAACATTAGTAAAAGGTTAATACATTTTATTAATCTTTTATTAATGTTAGTTAATGCCAATGCAATTATTTATGATAGTTTGTTGTGCATTAACTAAAGTTAACAGATATAACTTCATAATTTTAAAGATGTATATACAAATGCTGACATTAGCATGAACCATGATGGTAACACTTTACAATAAGGTTGTATTTTTGACATTAGTTAATGCATTAAATAACTAAATGAACAATTCTTATACAGCATTTAGGAATAGTTCATATTAATTTCTGCCTTTACTAATACATTTTTAAAATCAAATGTAACTGTTAACATTAGTTAATGCACAATAAACTAACATGAACCACTTTATTAGCATTAACTAACACTTACAAACATTAATTAATGCTGAAAACTGTATTTCTAATTGTTAGTTTATGTTAGCTAATGCATTTACTAATCTTAACAAATACACCAATATTGTAAAGTGTCACCACTATGATTGATAAATGCTGTTAAAGGGGACATTTCACAAAACTTTTTAAGATGTCAAATAAATCTTTGGTGTCCCCAGAGTACATATGTGAAGTTTTAGCTCAAAATATCATATAGATAATTTATTATAACATGTTAAAATTGTTACTTTGTAGGTGTGAAGAAAAATGTGTTGTTTTGTGTGTGTTCTTTAAAATGCAAATAAGCTGATCTCTGCACTAAATGGCAGTGTCATGGTTGGATAGTGCAGATTAAGGGGCTGTATTATTATAATAATATCCCCTTGTGATCAATTTCAATGAGCTATTTTTTCACCTGCTTGCAGGAATGGTTTACCAAAACTAAGTTACTGGAATTATCTTTTTTTTTCACATTTTCTAGTTTGATAGAAGCTTGGAAACTGTAAATTGGAAGCTTGTAATTTCTTACAGAATTGGAAACTTAATGGAAATTATTATTAGGAAATTTATGTAAACTATATCATATACAAACATAAATAAACATTTTGTAATTTGGTCATATGCAGACATGCATGCAAGGTTGTACAAGACTGGGTTTATTTAATCAAAAATCCTTCAGAAATCATTCTAATATGAACACAAAGCACAAGGAAGTTTTAAACAAATGTATGTAGTTTATGTGAATGCATGCAAAGATGGACATTTTGACATTATTTTGTGTGCATGATTCAAGAAATGATCTGTGCATGTTATGGAAGAATATAAGTACATGCAGGAGGTGTGGTCTTCAGTAAGCAGTGTGTGCATGTGACTGATGAATGTGCAGTGTAGAAATTCAACTGAAATTGCTTTAAATCTTGTTGTTTTAAACAAAATTATGCTGCAAGATTTTTATATTTAAGTACCCTGTTATAGACAACTCTGCATTTTCTTCAAATTCCCAGTTTATTTCCATATATTCTCGTTAATTCCAATGGAAAGTTTACAGCCATGAAAATTCCTGGAATTTTTCAAACCTAGGGTTGGTTAACTAATGCATTGACTAATGTTAACAAATGCAAAAGTATTAGGAAAAAATTGTTATTTCACTCTTAACTGCAGACTGTTGATGTTTATCAGTATTTACAGTGTTTGATCCATTTTATAATATACATGTTTTTACATTTAAAATAGTTTACATTTAGTCATACTGTGAGTTTGCACTTACATAAGAGTTTCAGCTTTGTATTATACTATATGTGTAATATTCTGTATAATCAGGTCTACTGGTGATAAGTCTATGAAGTACATCTGTCATCTGTGTAAGTCTTAGCAATGAATCTCAGTCTAAAGGTTTTTCAGTATTGTTGGCACTCAGAGAGTTGGATTAAAACAGCGACCGTATACTTTCTTCTCATTTTTGATGTTTCGGATTGAAAAACTGCAGCAACCTGTAATGGGTGTCATTTTAAACTTCAAAAAGGAGCTGGGAGCAATCTGACAACCTCTTTTTCTCTTTCTGCCACTAGCATTGAGAGCAAGATGAAAGGTAACAGACAGCGAGATGGATGAATTTCATGCTTTTCTGATCACACTATATTTTAGATCTGTAGATAGCCTCTGTCAATTATGCATCAGTAGTTTTCTACTCTGTTTTTTCAAGCGTGAACCTTCTGCTCATATCTTAAATAGAGCACTTTCTGAAAGTTTTCACCAGAAGACCCCAGATCTCCTTTGAGAAATCATTGATGTCAAACTTCATATCTCAATCGTCCCACGTGTATAATGATGCAGAATTACAGATGCAACCCAAAGTCATTCAGAGACATCTTCTGTGACCCTGAACAACTATTCAGTAGATCAGTTTCTTTCAGCTGGAAGATGTAGAAGTCGTGTTGTAACGTAAGCCACACAATATTTCTGGAAATCTTGGATGTTTTCAGGATGCAACAATGACCTCCAACTTTATCAGCTGCATTTCTTCTGTAAGTGTGTTTCTTATGACTTTTCTCTGAATGACTTTCAAGTATTTGAAAATCTGAAATAAGAGCCATGTAGCCAGATTAATCTTTCTGTCTCTTTAACATTTATCTTCCTTCTTATATTACATCGATTGATCATTTCAGGCGGTGATGTGCAGACATCTGGAGGACAGAATCATAACTCATCATTCATGTATCTATCACTGTAACTATCTGCACTGAAGTAAATATATTTATCACATGTCATCAATAGACTACACACTGTAAAATGCAGCATGAAGTTAAAACAACTTGGTTTTGCAAGTCAATTCAACCTACTATTTTAAGATTTGACCTAAAAGGTGACATAAAAAAAGTTGAAATTGTTTTACTTGTTAAGTAACATATGTTGATTTAACAAAAATGCTGCAATTTTTTAAAAAAGGCACGAGCCCAGACCGTTTGGTTGTAATTCAACAAATGGTGGGTTGTTTTAACCCATTGTTGGGTCAAATATAAACATTTTCTGGGTTACCTTAATCCAACAGCTGGGCTTGTCCCTTTTTGACCCAACAATGGTTGTAAATAACCCAGCATTTGTGTAATTCTTACATTTTGACATTAGTTTAGAAAATTGTAAATTATGCTTATGTGTGAATTTTATCAACTTCAAATTTAGTTTTTTATTAATTTTTTTATTAAATTAAAGGATTTGTAGTAGATAGTGAAGGAAGTGGAGTCTTCAAGTGTCCACCATGTACATCAGTTCTCATTTAATACTGTTATAAAAGTGTCCCATGACTGCTGAAAAAACTATCAGAACATGGATACAATTGTTTTGATTTGTTTGGTCGCTACATAGTCCATTTGTAGTATGAGTTTTTACTGGTATGTCAAACAAGATCTTGCACAAAACCAATTGTTCTTTAATAAACTGAAAACAGTTCAAACGTAAAGAGGTGACTTTTCTGAACCCCAATGTCTCTGTACCGGGGTACCTCAAGGCTCAGTGCTTGGACCACTGCTCGTTTCTATATACCTGACATCCCTGGGTTCTGTAATTTGGAAACGTGGCTTTTTCTACCACCGCTATGCTGATTATACACAACTCCACTTGTAATTTTAGCCTGATGATACAACAGTTTCTGCCCACATCTCAGCATACCTGAGTGACATTTCACTCTGGATGAAGGATCATCATCTCCAGCTGAACCTCGCAAAGATGGAACTGCTTGTCATATCATCTGACCCTAAGATTCATCACAGTTTTTCGATAAAACTAGGTTCTTCGACCATTATGCCTTTCAAGACAGCCAGAAACCTAGGAGGGGTCATTGATGAACAGCCTGGCTATGTATACTGTGTTAGACTTGATGAGATTAGTTCTAGTGCACTTATGTATTGCTGTTTGGACAAAAGCGTCTACTAAATGTAAATGTAAAACTCTTATTAGTTGTCTTGCTTGTTTTACTGACAAGCACATTTCTTTACAAAAGGTTTGGTACATTTCACTAATGGTCTTCTTGTATTATCTGATGGGAATGTGTTGACATCTTCTTCTGCCTGTTTTAAAGAGCCTGGAATGGAGGGTTTTGACGTCAGGAGGAAGAAGTGAAGCAGATGAATTCACGCTGAGCTCGGCAGGTGAACTCCTGTACGCTTCATGATCTGAATTATTCAAAGACGCCTGCACCCTACAGGTAACCACATGAGGTGAAGAACTCCATAGAAGACAGTGGACACAAAGTATTATTATCTGATGTTTGGCATTTTGTACATTAATTTTATTTCTTTTTCAGAAGTTATGAAATAGCAACATGACAAAAATATGGATCTCAGCACACTATGTAAAAGTTGAGACATTTGATAGAAATATATAATGACTGAAGTAAACTGCGACAGAACGTCAGGAAACGTTTATTGAAACTCAGCTGTTGTTATTTACCTGCTAGACCTCCGTGTCATTTCAACGTTGTATTTTTTATTTTTTTGTATGAAAAATCATCTTCCCTTTATTGCAAAAAATGTTGAGTTATTTTTTATCTCAGCGTTGGGTACAACGAGACAAACCTATAGCTGTTGGGTTAAATTAACCCAGAAAATGCCAAAAACATATTTTAAATATATGCTTAATGCATTTTGTAGAAAGTAATGTTCAATTGAATATATTTTTTAATTTGAAAATATATTTAGTTTTAACCTTATATATTAACATACATTTCAAAATGTATTTCAAGGGTAAGCAAATACACTTTTTACTTTTTCATCCTATATTGCAAAAATGTATTATTTGCTAAAAATATATTTTAAATATATGCTAAAAAAGTAAATTTTATAAAGTATATTTTTAAAGTTGAAAATATATTTAATTTTAACCTTTTTAAAATGTAATGTTTAAAGGTTCATAACATAAAGTTTTTCTTCCAATACGATGTGAATATATTTCCTTGGATTAAAATATAGGGAGGGCTAAATATATTTTTTAATGCTTTAAAAAATGTATTTATTTCAAAATATACAAAATATGGCCAAAAAATATATCAGTGAAAATTTTATTTCGTAAACATTTTCCAAAATATATTTTAAAGCAAACATATTTTTGTATATTTTGAAATAAATTTACAAATATTTTAAAAACTATATTTTTTGATGTATGGGTATGACCCATCAATGGGTTAAGACAACCCACCATAGGTTAAATTACAACCCAATTGGTTGGGTTCGTCCCTTTTTTTAACCCAACGCTGGATTGAAAATGACACTGTCTATCTGGAATCTCATTTGTGGTTTTGTATTTCCAAATGTGCCACATCACAATCGGTCACCTGATATGCAAGAACCAGAAGCGCTTGCCGTCATTGTGCTGTACAATCCAAAGGCACGGTTTTGAATTTAACGTAAGATTTTGTAGAGTTTGTTGCTCACACAAAGCTATGATATGGCTTCGGTACACTTTAAAAATAGTCTATGATTTGCATTTGGTAAAAGAAAAACACCATTCACATCCCTTGGATGAAAAGAACATCAAACATCCAAAGACAATAATGTGGGGTTGAAACGACACGAGGGTCAGAAAATGTTTACAAAATATTTTCCTTAAACTTGTGATTTGTTTGCATTAATTAAAAGGAATAATCAATCTGATGTTAAAGTCAACATGAAATGATATTCCTTCAGTAATGTGATCTTTATCCTAAAGGGTTTCAATAAATAAAACTATAGAGACTTGAGTTCATCGATTAGAAATTAAATGGATGATAAAGTGGGCATTAAAGAACATAAATTGTAACTTGAGAGAAAGTTGTGTCTTAAGAAAGTTTACAGATCAGTTTTAATGTCATATTGACTTTAGGAGCCTAACCGAAGGGGGCAACGATGATCAGATCTTCTCCAAACCACCAGAAATATCTGAAATCTTCAGTGTCCTCACAAGTGAATATAAAAACATGCAGTACCAGCAAGCATAAAAGGGCGAGAGATTTAAAAAGAGAGAGATAGAGACTGTGCTTTTCAACTAATCAATAAAGTAGACGATGCTGTCCCGCTTGGTGTTTGTCAAAGTGATGATTGACAGCTGTCAGTCATAATTTAAAGATATAAAGTAGATGTTGCTGTCCCGCTTGGTGTTTGTCATAGTGATGATTGACAGCTGTCAGTCATAATTTAAAGACAAGGTAGCGTGCACACCAAAGCGTTTACACTGGCAGGCGGTTTTTCAGGGCTCTGTGTTGAGCGCCAAAAATAGAAAAATGTTCAACTTTGGGTAAAACGTTCAGCTTGTTATTGTCACTTCTAACTCTGTCGTCCAATCACAGTGGTGCCTTTAGTCTGCATCTGACTGGCGTTTTCAGCCATGTTTAAACGCTTTTGTGTGCACGCCCCCTAACTGTGGGTTTACACCAGAACCGCGTTCAACAATTTGCGCGAGTAGATTACATACAAAGTCAATGCAAAGACGCGATCAGACGCGTCCTCGCGTGGGGCGATGCAAATGATGCAATATGGGCGGCACGTTTGTCGTGAAAACACTTGCTATTCACCTCAAACGCGTCTTTGCCCAAGTTGAAAATATTCAACTTGAGCGAAAACTTTGCATGACACGAAGTTAAATCCCGCGAGTAATCTAGAGCGAGCAACGCAATGTGATTGCACGCTTCGCTTTTGGTGTAAACCCACTGTAAGGGTCAGAGGCCAATCCTTGTGCTTTTTTATCGTCTCTGTGTTTATACAGTACTGTAAATGTGTGTTTATCTTTCACGCTGGGGAAACATCAGATCAAAGTTTGTTAAGTATTACATTCTGTACCCTTATCTTTATGCAAACCTTAGTAGTTTAGTATTTGACCGAGTGGCTGATGCACTGTAAAAAATGCAGCATTTTTGTCAAATCAACATATATTTTTATGCTACTTTAACTTAAAAAATTAAGTAAAACAACTTCAACTAGTTTTTATAAATTATGTCAAATATTCACAGGTCAAAACTTAAATTAGTAGGTTGAAATGACTTGCAAAACCAAGTTGTTTTAACTTTGTGCTGCATTTTTTTTTACATTTTGTGATATAGGGTTGATTTCACTTTTAGGACTTCCTGACAGTCATGTAAATGTACATCACATATTCTGATATGAATAGTTTGTACTAATGTTCATTTAAAGTAACAGTTTGCTCTTCCCAGACCTCTGACGACTCTGGGCCGGATCCGGCCTGTAGTCATTTGCTGTCTGAGTTATCTCAATTTAAACCTGTAGACTGACAAAAAATGTCACAAACATTTAAACAACAACCTGTTTTTTGTGAACTATTCCTTTGAAGTCATTTGTTGCAGTTGAATCCATCTGTTTGCTACCATTTAGTTGCGTATGCATTATCATTATATTGGTCTTAGCATCAGCTATTTAAAAAACTAAATCGCTCGATCACCAGTATCAATAATAATCAAATCAGAAATAATCCACAGATTGTATAGAAACATCACACAGTTAAAGCTCGGTGCTTATCGTCTGTTTGTGCTGAGAAATGTTTGAATTTTCCATCATAAGGCCTCCAGTCGATGTGCTCATACAGTGGTAACTCTCATAACTAGTTCTCTAGGTTTAATAGTGTTATTGGTGCTGTTAGTGGTCGGACCGCGCGGCTCGTGCGGCCGTAAGTGACTCAGTAAATGAAGGATGTTATACGGAGAGTGTTGTTCAGACAGAGCCGTCTCGTCGCTGTGCCCATCGGTCGGGTAAGAACCCGCAGAGTCCTGGAGGGTCACAGCTGCGTCCGGGTTTGTCATGGAGTCGGCCGGGGCCGGCGTACCCGCCGCTGCCATCAGAGAAGATGGCGATGGAGATATTTCCACTCCTGTTTGCTCTCTCTGTTGAAGAAGAGATTCCTCAGTCTTCTTTTGCTCCTCGCTGTCTCTCTTCTTGTCGTAGTTTAAAACTTTCCACTGTTGATTGACAGCCTGCCATCGATGGAATATTCGAAAGACTGAGGGTCCCTCGTGGACTATTAAAGCTGAAGAAAGGAAAATCTCATTGGGGTTATTCTGTTCATGCAGGGTCCAAACTTAACACTTAACACCAATTCTGACATAAATGTTATCATTTTCATGACTGGATATTTTTTTTGAATCCTCTTACTTCCCCCTTGATCATTTCTTTTGCTTTTTTCTGAAACATTTCTTTTTCATGATTTATGCTCATGTTTGGTTCTGTTTTTTACACTCTAAATGTTGTGCTTTTAGCTTAGTCTTGAATCACTAGAAAAATTGTATGAAGATCTTGTGCATTAAACCCCATTCACACAGACCTTTGGTCCTAGAAAATATCTGTAAAATTGCAATACAAGCTTCTGTGTGACAAAACACGTCCCGTAAATCTTCTGGGATTGTTGCCGGAAAGAGGACCTAGTAAGATACCCGGAAAACCCTCTGTGTGAACAAGAAGCCGAAACAATGCCGTAATGGGCGTGTCCTAGTGAGGACGCATGCGTCATCACAACAAAAGTTATGGTTTAGCTCTTTAAAACGTGAGATTTACATGACGATCAACATTCACGATGACTTCAAACAGGTCACATGTCTTCCCAGGACCTTGCAGTGTCACTGGCAGAGTGAATGAATCAAAAATAAAAATTATCCCAGAAAAATCCTGGGTGCATTTTCTGTGTATTTTCCGGAATGTCTGTGTGAAAAAGGGCTTCAGACATCAACTTCCAAGACTCAATGCTACTAAACTCAATGCTGTGTACAGTACAGTTGACAATAACACACATTAATCTTAACAATTAAGCATCATGAAGTGAACAAGAGACTGTAGGAAAGCTGATAAAACATCCGAGAGTTTCAGCTTTGTGTTTAACATCTCTCTCTGCTAAAAAAAAGTATTTACCATCTAAACCCTTCAGTTAATGCTTTAGAAAGCCTAAAAATACAAAAAACCCAGATATTGCAGGTTAGTTAAATTGGAGATGCCCAATATTCCTTCCCCAGCTTGTGTATAAATTAATAAATATAGTTAAATATAGTGGATATAGGAAAGGCACAACAGTGTACGTACCGATGCAGACAATGTCCATGAAGCCGTACATCCCATAACAGATCTGGAACAGCAGGTCCTGACGCTGCCACTTTGCTGAGGGACTGAGAGATGACCACACCAACCAGGAGATACTGGCGATCAGGAACAGAGAACCCAAGATAGCTGCTGCGATCTGAACTTTCTCTATGACTGTCAGTGAAATAGCTTGCCACTTGATTGACAGAGAGAGAGAGAGAGAGAGAGAATTTATAAATAGTTTTTTTCCTTCTATTAACCTAGAAAATGTGAAAAAGAACAACCCAGTAACTTAGTTTTGGTAAACCATTCTCTGCAAGCATGTGGAAAAATAGGTCATTGAGATTTGGCTCCCCTTGTGATGTCAGAAGGGGTCTTATTATAATAGAGACAGAGCGCAGCGCGTCATAACCTGAAAACCACGCCCACCGGGGGGGAAAGCGATCTAACCGTCTCCATTGACTTTGTATTGCGAGAAGCCGCCTCCTTGTCATTTCTGGCTTATAACAAAAAACTGAATAATGCCTAAAAGCTGCTGTGTGACAATATGTACAGCTAACAAGCCAAAGAACCCAGAAATAAGTTTTTATAAGCTGTCGAGCCGTAAAACCCAGTCTTTTTAGGAGAATAAAGTGGATCGCCGACTACGTTTCCCCCTAGTGGACGCAGTTTTACTAATAGTAGTACTATGAAAAGTTGCCTGTTTCCATTTCTGTGTCTTTAAACGCTCGTTTTTTTGAAGTTGAAAGCTTATAAAAACTTATTTATTAATTTTTTGGCGTGTTAGATGTACACCTTGTCACACATCAGCTTTTAGGTATTATTCTGTTTTTAAGTTTAATCTGTAAATAAGTTTTTATAAGCTGTCGACTTCAAAAAACGAGCGTTTAAAGACACAGAAATGGATACAGGCAACTTTTCATAGTACTTCTATTAGTAGAACTGCGTCCACTAGGGGGAAACGTAGTCGGCGATCCACTTTATTCTCCTTAAAGGCTGGGTTTTACGGCTCGACAGCTTATAAAAACGTATTTCTGGGTTCTTTAGCTTGTTAGCTGTACATATTGTCACACAGCAGCTTTTAGGCATTATTCAGTTTTTTGTTATAAGCCAGAAATGACAAGGAGGCGGCTTCTCGCAATACAAGGTCAATGGAGACGGTTGGATCGCTTTCCCCCCGGTGGGCGTGGTTTTCAAATTTGCATAACTGCGCTCTGTCTCTATAATACAGACCCTTAATCTGCACTATCCAACCACTGCACTTCATTTAGTGCAGAGATCAGCTCATTTGCATTTACAAGGACACACCCAAAAACGAAAGTGGCAATTTTAACATGTTATGATAAATTATCTTTATGGTATTTTGTGCTAGAACTTCACATATACACTCTCAGGACACCAAAGATTTATTTGACATCTTAAAAAAGTCTTGTGAAATGTCCCCTTTAATATACAGCGGGGAAAATAAGTATTTGACACATCAGCATTTTTATCACTAAGAGGTATTTCTAAGTGGGCTATTGACACAAAATTTCCACCAGATTTAGCCATCAAGCCAAATAAATCAGAACATTTAAGTATACAAGTTGAGTCATAATAAATAAAGTAAAATGACACAGGGAATAAGTATTGAACACATGAAGAGAACAAGGTGCAAAATGGCATAGAAAGCCAGGAGATCACCTGAAATCTGTCAGTATTTAGAGAGAAACCCTGCCCCCTATCAGTACTACTTGATATCAGCTGCTTTAGTCCTAATTGATGGCCTATAAAGGCTTCTCATTACTCAGGAGGCACACAGGAAAGACTTCATGATGGGTAAAAGCACATAACTCGCTCCAGTTCTTTGTAATCTTATCATTGAAAAGTATTTTGATGGGAATGGCTATAGGTGCATTTCCAGAATGCTGAATGTTTCTGTGAGCACTGTGGGGGCCATTATCCGGAAATGGAAAGAGCATCACTTCATCATAAACCGACCATGATCAAGTGCTCCATGTAAGATCCCTTTTTGAGGAGTCCAGAGAATAATCAGGAGAGTTCTCCAAGAGCCAAGAACCACTCGGGCAGGACTTCAGGAAGATCTTGCATCAGCAGGTACTGTTGTTTCAAAGAAAACTGTAAGCAATGCACTGAACCGCCATGGCATTCATGCATGCTCACCACACAAGACTCCATTGCTGAACAAAAAGCGCGCTGAGGCTTGGTTAAAGTTTGCGAAAGACCATTTGGAGAAGCTTTTGGATTATTGTGAGACTATAGTATGGTCAGATAAAAGCAAAATTGAACTTTTTGGCAGTCATTCTACACACCATGTTTGAAGAAGAAATGGCACTGCCCACCACCCCAAGAACACCATACCAACAGTTAAGTTTGGGGGTGGAAGCATCATGGTTTGGGGTTGCTTTTCGGCAAGGGGTACTGGCAGACTTCATATTATTGAAGGCAGGATGAATGGAGAAATGTACCAGGACATTCTGGATAAAAATCTGATGCCATCTACCAGAAAGCTGAAAATGAAAAGAGGGTGAACATTTCAGCAAGACAATGATCCCAAACACAAGGCCAAGGAAACAATGAATTGGTTTCAAAGAAAGAAAATCAAGTTGCTTGAATAGTCCAGTCAATCACCTGGGCTAAATCCCATAGAAAATCTATGGAGAGAACTGAAGAGCAAAGTTCATAAAAGAGGCCCAAGGATCCTTTAAGATTTAAAGACCATTTGTGTGGAAGAATGGGCCAGAATCACTCCTGAGCAATGCAGACAACTGGTCTCTCCATACAAGAGGTGTCTAGAAGCTGTGATCAATAAACAAAGGCTTTTCTAGAAAGTATTAAATAAAGTGTGTTTAATACTTATTCCCTGTGTCATTTCACTTTGTTTATTATGACTCAACTTGTATACTTAAATATTCTGATTTCTTTGTATGAATTCAATATTTGGCTTGATGGCTACATTTGGTGGGAATTTTGTGTCAATAGCCCACTTAGAAATCCCCTTAAAAATGCTGATGTGTCAAATACTTATTTTCCCCGCTGTATATATATATATGAGTTGATTCTTTGTTAGAAATAATGCATTTATGACAAATAGCAGAATTAAAGGATTATCCCCAGACAGCAGACGACTCCAGGCCAGATCTGTGCCGAAGTAATCAGGTCCGCTGTGGATCCAGCCCGGAGTCTTCTGAATCTGAAGCTTTTAGCCTGATTCATGTTTAGATTTGTGGATCTGATATTGTTCTGCTTTAGCAGAATCTTATTGTTATTATGATGTTACTCATCTTTGTGTTATTTTGTTGTTTTATCATCATTCAATTTCAGCAGATGTCACCTTTTACAACCAGGAGTCAGTGTATTATGAAAGACTTACAGGATGTAAACAGCAGGTATGTCCCTTAAATAAACCATTTCAAGCGCAAAGTAATTTAAGACACACTCAAAAAAAAAACTTCTGGACATCGGATGCACATGATTAAATTAGGTTTTCTTAAAATGAAATTAACATTAATTAAAATAAATTAAATTTTAAGAAAACTTGATTCAATCGTGTTGAACTGGCGTACATAATTAAATGACATAGATCCAACTATTTTTTTAAGAAAAATAATTTCAAGAAAACTTAATTCAATCATTTGCAATTAGATTTTTTCAGTGCATGTTTTTTCGGCATTAAATAATGGGGCAAATATCCGTTATAGCACACGTGCAGAAGTTCATTGCGGTGCATGGATCATTTAAATAATCTCCTCCGGAAAATGTTCACATCACAACAGTCGTTATTTAATGCCAAAACCTGGCCCTTAGTTTTGTCTTAATGCAAAATCATTATTGTATCTACAATGTTTAGCATATTAAGAAGGTATAAGATCATTTCTAACACAAAAATAACACAAATCCAATATATTACAGCAAAAGTATTGTTTGTGTGTAGTATTCAGGACCAATATGAAGCAAAAATATCAAAGAATCATTGAATGTATAAGAACAGAATTTGTTCAGTGGAACTGGAACTATTAATTAATTCCACATCAATCCCATCCCAGTTACCTCAAACAAACTGATTTGTACCTGCAGTGGATTTTTGGTGCTGATGGCGATGACCTGATACTTATAATAACACAGTTCACAGGTCCATGATCCTCTCTCGCTGATCCACTTTATTAAACACGGCTGATGAGTGCTGCGGACCGAACCGCTACAGCGACACGGGCTCAGTAATTCTCCCTGCATACACACACACACACACACACACACACAAAAACACAAACACACATGGGCTGTGACATCACACTAATACTGCATGACATCAGGACATTAATTGATGACATTAAGTATTAAGTAAAGTATTAAATACATTAAGTAAAAAGTATTTTTACTTTTTTTTGCATATTTGTAAATTATTATTTTTGAGATTACACAGTGATCATCCATCATACTTTACCATCTTATTTTACTTAATACTCCATGACTGAAATAACGACTTTTAAAGAGAACCAAAACTTAAATTACAAAAATAACAATTTCAACGAATTAAACCAACCCAGTCTCACAAAATTTCGTTAAATAGTCACTTAATTTTTGGATTCTGTTTTCGTGATATTATCACAATTTTCTGCGTTTTTTTTTCGTGATCGTATAACGAATTCCAGTTTTCGTGTGATTATCACGTATTGGTTACTCAACTTTTTTGTCCAATTTTCTTACCATTGTCGCTTCGGTGTAGGATTAGATTTACATAAAATGACATCCCTACCCAAACCCAACTCTAACGCCAGGCGACAAAGAAATCAGAAAAAAATAGTATAAACCAATACATAAAGTGACATTCTAATGCAAGCACCAAATCTAACCCTAAACTGAAGCGACGATCGTTTAAAAGTAGAAAAAAGCAGTTGAGTAACCAATAATCACATGAAAACAGGAATTTGTTATACGATCATGAGAAACGTGAAAATTCATGATAATATCACGAAAAAAGAATAAAAAAATTACGTGACTATATCACAAAACTCAGTGAGACTGGGTAGCATAAAACACAATGCATTTTTTAAACATCAATCATAAACTGGTGGTCCTCTTCCTATGCTTACAGTTTTTCCGCCATGTAAATAGGGAATCTGCCTTGGTGCGACTGCAACTGGCTTTTAAAGGGGATGGGAGATAAGACTCTCTTTGATTTATTGCATGTTACACCCAATTACTCATTACAAGAACAGGAACAACCCATTTAGACTGTGTGCCAGGCGCATAGACCATTTTTCCCGCCGTTAAATTAGCAAAAGTGGATTGGACACGCCTTAAATGCACTTGTGCCGTGCGCTTTAGACCATGCACTTAGCTAAAAGTCTTCTAATCTAAATATCATGGTGGCAAACATTTGAAGGATAAAATAAAGATTTTCTGCTCAAGCTTGTGAGCTGTAGACATTCAGCCAGGCTTACTACAGTAAATGTTTTGTGAAACAGCTTCACATGTGTTTAATGACTGGACTGTGTTTTGCTGTTGTACTGAGTTATGTGTAAATGAAACTGGTGTTCGGCCGGTTGTATGTGGCAGTGTTAACCGGATGAGTATCGATGTCTGACCGTCGTGTCTGTGAAGCATAACTGAAGTGCAGACATGAGAACAGGTGCGACTCAGCAGAAGCCCTCACCTTTCATCAAACGCTCGCTTCACACTGACAAACATAAACACTGAGCTCTCTTAATTATCTCTGTTCGATGCTTTAACGTTTCATAACCCCAAAACACATCTTCTGCCTGTGCAAAAAGATTACCTTCTTACTTAGTATTGTTGTATTGTAGATATTAGTACAAATATCTAAAAAGTCTTAAATCAAAATGCATTTTCTTGCTGCGCAAAACGGCCTAAGAAAATAAGTCTAGTTTTTAGACCAAAAATATCACATTTAAGTGAACTTGTGCTTTTTTCAAGATACCACATCAAGAAAATGCATTTTGATTTAAGACTTTTTAAATATTTGCCCTTAAAGAGCACCTATTTCATTTCTAAAAACAAGGTTATTTTGCGTATTTGGCATAATTTCGTGTGGTTTATTTTCCACATACCGTACATTTTTGTAGCTCCAGATTTTACTCTCTTTTTGAAACACACGGATTTGAAAAGCTGTTATATGTTATTTGTCAGCAGAAGCTCTTCTATTGCTTTAGTGATTGCTGTAGCTAAAGCTATTGCTTTTTGATACATGACAGAGGTCTTAGCATATATTTAATTCATATATATTCCGAGACAGCAGACGACTCCGGGCCGAATCCACGCCAAATCTGCCCCGGAGCTGTCGACTTTGGCGCAGATATGGCCCGGAGTCGTCTCCTGTCTCCTGCACAACTTAGATTATTTGGTCTTGGTTCAATTTGATAAGAAATGTTTATGAGTTCATATTGGGATATTTGGCACAGTCTGAGCTCAATGTGAGCTCTTTTTATTGATGAGAACAAATCTGAGCGACAGGTCCCCATTTTCTCTCTATTAAATCAGATTGATCAGAAACAAGTGAGTTAGTAAAGAGATGTCGTTTTCACCCAGGACTCACAGTTAAAGCCCCCTGGAGCTCAACTGAGCATCGCTATTACATAAGCACGACCCCTAATGATCCTTCAGCCAAGAGGAGCAGTGGCTCTGTCACAGCGTCAGAGGAAACAGAAAGGGAGTGTTGGTAGAAACACAGGCCCGTCTGCAGATGGACATAGTGGGAGTGAGTTGGCTGGACACTATGTGGAGAGCAGGAACAGCCAATGAGATGAAAGCGTCACAGGGGGAGACGAGGAGAGCGTCCATACCTGCAGCCTAATCTACCTCTCGGTTCTCAGGACAGAAATATTATAGTCTCATTACAACTTTGACAATCTGTTTCACTGTACTTAACAATCATACTGACACCACAGACTCGTGCAACTATATTAGTGTCCACAGTAATGGACAATAACATAATGCTAATTGTAAACTGGATGTAGATGACCCGCAGCCCCGCTGGTGCTTTACGTTTCAATACCGAACATCTTTCCACCAAAATCTTACACCAGTGGCCGGTTGCAATAACATAGCCGTAATGTTAAGACTGCGTCTTAAGAATGATTCGGACTAACTAGCAATTAGTTAGGGGTAATCAGTCTTATTATTTGGATTTAAATTAGACCAATCTACCTTTCTATGTAACATACTTAAAACAGATCAGTCTTGAAGAAAAAATTAATGACTCACTTTTTAGACTAGTCTTAAAGGTTTATGCAACTGGCTCTGATGGTGTGCTCATCGCCAGCATGCAAAGCATATATCTTGCCACACTGCAAAAAATGTTTTTGTCTTGTTTTCCAGTATGAATATTTATGAATTCTTAAACTGAGATACATTTACTTGGTAAGCAAAGTGGATTAAGATATTAAGTCTTGTTAATTGAAATAAATGATGAAAATCAAGAGGTTTATACTTAAAACAAGTAAAAGATCTGCCAGTGGGGTAAGAAAAATAACTTTATTCCAGTTTCAACTTAATTTAATAAACTCAATTTAAGTTTATTTTTATAAATATAATATATAAATAACTATTTGTATCCAGTATAAATATCTAAGTAAGACATTCATAAGACATCAACACATGCTGAGTTTGTTCAAAGACAGTTGGGAAAACCAAAATCAACTTTGAGACACAATTGATAGGAAAAAGGATTGCAGTCTCTTGGAAATGCATAAAAAACGTACACAATGTGAAAAGTTGTGCAATACATATAGGCCAAATTTCAACAGTGCGTGCATATGATATGCCAGAATCCTTTCCGTTCACTTAATACACCGCATCTTTTTGTGTCATTTTATGTATTGGTTTCTCAATTTTTTACCATTGTCGCTTGGGTTTGGGTTTAAAACAACTTTTTGTTACATAAAATCACATCCAATCCCCAAATCTAACCCCAGCTTCAAGCAGTCATGGCTTATAAACCTATATATTAAATCATATAAAGCAAATCCCAAATCTAACCCCAAACCCAAGTGACAATGTTTAAAAAAAATTAAACAAAGAGAAATCAATACATAAAACGACACGAAAAGCTGCGGTGTAGGTCAGGAAGGTCTGGCGTATCATATGCACGCACTGTTGGAATTTGGCATATATTTTACACGACTTTTCACACTGCGTGCTATTTATATGCATTTCATGAGAATGGATTGGGAAAAGGGTCTTAAAGTCGCAATGAAATTGAAATGAAAGTTTTTGTTTTGGAAAAATTTGTTTTTGGATATTGTGGTATTTTATTTGTGAGCTTCAATATATATTTTTAATTCCTGTTCCCCTTATAATCTTTAATCAAAAACGCAAATCTCCTCAAAACGATCTCTCTTTACTTCCAGTCATATAGCAAATAGCAACACAACCCCAACTTCAAACGATCCAATCAATTCTCGATAGATGAATTCAAGTCCAGCCCTACCTTTTTCATTTCAGAAGCCGTTTCACTCGGATACACGTCACATCGGGGAAAATAAGACAATCACTACTTTTGTTTCATGGCAACATGTCTTGCAAGTTGTTTGTTAATGCTAGCAGTTTTAGCATCTAATATGATAACTGGCCATATGCATGCTGGTTTAGCTGGTTTAGCTGGTGGTCACCAGCATCCCAGCACCAAAACACAACATATGGTGGTCTTGCATTTGTAGTAAATGCAGTGAATGCATTTGATTTAGTGTTCCTGTTGACCCGCTATGTGATTTGTGAGTATTTTAGTAACATTGTTGTAGTTTAAATGAGTTAAACATCCTTAACTGATTCCATTGCTGTGAAGTGACTTATATATTTATATATATATATATTTGTATGGTTTCTCTTTATAGGTTATTAAGCTAAGCATCTGAATTAACCTCTGAAATAAGCAAATGAGGATCAAGTTGTTTTTGAAAGATTTTCAAATTGTTTTGATAATTAAGAATCAGAACCTCAAAGTTGATTGAAGCCTGGACAGACAGGAATTCCTATATAACTTGACACTTACAAGATATACAGTAAGTATTATATGAAATCCTGGAAAAACCAAACTTTCCGACTTCTACCATCTTAAATTCAGACATTAAAACCAGTTCACAGTCAGCAATAACCAAATAACATCCAGTTGTTTGTTAGGATAGGAGTAGGACAATATTTAAAAATATCTGGAATCTAAAATAATGCAAAAAAAAAAAACACTCCAAAAATTGCATATAATGCACAAACCAAATAAAACAGTAAAAGTGATGCTAATCTGTATGAGTAATCTGTACGATTTATTTACGCCACAATGCATGCTGGGAAACAGAGATGAGCATCCAGCACCAGAAATATCACTGTGGCTCTGCTCCAAAACCTAGTGAGCTGCCTACGTAGACTGTATTTTAAGAAAACATTGGCATGCAACAGATACGCAAGCATTCCAGCACAAATCCTTAAATTTTGTGGAACCAAACAACGTATATTATTTTAACAGAAATTTAAACAGTTGTAAGCACAATATACACATCAGAAAGCACATCATGCAAAGGTGAAATACTGTGTTCCCAATGCCTGAATCTAATTTACATTAAATGAATAAATAATACCGAAATGCACCAGAGGTAGGTTGTCATGTGAAGATAAAAGTATCAGATCAAGTGTGAAAAGTTGTCAGGTGCAGTTATTGTGTGAGCGAGCGGTGAAGTTTTCATACAGACTGAACCTAAAGTATCTCAGTCAGATCATATCTCCTGTTAAAACTGTGTCAAGTGTGTGCCATTATGAATTATGACTCAGAAATAAATAAACATCTGAGTGAGTTTGGTGAATGGAGACTGAAGACAGGACACTCACGGCTACACTTGAAGAGCGAGAGAAAATGTGTGACTTATTGACAATTTTTCAGTTCAATTAACTTGCGTGATTAAATTTGGACACTTAACCACACAACTATTTAAAGTCAGATGAAGACATACAGAGAACTGAGAAATAAACATGACACGTTAATATAGACAAGATAGTTGTTTTTAAACTTTTCGAAAGAGTTTTTGATAAAAGGCGTTCACAAAACACTTGCAAGACACTAACTTAACCCCTAATTCTGATTACAGATTAATTGAGTATCTGGCAAACGCGAGCGTCTCTTTTTTCATAGACCCCTTCGAAACGTCTGCAGCAGACACTTATTTTGATATGACACATGATGCACATAAGTTTGCATGATACGCTGAACACACATTTTGACATGGCGAGCCACACACATGACGGGTTAAATACATTTTGACGAGCTTCGCATTGTGCACCCTCGAAAAAGAAGTCACCAGCCACCACTGTGTATGTGTTTGTGTTAAAATATACATAATAATTACACACAAAACACACATATTATGCAAAAACTCACTTTTATTTTGTATGCAATTAATAGCGATTAATCTTTGGCCACCACTATAGTTTTATCATTTACTGAAAAAGAAATAAATAATTGACTTGACTTCAGTATAGTTTCTGTCTACACTCTCAGAAATAAAGGTACAAAGGTTGTCACTGGGACAGTACCCTTTCAAAAAGGTACATCTTTGTACCCAAAGAGTGCATATTAGTACTTTGAACTGCCAAAATGTACCTTTAAAGGTACATATTTGTACCTAAATGGTACATATTAGGACCTTTTTTAAAGGGTACTGCCCCAGTGACAGCTTCGTACCTTTATTTTTGACAGTGTAAACTGTGCAGTAGCCTAATGTCCCTTTCAATATTAGCCAAAATGATCCATCAAATCCAATCAGACCCCCTTATTAGTTTAATAGTAAGTGTGATTTCTTATACACTCACTTAAAGGATTATTAGGAACACCTGTTCAATTTCTCATTAATACAATTATCTAATCAACCAATCACATGGCAGTTGCTTCAATACATTCAGGGGTGTGTTCCTGGTCAAGACAATCTCCTGAACTCCAAAATGAATGTCGGAGTGGGAAAGAAAGGTGAATTGAAATGTTGCCTGGTCTGATGAGTCTCGATTTCTGTTGAGACATTTAGATGGTAGAGTCAGAATTTGGCGTAAATAGAATGAGAACATGGATCCATCATGCCTTGGTACCACTGTGCAGGCTGGTGGTGGTGGTGTAATGGTGTGGGGATGTTATCTTGGCACACTTTAGGCCCCTTAGTGCCAATTGGCCTTCATTTAAATGCCACGGCCTACCTGAGCATTGTTTCTGACCATGTCCATCCCTTTATTACCACCATGTACTCATCCTCTGATGGCTACTTCCAGCATTTTAATGCACTATGTCACAAAGCTTGAATAATTTCAAAATGGTTTCTTGAACATGACAATGAGTTCACTGTACTAAAATGGCCCCCACAGTCACCAGATCTCAACCCAATAGAGCATCTTTGCCCTGTTTGTGCATCCCACAAATCTCAAATATCAATATGGGCCAACATTTCTAAAGAATGCTTTCAGCACCTTGTTGAATCAATGCCACATAGAATTAAGGCAGTTCTGAAGGTAAAAGGGGATCAAACACAGTATTAGTATGGTGTCCCTACTTATCCTTTAGGTAAGTGTAGGTTTTATGTGAATGAGATCATGATTTATGGATTTAGTTTTCTTAAACTCAGGATTTAATAAACAGAAACAAACAGGTGAAGTGTGAGTTCAGGAACCTGAATCTAGAAAATTACAGAGACTTGACAACAGTATTATGATGTGATGTCTATAATAAATGAGATGGTAGTGAGTTTTAAAGATTTTGAAAATCTTTCAAAACAACACACAAATATGAACTAATGATATTAAATATTTACATTTCTACCTATTGCACATCACTTTTAAAGCCTTGTAGATGCTGCTTCTCGGTTCATAAACTACTTCTGCTTTCCAGCAAAATTCCAGCTGCACTAAAGAGGTAAAATGAATTGAATCTGTCATAAACAGGAGAATATGTGCCAGGAGAGGAGCAGCATTTGACTCTTAATGATACACAAATGTACTACACAACAAAAGGCGCCGCATAAGACAGCCCGAAGCGATTCTGAAAAACCATTTCCATTGCTGACTTGCTGGAGGGACACAGAGTATTTGGGCCTCTATTGAATGTGATGTGAATTTAATGTGGCGAGGATGTGGCATATAAACCAGAGAGAGAGAGAGAGAGAGAGAGAGAGAGAGAGAGAGAGAGAGAGAGAGAGAGAGAGAGAGAGAGAGACTGTCTAGCGTGTCTCCACTGAATTACCGGATGCAAAAATAATGTCCTCATCTGCTGTAGCCATAAAAGCAGGAACTGTGGTAGACATCTCAAGCTTTTTCATAAATGTAATTTACTATACTCAGGGTCCAAAATTACCATGTAAAATGTAACACGCTAAATCTTACTTATTAAAGGTGAGGGAATATTTAGCGGTTTTATTATCACTTATTCACTCGCAGCCTGATATTTAACATTCAGTGAAACTAAACTGGTGAATCAACCTGATAACATTCATTATTTTTTGTTTTCTCTTTAGTGGCTTGATGCAAGAAACATTCAACATGTGTTACTGAAAACCTAGACATTCAAAATTTAAAACTTTCCACAGCTGAAACACTTTCTAGAAGATCATTTTTTTCAAAAGAAATACTGTATTAAGAAAAAGTATATACATTTTATTTTCTATACATATATATAGTGTTCATCACCTACAGAAACCAATTATTAACACAAGAATTCCCAAATTAGTGGGCGGGCATGTCATTAATTTTTTTGGGTGAGGTGCGAAGGGATCTATCCTACACAAAGTTGGGATAACATCTAGCACAGGGGTCTCCATCCTTTTTGTGAGGGCCACCACAATGGATAAAACAATCTGGAGGGCTCCTTTTTTTTGTTATTGTGTTTTATCATTGTTTCAAATGTAAACATACATTAAAGAAGCCAAGCTATAAAGAATATGTAATAAATAAATAAATATAAAAATGGAAGCTATTAATAGAATGGGCTTTGGCGGGCAACTCACAGACTCTGTGCTGGCAACCTGGTGCATGAGATCAATGATCTAGCAGAATAGATTCAACTAAAGGAAGGTTTTAAAGGAAATGTGCATTAATTTAAGTTTATTGTAGTTTTTTTATTATTTTATTGTTTATTTAATAGAAATTATGGCAGTCAAAAGATTAATCGCGATTTAAACGTTTTGGTTTGCATACTATATGTGTGTGTGTATTGTGTGTAATTATTATGTATATATAAATAAAATATACCAAAATCTATGTAAATATATATAATTGTAAATGTTTCTTAAATATATACATGCATATGCAAAATAAATTGCATATGTAAATACACACACAAAATGCAAAAATTACCACTAATGCACAAATATACAGTACTGTGAAAAGGTCTTAGGCCACCTTGCCAGAATTAGATTTGTTGTTTTTGCAATGGTATCATATATAAAGTTTCTCAGTCTCTTTATTAGAATACACTCAGAAAATACAGGAAATAGTATTAAAAACTGTATAAAAGTATGTTGAAGTGTCAAGTTTTTAGGGTAAACTCCCCTTCCACTTGAGCAATAGTAGGAAACTGCAGGACCTCTTAAATCTAAATAAAATTAAAACTTTTTACTTCATTCTGCTCAAAATCGCTCAATATTGTTTAGTGCCAAGAGAGTTCAACACCAATGATGTCTAAAGAAGACATTTAGTCCCGAAAATTTTATTGTTTGCATACATTTCCTGTATTTTTTATTTGTATCTGAAAAATAAATATGGATGGACATTAAAACTTCTAAAACAACTTTTCCACAGTAGTAGGCCTACTGTATATTACGCAAAAACAAACTTTTATTTTGTTTGCGATTAATCACGATTAATCTTTTAACAGCCCTGATAAAAACACGTACAGAACTTGATTGTGAAGATGTTGTAGCTAACAACATCCTTTAACCATTTAAAGTTTAGCAAGGCTTTGTTATGGTGCGAATATTTTGCAGCTGGTAAGTAACTTTGCAAGATTAAATTTGTTTTTGTGCAATAACTTTGCACCCCGTCTGTAACCTTTAAAAGTGAAACAATTTAAAATACACTATTTAGGTTTCCTCACACTGACAGAACCTTCTGAAGAATATCCAGATGTATCCGATGTCTCAGAGAAACTCTCCAAGAACCCTGATGTTTGTTTTCTGTTACATATAAGAGAATGATTTGGAGTAATATTAAATATACCCTGAAGTTTCCTGAGAGCATAAATAGGATGTTTGAGACCATTTTAAAAGTGCCTAGAGGTTCTCCAGAGGGTTCCACCGGTGTGACATCTGAGGAACTCCAAATGGTGCCATGAAAATCTTTTCATCTCAATGCGTAGCTGTTGCAATGCCTGTCGTCCTCACACAAAGCCAACACTTCACCTGAGCTTCATCTTAAATCTCTCTGTCTGTTAGTATTGTAATACAAAGGCTGACGTTGAGGGTCTCTGGGGTAAAAGTGTGTAAAGATCAATCAATCTGTAAAAACATCAATCTGTGCTTCTCTCTCTCTGTTCAGATTTAATCTTTGAGGTTTTAAAAGCATAAAAAACATCAAGAGTACATCACAAAGTGAAGGAATATAATCACGGGTATTATTATAAGGGCTATGGGTCATTCTACAAAAAAGGTGGAAATGCTTGTCCCTTGCTTTTGCAGACCCCTTAATCATTTATTTTGACCTAATAATTCCATAATGATATATATTTAATAAATATAGACTGTCCTTAAAATGATGAAAAACTTTATTTATTTAATTTTCTTTTTTCCTTTTTTTAAAACTTTTTTTTATGTCTGGTCCTGAAAATTGCCCTGTCCCTTTGTTCATACATGGAAGTTGAACTGTGTACTTCTTATTTAAAACCATGTTTTTTATAAAACAAATCAAATTTACATTTACCTTTAACCTTTTATGAATTTACTACAACACTGAAATGGTAAAAATACACTATTACTATGAATAATATCAAATAAATATTTTTCCCCCAAATGTATGTCATTGGTGTTACCCTACCCAAAGCACTTTTATTTTGAAAGAATGCATCAGCTCTTTGAAGTTTTTCATGGGTCAAGAGGTCAGTGAAAGAAGTGCAGTGAAGGAAGGCAAAAGGTTTGTGAGATGTCTTACTTTATTTGTCTAAAATATCATGATATATCTAAAAATTTTGAGATAAGATTTTTTGGATGTCATTAGTGTTACTCTTTTTTATAGCTGGGAGTGTAAAAATCTTGACATAAAAATACATTATACTGAATAAGTATGTGATTGTTACATCTCTGATAAAATAGCACATGGCTAATGGCAGCCATATTTTTTAAATGTTAGTTTTTTCTGTAAATTGTCATTGGTGTTACCGTCATTGGTGTTACTTCTTTAATGAGTACTTCCTAAACACTATTCCGTTAACTGACCAACACAAAAGCATTAAAAACAAAACAAGATGGAAAAATTTTAGTTTTATCATATTCATTATTAAAATGTATTAAAAAGTTAAACCTAGATTAAGCTCCCCGTTTTGTGGATTCATAGATTTGACAAGTAATTAATGCTATTAAAGAAGTTTTGGGTATGTTGAAAGAAGTTTATTTAAGCAGATTTCCATCACCCGAATTCCACCTTTTCTGTAAGATGACCCCTATACAAAATAATGCACTGCACTTTTTCTGTCTACTGTTTATTTGGCATTGCAACTCAGGATAGTGACTTGGATTGTGATGAGACGACAACTCCAGTAAACAGTCTCTTTCTAGTGTCTATGAATGAATCATTTGAAAGTTAACTCAAAATGTATGTTACTCACTGTAAAAAATAATACGCTGGATATATAGAGAAGAGCCATCTCATTCTGTTTACTTTCTTTACTATCATTAAAAATATTTGGATGCATTCCTGGAAACTGACCTACACCCAAAAAGCAAAGTTTTGTACGCTATCAGTGCTCGGGAAAGTTAATTTTAAAAGTAATGCATTATAATATTAAGGTACTCTCAAAAAAGTAACTAATTGCGTTACTTAGTTACTTTTCATGGAACGTAATGCTTACATTACTTTTTAGTTACGTTTGCGTTACTTTTTCTTGGCTGAGGCTTGATCTCTTTCAGGTCTTGCAGGTGTTTTTTATGACTGAAAAATTCTGCATTCAGAAATTGCATATTTCATCACAAAATGCATAAAAAGTAACTCAAATACTAATGTGTACATTTAAAAAGTAATGCGTTACTTTACTCGTTACTTCAGAAAAGTAATATTATTACGTAATGCACGTTACTTGTAATGCGTTACCCCCAACACTGTACGCTATTATATTGTATGAGATATATCAGGCCAGGCCATCTGGAAGATACAGAAACCCTGAATTACTGAGTGATGCATAATGTTTTAGTGTTTTAACAGACTGTTGTTACAGCATCTGCCACCCTCCAAATGAGCCAGAGTCTGTCGAATCAGCAGAAAAAACAAGCATGAATCAGTCGGAGAGGTTTAAAGACGGAGCACAAGTGTTTCACTGATACTGGCCTTCATCTTAAACTCTCATTCATCTGTAAGACATCAGTTCTGCTCCATGTCTTCAAACTGAACGCAACAACATATAACAAGAGAGAAGACCTATCACTGAAACTATTGCCTCGGGTCTAACGCATATAATTCTGTACTTTACACTTCCAGCCGAGGCATTTAAAGAGATTGTTGTGTCTGTTCTGGGAAACAATCTCATGACTGGATGCACACAGTGATTGGCTTAAATCTGAACCCAGGTTTGGTCATTTAACATAGCGGTTATAAAAACACTGACTGCCTTTAAGGGACCTTTTCTGTTTCATAAACCGGACATATACAGTATAATATCTGTGACAAACACATACAACTCTTTGATACAGTTCATTAAACAGGGTTCCCACAGGTCCTTTAAATCCTTGAAAGGTTGTGAATCTGGTCGAAAAAATTTAAGGCCCTGGGAAGTTTTTGAAAATATGCATACATAGATACAGGTCATTGAAAGTGCTTGAATCTATTTTATGCAAGAAGTTTCATAAAAATAACATAAAAATTCTAGACTTTTTAATCACACATGCTAAACTGTTCGCTTTAAATGCTTATATCTTCTGTATGTGAATGTTGATTCATACCAAAATGCTTTTTTGCATAGTTGTGTTTGACACATGAAAACGTCTTTGGTTACATATGTAACTTGTTAACTGAGAAGGGAACGAGACACTGCGTCTCCCTTGCCATATTTCCTGCGTCCCTGTAATGCCGTCTTTAGCAATATTTCAGATAGCGATATAGTTCCTGGCTCCCGCGTCACCCTGTCTTTGTCGTTAAGCCTCACCATTGGTTGAATTTGATGTACACATTCAGACGCACTTACCCCTGGAGGTGTCCCCAAAGTGTCACTGCAGTGACGCAGCGCAAGTTCCCTCGATAGGGAACTGTAACAATGTATCTTAAAAGGCAACATGATGTAACCTTGCTCTCACTTGAAATGTGTCCCCAGATTTAGTCCTTGAATTTGAGGGTATTGGACCTAAAAAAGTCCTTCAAAGGTCATTGAATTTGAAGTTAACTAAGGTGTGGGAACTCTGATTAAACATCTCATTGACATTTTGGGGTACGTTGCCAACCTGAAGGGGTAGTTCACCCAAAACCAATGTTTGAATTGTTGAATTGTGGAGGGGGCTGGGGTGTTCCCAGACCTCCTATAAGCATTGAGGGGCCCCCTATAAAGCACAAAAATATGAATTAGGGGGTCCCCTGTTTTTTTGTTTTTTTTAAAAACAATACTACATAAATTAAAAATGCTTTTTAACACAAGTTATACTGTCTATTTTTCATCCAAATTTTGCAATAAACTAATCCAAAAGATTTCTGTCTATTAGATTTAGGTTTAGGATTGGGCTAGGCTTTTAAAAAAAATTCTCAAAGTATTATTTCACACTAATTTGAGGGGTAAAAAATGGTTAAGGTTTAAGTTAAGGGTAATTTGGGATTTCTTTGATTAAAACGTTTATACAGGACCAATGTTGATCTGGGATCACATCTTACTTTGTGAAGTCACGGTGACCCCACTGTATAATGTTGGGGGGGGGGCGTGGCTTAGCTAGGGGCCCCCCATCATTTTTTGACATAATTCAAACACTGCCCAAAACTGAAATTTCGGTCATCTTTGCGCACCCTAACATTGCTCTAAACCTTCTTTTTTTCTTCAGATGAATCGATACATGATGGTAAGCACACAGTTGATGGCACCCATTGACTTCCATAGTAGGAAATAGAGAAATCCTTTATGAAAGACATGCAATGAAAGTCATAATTTAATAAAATATTTTTTGTATTCAACAGAAGAAACTCGTACAGGTTTAGAACAATGTTAGGGAATAAATGATTTTTTGAGTGATCTCTTTAAACTTTTTCGGTCAAAGTTCATATGTAATACAGTATGTAAAAATAGAATCTTGCTTGATATTGTAATCAGTCAACTGTATGAATTTAAATACTTAAATAAAAACGTACATTTGACTGAATGTAGTCTTAAAGTTATTGATATTGCGCTTGTGACAACTTGCCCCGACACCCCCCTTACCTTTATCTTTAAAGCAGAATGAATGTTTAGGCATTGCAATAACCAATCAACCGTCTGCTGTTTGTTTCTAAACCTCTCAATGTAATGGATCCTCTCTGCTCACCTGGATCAAGTTACCTTCTTTCAGTACAGGTGTAGGTTCTTCTCAGGTAACACAAAAGCTACTTTAGCTTACTTTGCTGTGCTACTTGCCCTAGTTTTTAACTTACTCTGACTTGACACTATTAAAGGTTTCACTGAAACAAGTGTGAAATAAATGTCTTTCTGTTGTAAATGCTGGTGAATCACCTTCCCTTTGGGTGATGACGGTGCAGGAGTATTTGAAGCTGAAACTCATTTGCATAATACTCATGCAAAATTCATGAGCTCCGCTCTGAGCTACTGTTTTCCTGCTAAAACAACAAGCTTTAAGAAAGGTAAATACTCAAGGTTGTGACCTTACAATGGGGAGGTTAATCTGAAGACGGTTTAAAAAATAATAAAGGCTCTCCGATGGCTTTATAAAGAAGCGCAGGTCAACCAATGACCCCCTCATGATCAAGAACCATTATCAACCACATGTTTCTCGATTGCTTTAAGCAGCACATGAACGGATGAAGTAGAAAATAATAACTTTTCAACTTTGTGGAACTTATAAAGGTCCTCTTGGCTATAATGAGAAACTTTATTTTGCATGGTGATAGTAAATGGGAAAATAAATAGATTCAATATTACAAAAATCATGTAAATATGGTCTTTGCAAGAAAGTAATGGAAAATAAAACGCTTAATTCTGACAATATTGGTCTTGAAAATGCACTTTTGTGTTTCTGATTTCATGTAATAGCATTCCAACAATTTTATTGTGCAAATCTTTTTGGAGTGCTAGAAATAAAAACACCTGCTTGCTCTGATGTCGTGTATGGATAGTAGATACCTGTTCTGGTCCTTGGAAGCAAATCCTGCACACTGGGGTGCCTTCAGCATAACTGATGAAGGAAAATCTCTCATCCCTGCGGTCCTTTGAGAAGTCATCCGCTGCAGCACTTGTCCAACCCGACCCGTCTGCAGATGCCTCCGGCCCTATAGCGTCCTCTGTGGATGGGGTACTCCAGTGTCGAAGCCGATGGGCTCGTAGGCTATTATTATTAGTAGAGGCATAAGGAGTGATTCTGGCCGTTTGTCCGCTCATGGGGCTTGTCGGAGCCTGTGGCCGGAGCAGAAACACCTTCAGGTCACTGAACAGGACGCAACAGCGGCTTTTCAGCATGCCGTGACCACCCAATTTAACCAAGGAAGCCAAAAAATACACAGTCCAGGTAAAATTAAAGTTTTAAGCGCACTTTTAGTTTACACTGAAGAATCAATGCATAAAAGCCATGATACTCCACAAACCTGTTGGCCCTTTAAGTGCGAGCTTCATTCAAGTGCTATGTCCTCGTTTACTTTCCAATTCAATTATTCTTGTTGAGTTCATCAAATATTTATTCCAGAGGTCAGCACACAGGTGTCAAAATCCATATGATTATTCAGATATCAATGCATCCCTGCTGAGTTTGTAATCCAGCACCTGTCCACCTAATGATAAAAACGTGTCTGAATGCATCCAAGTCACATGGATGTTAAAGCATTTGCATCCTCTCTAATCATTTTCCACGAGGTCCACTTTCAGATTTCGCTCTTTAAAGCTCTTGCAGGTGTATGCACCTAAAGGATAAAGCAATACTTAATGCATAAGCAAGCACGGCCAATTCCAAACATTTCTGCAGGTGATGCTGCTGTCTGTAGACGCATCCATGTCGTGACATTTGTGATGAAATGTTATTCTGCTGCAGTTTATGAATCTGCTCTCAGTGCCACGTTGCTCCGTGTGTTAGATCTGTCATTACGGATGCGCGCGGGCTATCCGACGCTGCGCATCGTCTTCGCATCGAGTTGCGCAATTCCTTATGACAATGTATCATAACCAATGCACGCGGAAGATCCTTACTTCATATGCACGAGATCCCGGTGGACTGACGGTGTGTGATGCTGCGGTTTCAGCACGCGGGTTCACGGGACAGCTCCCGAGGAGAAAACGTCACGCGGCGCGGAGGGATGCAGAAGGAGGGACCAAATGATGGACAACTTCACTTCTGATGACTTTAGGTTGAGTTGCCCATCACGTCGCTTTAAAAGAACGAATGCATACGTCATTTGACCTGCTTTTTTGTAGTATTTGATGGGACTTGTTTAGCAGAGTTGTGCCATGGCATTTCTGTTGAAAATCCACTATAGACATGGGCATAGGTACTTTCAACAACCACATAACAACACCCTGAAACTGGATTTAATTGTGAAAATTAAAAATTTATTGAATTCTATTTTCCAAATAAAAGGTTTCTGTAAACCACAGTGGTCTATATTAGACTAAAAAATACTGGTTTATTGGGTCAAAAAGCGTCAATTCCAGCCTTTTTGAGGTAAATTTACAATGCAAAATGTTTAATGAGTAATACCAACCCAGCATTTTGGGTTGAAACAACCCAGCATAGGTTAAATTACAATGCAGCGGGTTAAAATAACCCAGCATAGGTTAAATTACAATGCATCTGGTTAAAATAACCCAGCATTTTGGGTTGAAACAACCCAGCATAGGTTATATTACAATGCAGCACGTTAAAATAACCCAGCATAGGTTAAATTACACTGCATCGGGTTAAAATAACCCAGTATTTTGGGTTGAAACAACCTAGGTTATATTACAATGCAGCACGTTAAAATAACCCAGCATAGGTTAAATTACAATGCATCGGGCTAAAATAACCCAGTATTTTGGGTTGAAACAACCCAGCATAGGTTAAATTACAATGCAGGTTAAAATAACCCAGCATAGGTTAAATTACAATGCATCGGGTTAAAATAACCCAGCATTTTCGGTTGAAACAACCCAGCATAGGTTAATAAATTACAATGCATAGGTATAAATAACCCAGCATTTTAGAGTTGTATAGCAATATTATAAATCCATATTTGTTGCCAAAAATGTAAGATGATCCAAGTTTTGGAATACAAATGTTTCAATATGAATTTTTACTGCATTTAAGCAACTTATAACAAATAAATATTCCATGCTTTATTTTATAGTAAAATCAGGATGACAATATGATAATATATAATATAATGTAAGTTATTAAAGGTAATTTATCTGTAAATTCCATCATTCTGATTCATCTCATAATGCAATCTGCATTATGCCAAAATAAATTAATTATAGGTTTATATGTCATCCTAACATATATTTAGAGTGTACATTTGATATTTAAATGTATATATTTATATGTATTTATTTTATGTTTATAAATGTTAATGTCATTTTAAACTTTTAAATATTGCAATGAAAGCAATTATTGTGTGATTGTGTGTAAATTTAGATGGCAAAAAAAGTTTAATGAAAATATGTGTATATCAAATATTATACAATGAATATACAAACAATTTTGTAAATTTGTGTTTTGAGAAAAGGTCCAATAAACACTTCAATTTAATGTTTAATGTTTTTTTAGTATTATTTTTATATATATATATTGGCATGTGTTGTGTATAATAAACTGTCCAAAAAGTGTACATTTAAAATAGATTTGTTATGATTTTAAAGCTCGTTTAGAAAGATTCTCAAACCTGATATAAAGTCTCGCAGTATAATATAAACTCTAAATGCTTCTCACTGCAGCAGTCCAGCTGTCAACTCTCGACTCCCCATTGGAGAATCTTAACGTCAATCACCCACACGTCGCGGCTGAGACAAACGTCACGTCGTCATATCCGGTTGCGTGCCGCGTCGTTTGAAGTTGTTTATGCGTGAAGTTTAGCTCGCTAAATAATATCATTTGATTGTCTTCTTTGAATCCATTTAAATTAACATAATAATGTATTAATCGATTAACTGAATTCTGTTAAACGCTCTGCTTCTCGATTGGCGCCATTTTGTGGATATTCACAATAACGAAATTATATCCACACTTCATGTAATGTAACGTTAGTTTATGTACATAATTATGGGAGGTTAATGCAAGGCAGACATGTTCTTTGTGTTTTATTGCAGAAATGATGAGTGTGTAAGGGTTTGAGTTGCAGTGTAAAAGCCGTAATGTCTGTGAGTTTAACTCCAGAACAGCAGAGGCGGATTGAGGAGAACAGACAGCGAGCTCTGGCCATAAGAGCTAAGAGACACGCGCAGGGCAACATTCAACTGCCCCTCGGATCTGCCCCAAACAATACCACACAGACAACAACAGCATCTGATCCGACACGATCATGTACAGTCAACAGCGATGTCAAGCAGGTGGGCACCAGACACTGTCAGACTGTCACGAGTTTATATCACATGATAGCAGAACCGATTTTAAAGTATTGTTTAATTTCTGCTTTGTGACACAATGAAGAATAAACATAGCATAAACTAGAACAACATTAGAAACCAGTATGTTTGTCAGGGATGTACCGATACAAAAAATGTGCCGATACCAATATTTGATTACTTAGACATCTACCAATAATTTTGCTTTTGTCTCCTTGTTTCAAGTAATTATGTCATGAAATCCAAGAGTTCTGATGTGTTTTCCACTTCTTTTGATAGTCAGGATATAGTCTGCGCTGATCATCGTCTGGCGTTAAAGATTATAGGCAGATATATCGGTGCATAGGGTTGCAAAGGAGCAGAAAGTTTCTTGAAACTGTCCATGGGATCTTAATCTGGGGAAATTTGGAAATATTTCAAATTGGAAACTTAATGGAAATTTATGGGAATTATTTGGAATTTTTGGGAAATTTATATCAATTGTATCATATAAAAACATAAATAATACAGGTAATACAGATTTTGAAGAATCCTTATACTTACGCTCATCAAGTCGTGGATTTATTAGATCAAAAATCCTTTAGAAATTATTCTTATATTAATGGTTTCTAAAGGATTTTTGATCAAATAAATGCAGGCTTGATTAGCAGAGACTTCTTTCGAAAACTAGAGCTGTAACGATAATTGCGTGTCCCATTAAAAAGACCTGTCTAAAATCAACTCTAAATCGCAAGGCATTACTATGGCATTTTGGTCAGTAGGAAGTCCTTATCAATCTAAAATCATTGTGGGTCTGAGTCGTTTATAACGTGCATTTAAAAAAGCAACACTCGTTAAATAAAATCATTCAAAATATTCTTTATTATCATGAAAATACCTGAAATAATCCGAAGAACGGCGATATAAATATTCTTCTAGACATTTCCTGGAATAGGGTTTGTAATGGTACTTCTTATGTGGCACAATTGGAGTTTCTGCACGAGAGCGCCCTCTGGCTTTTGGATGTGGGGGCATTTCACCGTAATACATTGAAATTCATTCATTGAGAAAACGCGCTTTTGCACGATTAATCGTTACAGCCCTATCAAAAACATTAAAAATAGTGATGTGTCCAAACTTTTGGTTACAGTAATTTCAAAATGATCTGTGCATGTTATGGATGAATGCAAGTACATGCAGGGGGTGTGGCCTTCAGTAAGCAGCGTGCATGTGATTGAAGAATGTGTAGGGTAGAAATTCAACTGAAATTGTATTAAATCTTGTTGTTTTAAACAAAATAATGCTGCAAGATTTCCTGTTATTCTTATAGGCAACTCTGCCATCTTTTCAAATTCACAGTTTATTCCCGTTAATTCCCATATTTTCCCATTCATTTCCATATATTCATGTTAATTCCCATGGAATTTTTTTCAGCCTTAAAAATTGCAGGAATTTTGCAATCCTACGGGTGCATCCTTAATATTTATTGGCTTTATGGTTATAAATGTTTTTAGTTGACCATCAGTCATTTGATAGTCTCATGGACAGTTTTATGTATTGTTTTGTATATATCTAAACTATTAATTAAGTTTTATGTATTATGTATTTATTGTATTTTGTATATATCTAAACTATTAATTAAACTAACTAATGCTTAAATAACTAAGCTACTTTGTCGTTGTTGTTTTCTGTACTGTTTGAAGCCGTTTTTCCACCAAATGCTTCTCTATGACAGTAAAAACTAATGAAGTTGAAAAATGTGTAATCTCTTTCTACCTCTCATGGTTGTTTTTGTCTTTGCATGATCAGCTCATAGGCAATAAAAGTCCTTTTGCACCTCCGACATCCAAAACTGCTTCTGCGTCCTGTAGCTTTTATGGACAGACGGTCAAAGCACCCACAGGAGAGAAGAGGGCATTTAAAACCCCTGAAACTGGGTCAGGTGTTCCTACTAAGAAGCCTTTGGTGACTGTTAAAGGAAGATGTGTGTCACATTCAGACGATCGGTTCAGAGTGGAGGTCGGTTACAACGCTGAACTTATTGCCGCATTCAAAAGCATTCCTTCCAAGAACTATGGTGAGTAGACGTGATGTGCTCTTGAGTAGTGTTTTCATATGTGGCTTTTTTAATGATTCACCTGGAAATGCATTGCCCTTATGTCATTTCATACCAAGGTAAAATCTAAAAGAATATACAAAGCTCAGAATATAGCACACCATTCATATGGGCTGGGGCTGCAATTAGGCATTGGCCCGTATGAGAGTTTGGCAATATGATAACCTTAAAGGGACATTCTACTTTTTCGAAAATATGCTCATTTTTCAGCTCCCCTAGAGTTAAACATTTGATTTTTACCGTTTTAGAATTCATTCAGCTGATGTCTGGCTCTAGCACTTTTAGCATAGCTTAGCACAATCCATTGAATCCGATTAGTCCATTAGCATCGCCCTAAAAAAAATGATGTAACTACAGAAGAGTCAAGTTTTAAATAGGAAAAATATTGAAAGTCTTTGGTTATTTTTTAGCGTGATGATATACCCTGATATATGTCAAGATACGTCAGTGCAGGATGTTTTTTTTTAAATGAAGGCAGCTCAGACATGCATTTTAGTCTGGGACTAGATTTAAGCCATGTCCAAGAAACCACCCCTTAATTATTTAATTAATTTTGGGTAAACACAGCTCGTACCGTGGAAACGGTATCACAGACAATTTGAGTGATTTTGAAACCTTGACCCTTTAAAACCTCACTATAACTTGAAACCGGTAACCGGCCCATGCCCAGCTGCAACAAACGATTCTTTTGATAATCATTTTATCTATTGATTATTAGAATGAACAGATCAACTAATGGCTAATTATCACATTTTGACAGCATGTTTATTTGTAAAACTTTACCAAACTGCTAGTTTGCATTAAGCTAGTGGTTCTTAAACCTTTCGGTACATGCCCCCTGTGTAGGGTGCATCCCTTCAAACTTACAGTTTTAATGAAACAAATCATATTGGGGCAGTTTCCTGACCAGGGTTGAGATTAAGCCAGGACTAAGTTATTTTAGGTCATTGGAACTGTTTTTAGAAACATCATTTACAAAAGAGCATTACTGGTGTGCATGAACTTGAGACAAATCAATTGCAATGATGTATTTTAAGTTGCCCACAACTATATTTGAAGCATCTTGATTGTTGCTTGTTGTAGCTTATTTTAAATCATTTTAAGTCATCTTGAGCCCCCTGGTTGAGAAACACTGCACTATAGCACCACACTCGTCAAACTGAGTTATTGCAGGCCCTGACTAGATCACAAGATAAAAAGACTTTTCAACGACAAAAATATATTTTATTGTCAAAGTTATCGATCACGTTGACTAATCGTTTCAGCCCTAATATGGACTGCTATTATGGTTAATGTTTTTGTCCTCTTTTGAGTTTGCTTTTGTTTTCTGGAGAAAAATGGTAACATACTTCATACACTACTTTCATTCTAATTTCAGTGTTTATCCGTTTATAATTTGTTTGTCATCACAGATCCTGCGACGAAGACGTGGAACTTCAGTCTTAAGGACTATCAGATGCTGAGTATGTCTTCATGCATGTTAGCGGCTTGACTCAAACAAGCAAAGTCCATATATTTTCTTATGGTTTCCTATGGTACAGTGAGTATAATGGTTTTGTTTTGTTTCAGTGGACCAGGCTGCTAGTTTGCCCTCCGTCTCTCTGAAACCTCTGGATGGAATGGAAGGCCTGAATATTTCAGCGTCCACCAGTCGCCCCAAAGATGCAGCAGCCCTGGCGGCTTTAATGAGACTCTGTCAGGGTTGGCAGAAACCAGGTGCCACCATCCAGGGCAAATGTGTTCTGGTTTCTCGCTCTCGTCTGGAAGTGGATATCGGATACCAGGCTGATGTTATTGGAATATTCAAGCAGATGCCATCTAAATGTTATGGTGAGTGTAGTAGAAATCCATCATGAAGTAAAAAGAAGCTCTTACTGTTTCCCAGAAAGGGTTGCTTTCGGGTTTTATAAGTTGGGTAAGAGCGCCACCTGGTGGGTAAAAGCGGAAATATGGATTGCCCGAAAAACTCGTCATTGGCAGAGAAACGTTTTCTCTTAATTGACAGTTAACTCTTCAATGGCAGGGATAGAGTTGAATGCTAAAATAAATAAAAATAATAATTTTTAAGGTGATAATGCATCTTCCCTGCAAAATTGAAAAATAAAATGCAATTGATGATTTGTCGTATCATTTTCACTACAATTTTGAAGCAAGCCGATATTAAAAAAGCTAACCCCACCCACTGATTAAAAATAATTTGCATACAATTTAAAACATGAAAACTATTAAATAAAAGAGAATATATTGAACTTTTCATTTTAATTTGATTTTTGTCGCTATTATTAATAAAAAGCCTTTTCAAATGTTTTTTTTGTTCATTTCTTTTTTTCATGTTTGCCTTTTAATTTTAATATTGGCAGACTTGCCTCGAGATTGTGGTGAAAATTAAATGTCAAATCATTTAATTTTTTTAATTTTTATTTTAGCATTTAATTGATTAATTTTTAAAATTGGCAGAAAAAACTTGCCATATGCATAGTAGTAAATCAACTTAATAGAAGTAAATCTTACAAAAATACAAAACAAAAAAGATGGGCTTTATCCATCTAATGCTTAAAATAAGTGAACAGTTCCTTAAACGTGAATCCTGTACTAATGCACTTTTGTTTGGTTGTTATTAGACATGAACACCAGAAAGTGGAGTTTCTTGCTGGAAGACTACGGCAAACTCAGTGAGTCACAATCATTTTTATCATTTAAATGTTTCTGAAGAGTATAAGCAGAGTCATTACAGAAAGAAAGAGAGAGAGAGCGAATCAAAGGGGCTGTTTTGCCCCATTTAGTTGTCCGTTTGATGTCAAGCTTTTAGACAGACAAACTTTACGTGCTTGTCCACTACATTGCGAGTCCACCTTTGAAAATGTAATGCGTATTCTTTATTATGGGGTAGGGCTGTGTATCACCAACAATTTCCCGATACGATACGTATCCCGATACAAGGTCCCCGATACGATGCGCATCACGATACAAGACTATTTTGAATTAAATTTTTGTTCAGAATTTAGTGACATTATTATTACTATCTGTTTATTGTACATTGAATAAGCAGTGTTGTAACAGTTGTGTTTTTGCCATTCATTTATTAGCTTTTGGGGTAACATAGAAATACTTAAAATCCCAGAGTTAGTACTTAACTTGTGTTTTTTTTTAAAGCAGTTTACAAAGATGGTGCCTTACTCTAGGCATTATATTTGTCTCTCATTATTCTATATCTATAAAATATATCTATAAACATGCAGTCAGACTTAATACTATTTAATAGAATTCAGATTATTAATGTGACATTTATAGTTTGAAGTAGCTCTGTATCTCTTCTCTAGACATGCAAATCTTTGTTGTATTTCTTCTCAAATGCATTAGTACTGTTTTATAAGATAGTGGCTAATAAAGCCCTTTGCAGCAGTATAGGCTAAGATATCTGCGCTTTTCATACTGAACTCATTGATTTTAAATACACGCGCGTGCGAGAGAGAGAGAGCGGGAGTACGCGCCTCGCTATGCAGACACGTGCGCCAGCGAGCCAGACGCGCAAAATGAAACTATACCCCGGAACTTTAACTCTACGTACTCCGCGGGACACATGTGTCCTGTCCATATGGATCACGGATCAACATCGTCACGTTTCTTTCAAAAGTACATCCGAATCGATACGGAAGGTGCTGTATCGATGTGTGCATCGTCAGGCGGCCGTGACGATGTATCGTCGTATCGATATTTTGAACACAGCACTATTATGGGGTATGTTTTGGTTTTAAAGATGTGCAAGACTTCATTAAGGTCATACAGTAGTACGTTCCTGTAGTTTGACTAGTATTGCATGGTGCTTACAACGACAGGATTCTGGATTCAATCTCATCAATCACACATACTGATCAGATGTGCGCCTTGATGCACTGTAAGTTCTGCATACAGCATGAAGATCTGTTTTCCTGTATACAGTGTCACATCTAAATCAGCTGTCATCGGTGGAGATCGAACCTTTACCTCACGCTGTGATTCAGTCCTTCTCCTCTCAGTTTGAGAAGAGTGAGTCCAGACCTGATGTTCCTCCTGTGGCGGATCTCTCCGGTGTCGATCCGAAGCTTACACACAGCCTCATGCCCTTCCAGAGAGATGGAGTGAAGTGAGTCCTTTATCTGTGGAATCTGTGGTTTTAAAACTCACAAAATATCACAATCACTTCAAAATAATATTCTTGCATGTTTGCTATGGTGGATGTGGATTGTATGTGACAATGTTTGATCATTGGTCAATTTTGCAGTGTCCAGAGACGGCCGTCTGCTGTTGGCTGATGATATGGGTTTGGGTAAAACCATACAGGCCATCTGTATCGCCTCATACTACAGGAGTGAGTGGCCGCTGCTGGTGGTCGCCCCGTCCTCTGTGCGCTTCACATGGGCCGAGGTAACGCCACATCTTGTGGTGCTGTAAGATGCATTGAAATCGGAGCATCAGATATACACCTTGAGGTTTAGGCATATTACCCAATCTCTCTCAGAGGAAGAAGGTTAAAAGACTAATAAGTAAAACACTCCTAAATCCTCTCTCTCCCAGGCTTTCCGCCGATGGTTGCCGTCTGTAAGCGCAGACAGTATTAATGTGGTGGTTAAAGGCAAAGACAATCTCCATTCCGGTCTCATTAACATCGTCAGCTACGACCTGCTCAGTAAGATGGACAAACAGCAACCGGCCAGCTCTTTCAATGTCATCATTATGGTGAGAGAGAGCTGTGTTCCTGTAGCTCCATGGGTTTGGTTCCCATACTGATAATGAATGTAAACCTTCAATGCACTTTTAAAGCAGTTGAAGGACAGAAACTGAAATCTCATCTGGTTTGTTTAGGACGAGTCTCACTTCCTGAAGAACATGAAGACCGCTCGCTGTAGAGCAGCTCTTCCTCTACTGAAGGTCTGACACTGAAATACTGCAGATACATGATTGTAAATACTGAACGAATTTCTAAACTTTTCCAAAGGTTTGTGGTCTGCATTCAAATGCTGATGTTTTACTCGAGAGAGGATTTTTGTTTATATTTTTCTACGGGTTAGAGATGGAAGGATTTGGTTCATTAGTTTGTGGTATTTGGGCTTTGAAAAGTCATTGGGATGCATTTGGACTGATTTTGGATGCATATTAAACTGGTTTTGGTACGGGGATCTGGTAACCCTGACAGGACAAAGGAGGAAGTAAAAGCGCTGGTAATGCTGGTATATAATTCAGGGTTTCCCACAGAAAATGTGATTGTTAAGGTAGTAGGGTTGGTCGGGTGGGCGTGTCCAATCGTGACAATCAAAGGGGCGGGGCGGGGCGTACGCGTCATGATGAAAATGAAAATATTTTTATTTAAAACACTCAAAAAAAAAACATAAGTCCACTTACAGTTCTCATGGACATGCTTTTTATTAACTGGCTATCCTCCAGACAGTTGACGGACCATTTCGGCCATGTGGCGCACGTGCACGCTCATGGTGTGAAGCGCGTCCGTGCTATTCTCAGAGATGCACTTGACTGTCTTTTGTGCAGCGAATTATTATTATTTTTTTGACAACTTAGTTAAGGCGGTAGGGTTTCACAGCTTAGGTGGGCCGCCCGAACTGCAAAGTGCTGCGGGGAAACCCTGTAATTTAATTTTGTTTTTTAATATAAGTAAGTGTGTATTTGTTGCCGTCTGTTGTTGTTGGGTTTTCCTAAAAATAGTATTGAACCCCAAACTAAGCATCTGTTTTAAAGTAAGGGGGAAATCAAGGTTTTTATTGCTGTAACAATGCACGTATATCACTTTCATATCATAATGAATTATTTATTTAATAACGAATAATGGTAATTCTCATCAAGGTTTAAAGTTGAATATTAAAGTGAGTTTATTAATCTGTGGCAAAATTTTCTCACCAACACGTCCTTGTAGACTCAATTCATTTTGTTTGTTTATATTTTGACATTTAAAGATACTTTACTATTTAAAAGCTGAATAAACGTTTTTATTTAAGGCTTTTTTTGTTAAACGCTGTAGTAGTGTGTGGCTTTTGCACTCTTAAAAGTACACTTCTTCACGTAAATACCCTAATTTAGCGCCTTGTTTTACTATAAAAAGTGAAAAATCTGAGTAAATATTTTTAACCAATTAGTCAATTAATCGAAAATAATCACCCGATTAATCGATTATGGAAATGATTGTTAGTTGCAGCCCTATTCATTTATGATCTCTTCTGTGCAGTTCACGTTACTGAAGTTACCACAGTTTTTTTAAGAGTATTTGAAGGATTAATTAAAGTGTATATAAGAAGTTTCAGGTGATTTTCTTTTTGTGAATTGTCTGATGTTTCCCTAACAGGCTGCTAAGAGAGTGATCCTCCTGTCCGGAACACCAGCCATGTCCCGACCCGCTGAACTCTTTACTCAGATTCAAGCCGTGAAACCTTCTCTCTTTCCACGCTTCCATGACTTCGGCACACGTTACTGTAATGCCAAGCAGGTATGTTCATCTGTATATAAATTAAATCTTAATTGATCATCATAGCCTTGAGCTGGCCATCTGAAGCACATTTCCCACTACAACACTTGAAGAAACTTAAAGCTCTGAGAAGAAAACATAAACGGAAACTGAATGCGTGTTATCCTGCAAAGCTGAGGAAATAGTTCACAACTGGTTGTGTTATAAGAGAGAGCGTCATGGTGTTTTATTTTGAGTCATTTCACCGCACATAAGATAATAGTGTTTTACTCGTATGGTGATGTTTTGATTTATCAAGGCAGATGTTAGAGATCTTGGTTTTAAAAAGATCTGGATTAATACAGTCACCGCTTTTTATTTTTTATTCTCAACGATCTGATCAGGATGGTTGCACATTTAAAAAACTTACAATCTGTTATTATATTTTTATTAATAAATAAATATACTTTAAAATGTGGTTGTATCAGGGCTGTTATGATTAATCGTGTGTACCATTGAAAAGACCTGTCTGTAATTGATTCTGAATCTCAAGGCTGCTATTCTGTGTTTCATACGCAGCTTGTGCGTGTACTATGGCGTTTTGGTCAGTAAGAAGTCCTTATCAATCTAAAAATCATTATGAGTCAGAGTCTTTTATACCATGGACGGTTTAAATACTCGATTCTGATTGGCTGGAAGGTGTGCATTAAAACCGTTTAATGCACAGGTAGTTCCAGTCAGTTTGATTACAGTTAGAAATTAATCTGGTACTATAAACACTGGTAACCATAATAACACGGTTACACTTAAAGAGTTTCGTTGCAGAACGAGATAAATCCATTTTTTTTTATTTTTGTCAAAACATGTTTATTATTATGTTATCATGTTATTATTTTGTTTTATGGTGCTACTTAGCTGTATTTTTTAAGTTATGAAGGTTTAAATCAAAACAAACCAACTGCAGTTGCATTGAAATTAATTGGAATGCACAACCAAAAAACGAGATTTCTGAACAATTAAAAAAACGGTGGTTATCTCGTTTTGCAACGAAACTCTTCACTTGCAAACTGAGTGAGAGACAAATATGAAAATGTTTATTTAGGTAGACTACTGGGGGCGTGCACATCAAAGCTTTTACGTCTGCGGCCGTTGCATGTTTTCAATTGTTTCCAATGGAAGCTTGGCGTTTTTCAAATCAACCAGCATTTTTTTTCCGCGCTGAAAGCCGGAGCTCTGCGGTTTTTCAGCGCCGAGAGTAGAACGAGATTCAGCTTTCAGGGCTCCAGACTGCTACCAAATGGCCTTTTTTGCCACCAAAATTTGAGAGTGTGCCACTGAATTTTACATCCAGTCGCACATGTGCGATCAGTAAATTTGACCTTTTTTTGTGATGTGACACTGCATTTGAAACAGCACATTGTACTTTCTGCATCTATCATCAAAGTATTTATTAGTAATACAGTGGAAATTAGTAGAAATGTGAATAATTGGTTAGCATGTTGATTTACGGTGTGTGCCCCCAAACTTTCTGGTTGTGCCCCTAAAATTTTCAGTTGGGGGCCACCGTGCTCCTAGTGAAAAAAGTTAGTCTGGAGCCCTGACTTTGAAGCTCTGCTCGTCAATGTCAGTTCTCACACGGCCGTCACCCCTACCTCCCTTACACCTAACTGTAATCATTACTTTTTATGAATCACTACTAATTATGAATCTTTCTCGACTATATTATTAATCAAACGTACACTTAAATTGATAAGAGCAAACTTTGGCGACCACAGGTTGCAACTAATTGCAGGCTGCAACAACGCAACTATACTGGTTCATTTGGCGGAGCAAAGTATATAAAGTGGGAGGAGTTGGATCTACATCCAACCTCGCCCCCTAGATGTCGGGTTCTGCAGTGAGGACCATCTAAAAAAATATGGTACATGTTCCAGTTTTACTACCGCAGGGCTCAACATAAAGATAACCTGATAACCCTTCTTCTGGTCCACTGAACTTAATAGCAAGACGTATGAATGAAAAGAATTTTAAGGCATTGAGAGACATGTCAACACAGTATATTAATAACACTGTTTAATTAATATTGGTTCATTATCTTCCTTACAACAAGATTCCTTTGATATGAGTTCTCCATTTCTGTGCACAGTTAATTCTGATATACCTGAAACTATTGACCCTGAAGAGAGTATTGTGAAATTTCAAAATCAGAGTTTACATTTAAATTTACCAATTTTCTTAAAAAATCTACAAAAAATTACGTTGAGCCTTGACTAGTATTTGCTGATAAAACAAACGGACCACAGTTTTGGATCTAAAAATACTACATGGAATAGTGTTTTGAAGCGAGTGTGAATGCAGTTAAAGTGAAGTGTATTCTCTCTGTCTTCAGCTTCAGTGGGGATGGGATTATTCTGGCTCCTGTAACCTGAATGAACTGAAGCTTCTTCTGGAGGAGTCCATCATGCTCAGACGACTGAAGTCAGAGGTACTCTCGCAGCTTCCCGCCAAACAGCGCAAGGTGGTTACCGTGACGACGGACGGCATCAACTCCCGCACCAAAGCCGCCCTCAGCGCGGCTGCCAAAGAGCTCGCCAAAGGATGCCGCAACGTAAGCCATAAATCAACAGTAATAATCTTCAACATGTCTTTAAAACTGAAGTGTGTGATCACTAAACTGAGCACTCAAACTCACACCAGTGATGCTCATATAAAACCAGAAATGTTTTAAAGAGTCAGAGGTTTGTACTGTAATTCAACTACAAATGGCTCACTGGGTTATAGAAAAATATTGCACGCTTCACTTTTATTAGAAATGTTTCACAGTAAAAGTGTTTTTCTCTGACTATATGTTTTCTGATGAACGTGCAGAAGACTCAAGAGAAAGAAGCTCTTCTGGTTTTCTTCAGTCACACCGCAGAGGCCAAAACCAAAGCCATCATGTACGTATCAAGAATGCATTACACAATAAAATCTTCATAATATAACACACCTTTTGCTTTATGTCAAATAAATCTTTGGTGTCCCCAGAGTACATATGTGAAGTTCTAGCTCAAAATATCCCACAGATAATTTATTATAACATGTTAAAATTGACACATTGTGGATGTGAGCAGAAATGTGCTGTTTTTTGTTGTGTCCTTTAAAATGCAAATGGGCTGATCTCTGCACTAAATGTCAATGCTGTGGTTGGATAGTGCAGATTAAGGGACGGTATTATTATAAGATTATACCACGGGTCTGTTGAATGCTGTATTCTGATTGGCTGAGAAATGTTCCGTGGCTATGCATTAATTTCTGATAACCGCACACCTAACTTGTCAATGTCTTAAAAATAGGCACCAGATCAATGTTTGTGGTAACCGTGGTATAAGCGAAATAAATGATTCCGGTCCTTTGAATTATTTGAAAATAATGCACACTCCGCTTCGTGTCGTGCCGCATTGCACCTTGGGTGTGCATTATTTTCTTATAATTCAATGGCCCGTCGTCAATTATTCCTTACAGATCCTCTTCTGACATCACAAGGGGAGCAAAATTTAAATGAGCTATTTTTTCACGTGCTTGTAGAGAATGGTTTACCAAAACGAAGTTACTGGATTGATCTTATTCACAATTTCCAGGTTGATAGAAGCACTGGGGACCCAATTATAGCACATAAACATGAAAAAGTCTGATTTTCATGGTATGTCCCCTTTAAACCTAAATTTATTTGATATACTGCATTATAAAAATATAAAGGGCACGGATGTTTTATTAAAAGTTTTAAAAATTATAAAGTAGGACTGCATGATATTAAAGACAAATGCTATATGTGGTAAGTAACTTGCTAAAAATGCAATATAATTATAAAGTTTGCAAAATGAAATGAAATTTTTATTATTTTTTTACTTAAAGATATATATACAGTTACTAACATAGGTTTCACATTATTTCTGGGAGAAATAATTTTGTTTCGCAAGTCTCTTTGTTATCTGCATCAACCTAAAACTTTCACGTAACTTGTTTGAAGTATTAAAATCATTGCACACCATTGTGCTATGCATATTGTTATATGAACATTTGCAATATTTCAATCACTTCATTATATCCAGGGCTGGAAATGGGGGAAATGCAGGGGGACGGAGTCCGGGCGGGGAGCGAATTTCCTGGGGGAACGAATTGAAAAGAAATTAATAGTATTTAAAAATGACTCCTCCCCGTTATGAGTTTTTTATTGCAACTATTATTTTTTATTACACGACATTTGAAGGTTTGTTATTCCCAGATAACAGCCGCTCAAAACTAAAAACACACGATAATCCAAATGCTGCAAATCATTTTGACAGATACAGTTTAATATTACACAAAAATTAAATATGTCTTTTAACTATTTCCCCGCCGGCATTTTTTAAAAAGTTCCCTGACAGCGCCAACATTTTTTATGCTTTTCACAAAAGTTTAATGCCTTCCAGAAAATGCTCTTCTTTAAATATATAAACATATCAAATAAAAGAACAGACCCTCTGCTTTCAAACAAATAAAGCGTTTCATCTTATCTTTATTTGTTCATTTTTATCAACTCTCAAATATGGGTAGATTTCTTAAAAAAACACCAAATGTTGAGCAAAAAGCTGAAATTATTTTGCTCAGATATGAGATGTAGAGTGATCCTCAAAACTTACACGGGAATACAGCTGTTTGCTGTAGGGCGATACTTCCGGGTTTAATAAGTTGCAGAAGAGCCACTTGGTGGATAATGGTGCTATTGCGGAATACCAGAAATACTCGTCATTGGCAGGGAAGCGTTTTCTCCTAATTGACGAGTTAACTCCTCAATGGTGGGGAAAGAGTTAATAACATATATGACCTTATATTTACAAATGATTAAACCAAATAGTGTGTTTGAAAGTTTTTTCTCATCTTAAAACCGAAAGTAAACATATTTTCCTTGCGGAAGGTCTGCATTCGTTAAAAATGCATATAAAATATTTAAAATCAATATTTAATGTTCCTTACCTTACTAATGAGGTAAATAGCCGTGTAATAAGTGGGATAATGTACAGTCAGACGGTTGTTATCACAAAAAAAGTGTGTGTGCTTCACGTCAGGTCCTAATCACACTGTCTGGAATTATTTCTGCTAACAACCATTTGTCTATATTTTATCCCTTACATGTATGAACTGAAGTGTGTGTGTTGAATCTGTATCTCATGGAATACATCTCAGACATGCTGGAGTGTGGACGAGAGAAGTTTCTGGTCTTTGCTCATCACAAGCTGGTGCTGGACAGTGTGACCAGAGAACTTGGTGAGAAGGTTTGTCAGGTTTCTTTCACTTTTTCAAACATATGCCATCAGCTAAAGACACATCCAGATCAAATCTGCTATATTATCTATTACAACTTTTTAGATTTGAGTTTTTAGTTGTAAATAAACATGCAGAGGATAGGCTTGATAACAGATTGACTGACTCTGGGTGTCGTCCTCGTGATTGTTCGGATGTGAATCCTGTGCTTGTTCTGTGCAGGGTATCAATTATATTCGTATCGACGGGTCGACGCCGTCAGCGGAGCGCCAGCAGCTGTGTGATAGATTTCAGTTTTCCCCGCAGAGCTGTGTGGCTGTTCTTTCAATCACCGCTGCTAACATGGGGCTGACGCTGCACGCCGCCGATCTCGTGGTCTTCGCTGAGCTCTTCTGGAATCCTGGAGTAAGAACTTAATAAACTCTCATCGACATTCCCACACTCACAGAAAACCTGGAAAAGTCCAAGAAATGAATGACATCATAAAATATCACAGAAAGTTTCACAGCTCTGAAATATTTAAAGGTCACCTATTATGCCCATTTTTACAAGGTGTAATATAAGTCTCAAATGTGCCTAGAATGTTTCTGTGAAGTTTCAGCTTAAAGGCGGAGTCCACGATGTTTGAAAAACGCTTTGGAAAAGGAGACGGGCCGACTACCAAAACAAACTTATAGCCAATCAAATCAAATCAAATGCCGGGTTGCGTATGTGTGGGGCGGGTCTATCAACAGAAGGTCCAGATTCTATTGGGGTAGGGGCATGATTTCAAATATCAACATTGGCTTTCAAACATCATGGACTCCGCCTTTAAAATACCCCACAGATTATTTATTATAGCATGTCCAAAATGCACAAAAAATGCTGTTTTTATGTCTGTACCTTTAAATGCAAATGAGCTACTGTACAGTTCCTTACTGCCTTACCAACAGACAACAAGTGCTTTTACAGTTTATTTAGCCAAATTAGTGCTACAATATGCTAACAAACACATTTGGAAAAGCTTTTGGGTAAATTTAACCAGTCAGTCAGGGGCTGTGGGTGGGGCTTTGTTTGTGTGACATCACATTAACAAGAGAATCAAACCGGCATGTCTAATGAGATTGGTTTGGTTTAATGGGGATTCATTTTAATGACTGATGATTTTTGTCTATTGTACAGGTTCTGATTCAAGCAGAAGATCGAGTACACAGGATTGGACAAACCAGTAATGTGGATATTCATTATCTAGTGGCTAAAGGCACTGCTGATGATTATCTGTGGTGAGTGACATAAACACATCTACACTTTGTGTTTATTTAACATCTTTCTCTACAGGAAATCACACAAGCCATGGAAAACATGAAAATCAGGGAAAAAGTCAAGTTTTATAAACCTGGAGAACATTTGAGAATTAACAGAGTTTGTCTCATAAGAAATCACATTTATATTGTCATACTTCCTGCGTCCCTGTAACGCTGTCTTTGGCAATATTTCAGATAGTGATATAGTTCCTGGCTCCAGCATCACCCTGTCTTTGTCGTTTAGCCTCAATATTGGTTGAATTTAATATACACATTCAGACACACTTACCCCTGGAGGCGTCCCCAAAGTGTCACCGCAGTGACGCAGCGAGAGTTCCCTCGAAAGGGAACTGTAACAATGTATCTTAAAAGGTAACACAATGTAACCTTGCTCTCACTTGAAATGTGTCCCGTCATTTTGTCCTTGAATTTGAGGATATTGGACCTGGAAAGTCCTTGAAAGGTCCTTGAATGAAAGTTAACTAAGGTGTGGGAACCCTGCCTACTGGTCAAAGGTTTGATTTCTTTACTTCATTGCAGTGTAGGCTGGCATGAACCCATTCATGTGCTGTTATTTTATACGTGGCTTGCTTTTTCTCAGGCCGATGATTCAAGAGAAAATGAATGTTCTGGAGCAGGTGGGCTTGTCTGAATCTAATATTTCAGAGAAGGCAGAGTCTGCCAGCTTTCACAGTAAGGTTGGTATTTTGATCCTGGTAAGACTATCAGCACATTTAAAATCATTAATAAAACAATAAAAGATTTCCCAGACAGAATATTCAGACTTTCATTTCAAGCATTAGAGAAATAAATGGTCTGAATCTCCTTCTGTTTGTTAGGACCCTCAACAGCTGACCATCACTGAGATGTTTCAGAGGTCTTTTGATGAAGATGAGATGCTGGCATTACTCAGCGAAGATCAGTAAGAACATTCATCAAATACAAGCTTTCATCTGGTTTCTGTTTATTTTAAATACCGTATTTTCAGGACTATAAGTCGCACTTTTTTTCATAGTTTGGCTGGTCCTGCGACTTATAGTCAGGTGCGACTTTTAACATGAACCAATTTAAAACATTACTGTCTACAGCCACCAGGGGGTGTTTTATGCTGCTCTTCTAGCCCACCGCTGAAAAAATTAACTGAAAACAATTGAAACTGTAAACTTAAAGACAACTGAGAAAGACTTAACAAAATGACCCCAAAAAGAAAATCCTATTCTGCAGATAACAAACTGCAATTCTTAAAATATGCAGACGAAAAAAATAATTTTCTAAATAAATGCGACTTATAGTCCAGTGTGACTTATATATGTTTTTTTCCTCTTCATGAAGCATTTTTTGACTAATGCAACTTATACTCCGGAGCGACTTATAGTCCGAAAAATACGGTATTTTCTGCAATAGTCATGGCCGATATATCCTGTCAATCAAAAGAAAACTGGAAAATGCAATCAATGTACAGAAAATGTAAAGAGACATCACTAATTTAATGTTAATGATCATTATATGAATGAATAACATTTAGAAAATGTAATCTTCAGAATTTAGTTAATGCAAGTTAATATAACCACCTAACTATCGGTATCTGCAGATCAGATCAGTCTGAATCGGTATGGGTTATAAAATGTTATATCGCTGCACCTCTATTGGATATACGTAACCCTGAACCACAACAGTCATAAGTTTAGGGGACCAGATTTTTAAAATGAAAACCGGGGGCATTTCCTAGTTCAATGGCTAAAATATCATTAAAATATAATTTGTTGTTATCTATGAATTTAAAAATAGGGAAAACCCATTTTTTAAAAGTTTTCTTTTTATTGTTGTGGGTTCACTGCAAAAAATGACTGACTTACTTCTTACTTAATAGTATTTTTGTCTTGTTTTTTGTACAAATATCTTAATATTATTAAATCAAGATGCATTTTCTTGATAAGCAAAATCAACTAACAAAGAATGAATTTTTGTTTAAAACATGCAAAAAAATCTGCCAATGGCAAGACATTTTTTTCTTGAATTAAGCGTTGGATTAAGTGTTTTTTTGCTTGTTTTAAGCACAAATTTGATATTTTTGGTCTAAAAACTCGACTTATTTTCTTAGGTCATTTTGCTCATCAAGAAAATGCATCTTGATGTAAAAAATTTTTTTAAGATTTGTACTGAAAACAAGAGAAAAATACTAATAAGAAAGTTGTTTTTTGCTGTGTTTTTATTTCAATAAATTGAACAATTTCTATAGCCAAAATACATTTTTTTCCAGGGACAGCTCCAGTCGGTGACAGAACACCAAAAACGGGACAGTCCTCGGAAAACGGGGATGTTTGGTCACCTTATCATAAGTGGCACGAATATATTTGAAGCAATAGCCAACAATACATTGTATCAGTCAATTGTATAGGTATAGGTCAAAAGAAAAAAATAATTTTCTTTTATGCCAAAAAAATTAGAATATTAACTCTTTTCCCACCAGCGCTTTTGAAAAAAAAGTTGCTAGCCAGTGCCAGCATTTCTAACATTTTCACAAAAGTTTATTTATTTAAACATACAATATATCAAATGAAAGCGATGATCAAAACATACACTGAGTTTAAACTGTTTGACTTCTGAGTAGTTGCTTCCGGGTTTTATAAGTTGGGTAAAGAGCGCCACCTGGTGGATAATAGTGGAAATACGCATTGCCAGAAAAACTCGTCATTAGCAGAGAAGTTTTCTCTTAATTGTGGCGGGCAAAGAGTTAAAGGAATAGTCTACTCATTTTCAATATTAAAATATGTTATTACCTTAACTAAGAACTGTTGAATCATCCCTATGTCATCTGTGTGTGTGCACGTAAGCACTGGAGCGCGCTGCGACGCTACGATAGCATTTAGCTTAGCCCCATTCATTCAATGGTACCATTTAGAGATAAAGTTAGAAGTGACCAAACACATCAACGTTTTTCCTATTTAAGACGAGTAGTTATACGAGCAAGTTTGGTGGTACAAAATAAAACACAGCGCTTTTCTAAGCGGATTTAAAAGAGTAACTATATTTTATGGCGTAATAGCACTTTTGGGAGTACTTCGACTCGCCTGAAAAGTCTGCTCCCCTTCTCACTCTCATAATGGGAGAGGGAGGGTGTTACTGCGCCCAGTCGAAGTACTCCCAAAAGTGCCACCACGCCACAAAATATAGCCCCTCCTTTAAATCCGCTTAGAAAAGCGCTATGTTTCACCTTGCACCACCAAACCTGCTTGTATAACCACTCGCCCCAAACAGGAAAAACGTTGATGTGCCTGGTCACCTCCAACTCCATCCCCAAATGGCACCATTGAATGAATGGGGCTAAGCTAAATGCTATCGAAGCGTCGCAGCGCGCTCCAGCGCTTACGTGCACACACACAGATGACAGAGGGATGATTCAACAGTTCTTAGTTAAGGTAATAACATATTTTAATATTGAAAATGAGTAGACTATTCCTTTAAGTAAGATATTTCTAGACTTTCTAAGCACACGTGCTAAACTGTTGGCGTTAAATGCTTATATCTTCTGTATGTGAATGTTGATTCATACCAAAAAGCTTTGTTGCATAGTTGTGTTTGACACATGAAAACGTCTCTGGTTACGTATGTAACTGTTGTTCCCTGAGAAGGGAACGAGACGCTGCGTCTCCCTTGCCATACTTCCTGCGTCCCTGTAACGCCGTCTTTGGCAATATTTCAGATAGCGATATACTTCCTCCCGCGTCACCCTGGCTTTGTCGTTAAGCTTTACCATTGGTTGAATTTGATATACACATTCTTTACCCCTTGAGGCGTCCCCAAAGTGTCACCGCAGTGACACAGCGCGAGTTCCCTGTAACAATGTATTTTAAAAGGTAACGCGATGTAACCTTGCTCTCACTTGAAATGTGTCCCCACATTTAGTCCTTGAATTTGAGGGTATTGGACCTGGAAAGTCCTTGAATTTGCAGTTAACTAAGGTGTGGGAACCCTGTAGACGGTAATGATGTCTCTTGCCTCATAAATGTCAAAATTAATTCATACTGACTTACAAGGCGCACATGAGAATAAGACGCATCACCAGCCAAGTTATGAAAAAAAGACGCGGCTTATAGACCGAAAAATACGGTAGTTTTGTGGTCAAGGGTCACATAATAGATGTCATAGATTTCATTTTTTGAAACATTGTTTCTCTTACGCTGAAAATAGACACAAATAACAAACAATGACACTAATTTGTTAAATGTTTATGCTTTAAGGTAGTTTATTAATAATTCATAAGGGACAGTTTTACATTCAGATCGCTTGATCCTTCAGATTTTAAAGTTTTCATGAAATAGATTTACATTTGAATGCAAATCATAAAGAATTGAATGATTCTGATTGAGATTCAACAGTTACAGCCCCTTAATAAAAGAGAACTTAGTTTTTTAAAGTTTTTACAAAAAGAGCTGTGATTGGTTATAAACAGATCTCTGATGCCTGACTTTCTTCTCTTCACAGATGATCCAAAATCACAGATGATTCATGCACCTGTAAAACAGAGAAGTCTTATAAAGATTATGACCTTTTGAGTTTGTTTAGTTTTGTTGTTGTTGTTCATTCTAACCATGTGTCAGTAATGCAATGTCTACTGTCATGGTAAATATTTAAGTTATGACAAATCTGGCATTCAACTTCATTAAAGAATAACCTGAAAATACAATCAGAGTTTCAAAGTGATTTCAAAAACCATCCAAGAATCTCAGTATCGCTTCAGTGTTAGTAAGATCATTCTTGCACTTTTTGTCGCACAGATCAGTGTGTAAATCTTTAAAACATTTCTAGTTTTGATGATGATGATGATATAATTCAGAATCAGACCCGTGTCCTGCTGGCTCTCGCTGGGTGTCTCTGATGTTACTCGCTGATCTGAGACGGCTCCGATCTCGTGTGATATTTGCTGGCTCATTTCTTCACCACCATCTGCTTATAAAAAAGCATAAGAAAGGATTTTGTGTTTTTATGTGACTATAAAAAGTAGATTAAAGCAATACTTATCATTTGCTCACCCCAAGTCATCCAAAATATTTATGAAAGTCGAATATTCCTTTAATAGTCTTTTTCAATGCACTGTAAAAAAAATTCGTAGAAATTACAATGTTATTGCAGCTGGGTTGCCGGTAATTTACCGTAGATTTAAATTAATGTTATTTACTGGCAAGAGTTTGTTCAAAGTTAAATAAATGTTAAATATGAACAAGTCTTTATCTTTACAGAATAAAACTATACAATAACAGCCTCATGCAAAGCATTCTGGGAACCAGAAATCATCATCAACCTTTTTCTGTTTTTTGCTTCAGATTTTGTTTCCCAGAATGTTTTGCTTGATACTGTTTTTTTAGTTTTACTAAAAAAGACAAAGACTTGTAAATGTTTAATGTTCATTTAACTTTGAACAAAATGTTGCCAGTAAAAAACATAAATTTAAATCTACGGTAAGTTACCGGCAACCCAGCTACAATTTCTACGAAATTTTTTTACAGTGTGGATTTGACAGATTTAAAATTCATTATTGTGAACATTTTGTCATTCCAAACTCATGTACTGTTATTATGAAGTCTTGATCACTGAGTATAAAGTTAATCTTCCTTCAGTGATGTAGTATATTAGATACTTTAGTTATAACCTGTTGAGTTGGGCTCGGCCTCGTTTCTCTGGTCATCCACTGTTGATGATCTTGATGCTTGAAGGTTTCTGAGTTCTGCAAAGCTTTCCTCCGTTTCTGCAGAAAAGAGAAGATTGACATCTTATATATTACACAATATCTGTAGAGATGAATGTCTGTAATAAACTTCTGTTGGGTACCTAAAGCAGGAGACACCGCCTCATGAATGAGCTCGTTCTCTGAGCCGATATCTCCAAAGATGAAGTTGATCTTCTCATGTGCTTGTTCTGTATTGGAGGAACCGTGGACGGCGTTCTCTAAGATGTCTTTAGCGAAGCGAGCTCGCAGAGATTCTGGTGCCGTATGTTTCGCCTCGCCGGGGTCGGCTGGACCCATAGCTGCTCTCCATTCCTCCACGGCATTCTCTTTAGTCAAAACCAGCATAGTACACGGACCACTGAGGAAAAATCAACCAAGCTACACTCTTTAAGAACACAGTCCAAGACGAAGGTTTCTTTGCTTACAATGACAATGATTTTGATGTTTTTTATACTTGTGTGTAACTCACCGGCACATGTAATCGACTAGTTGGTTGAAGAAGGGTTTATCTCTGTGTTCTTTATAAAATTCTTCTGCCATCTCTCTGGACAGAGCCGTATCTTTCAGATGAGAAATTGTGAATCCTCTGGCCTGAATCTCATCCAGGATTTCCTCTGATGGTGAGCAAAAGCAAACCAATGAAAGATTTTTAAGTTACTGTGTAATGTTTCTTTAAGCTTCCAATCATTTACATTAGTCAACGTTTAAAGTGGATCAAAAAACTATCAACGTTGTCGCAGGACAAGAAAATGTATTGTTCAAAATTTGAAGACAACTTTTGTAAAGGTTTGGATCCACTTCAAATGTTGACTAGCGTATGTAAGGATTAATTGACGACGGGCCATGTTAATGCTGCGGTTGTGCATTATTTTCGAATAAAGTCAATTATTTCTCTTATACCACATTTACCACAGACATCGCTCTGCTGTCTATTTTTAAGATATTTGACAGGTTAGGTGTGAAAAAATACTAAACACCAATGGAACATTTCTCAACCAATCAGAATACAGCATTCAACAGATCCGTGGTATAAACTGTTTTATACGACGGCATTTTAGTGCTACATAAAATGCTGCAGTGTCTTGATGGTTATTATTACTGCATGTTAATGGAGTGTTAAAAGATGTAGGATTTCTTTATTGCCAAATCCCATCCTAAAATAGGATTTAATTAAATCCTCCACATCCATGTCTAACAGAAGCTACAACAACATTGTTTCCTGTAATTCTGTGTAATCCTTAAAATATTACGAGTTTGTTCTTGAAATATTTTGACTTTATTTTCATAAAAATGAGTTTATTCTCTATATGTTTTGACTTTATTCTCAAAATGTTATACTTTATTTTAATAATTATGACTTTTATTGCTTTATTCTCATAATTTTGTTAAGTCTGAAAATCGCTGGTTACACTGATTCATTTAAATACTTGTAGCATTGCAAACTCATCTTTTTACATTGTAATTGTTTCTTGTAAATCTTTAGCCATTCATACAGACACAGTCTTATGTTCAATTTCATAATTATTCTGAAAATATTTTGACTTTATTCTGAAAATATTTTGACTTTATTTTCATATTTATGACTTTATTATCATAATTTAGACTTTTTTTCTCCAAATATTTTGACTTTATTTTCATAATTATGACACTATTCTTATAATTTTTACTTTATTCTCGATATGTTTTGACTTAATTCTCAAAATATTTTGAGTTTATTCTCAATATTTTGACTTTATTGTCAAAATGTTTTGACTTTATTCTCAAAATTGTATTTATTTATTTATTTCTATGTGGCACTAACTCCTTCGTAGTTTCATGCAGTGTTTTTGCAAAAATTGTCAATAACACAAAATGTTAAGAGTTAAGTCTGAAAATCTCTGGTTACACTGATTCATGTAAATACTTGTGGTTGCATTGCAAACTCATCTATTTACATTGGATTTGCAGGAAACAATTACATTCATACAGAAAAAGTCTTTTCTATACATTCTTGTGACAAATGAGCTCTTAAAAATAAAGGTGCTTCATGATGCAATAGAAGAAACATTTAAGACTGAAAGGTTTCATGAAGAAACTTTCTGTTTCACAAATGGTTTCTTATGGTGAATAAGGTTCTTCGGATCATAAAAGGTAAGAAAGAAATGGTTCTTCTGAGAAGCTTTAACTGAACAGGTCTTTGAGGAACCAAAAATGGCATTGCTGTGAAGAATCTTTTATACGACTTTATTTTTAAGAGTGTACTGTCTTGCAAAAATTTCAGAAATGTTTTTGCATTAAAAGCAAATTAATTACAAATATTAGCATCTCAGATAAAGATTTAAAAACATCTGGACTATATTAACTGCTTATTTACAGTGAAATGAGACCTTTGTGTTGCGTGTCGGGTTTGATGACAGCCAGTGTTTTTTCTGGGGGGAAGAAGAAGTTGATCTCTTTCTCTGCCTCCTCTGAACTTCCACTGCCATGCAGCTGATTCACATTTGAGCTCTCTGTTGAAAACTGTGCTCGCAAACAATCAGAAGCACACACACACATAGAGAAATGATCAAAACCCATAAACCCATTACACTCGACGACAGACGAATTAAAACCACACACACACAAGGAGAATTGGGCTTACGTGCGTGACACCATGTAAAGTTTGATCTTAAGGTTTCTCCGGATAAACTCTGAAGAATGCTTAAAATAGTCATGTATGATAAAGTCCTGATGGATGGACAGATCGATGCAGAAGTGCCTGACACTGGTTAAAGACCTTAAAGGTTGAGTTTAATGCTATTTGATGCATTCTGATTTATTAACACAGATAAAGAGTTGTAATCCTCATGCTAAACAAATGCAAAGTGGGTACCCGTTACATATCAGTGACCCCATATTCCTTTAATGGTCACTTCCTCCAAAAACCACGCCCACATATCAATCAAGAGTGAGAACAAGGATGCTCATTAGCATTTTTCCTTCGAGTAGAAGTCACCGACATAACTGCACGCGACAGCTTTGTTTTATATCAAGACTCAACAATGGCACAAAAAAAGAAATGTGTTTTTGGATGTAAGGACAAGAAAGTCTTGTGCAGCTTTCCAGCATTATGGAAACAATGGATATAGTTATAGGTACTCAAGATTAACATGAGAAGATGAGCAGAAACAGCGTGTGTTTTGTTGTGTGTGGTGGATGTGTTGCTTTAAAGCTCTTAGATTAATTGTAAAAAATGAATGTATATTAATTTTGAATGAATGTCAGAGGAACTACTGGGAAACTAAATGAGAACAGACTGAAATCTGAAGCTACTATAAATGATGTCTTACCAATCCGGTTCCTCATTCTTAGCCTGGATGAGATCTTTGGGTCCCAGGATTTTTCTCCATTGTTGCACAGCTCCATCCTTTACAAGAGCTAAAGCCAGCACAGGTCCACTAAACAACCAGCACAGTCTTTAGCATCTTTTATCACAGCACACTACTATCCATACATTTCCAGTAATACCATCTTATTTATATTGTTGTTTAATCTCTCTACTAACAAATATTTACTCTAATGTTACTTTGCAACCAAACTGTGAAAACTGGAAATGAATTAACACAATTGATTTTACCGCATTTGATGGACTTTACCTGGTCATGTTCTGAAGCAGGCTGGGGAAATATTCCTCTTCCAGATGAGAGCTATAAAACTGTCTCACCTGATCCTCAGACAACATGATCTCTTTCTGCATCGCCACTTTAAAACCTGAAGCATGAATCCTGCCCAGGATCTCCTCTGTAAACACAATATAATACAAATATCTGTTTAAATCTCCTCTCAGCCTTTATTAAGAACATGCTGGGATCACTTTTTGTTACAATATTTGATATGTAAAGAAATGAATACATACACATGATATCAAACAGCTTTAAAAGCTTTGTGAGATCATGACCATCATAAATTCAATCAAGTGTGTTTTTCACTGGTTGTGTTTGTGAGTAGGGGAGCGCGGGGCACAACCTAACGCTTTTTGGCTTTGCCTCTATTATTCAAAAAATATTTGAAGTTAATAATTTTTTTGCACAATCAACACACACATCTCTGCTACAAATTAACACTTAAAGTTTGTTTGTGTGATCTACCGTTATCATACAATTACATTGAAAGTGACAGGAGTGCAAATGTTACCCCTATAGGTGGGCTTCATTGTAACAAACAGAGGGTTTGTTGTAACACCTGCTAGAACATTTAGTTTAAACAAATAATTCAATCAAATTCTGTCTATATACTAAAGGTGGATATTGTTTCTATATCTGCCTATAATAGATAGAGATCAACACATTCATCCATCCATCATCCTTCATCTAAACATCCGTCTATTATGAAGCAATGCATATACATAGATTTTTTTAAAGGGCTGCACAATAAAGATTGTGAGTTATTTCCCCTGATATTGTATAAACAGTTATCATTTTGATGAATAGTATTTACATTGTTTTCATTATCATTGTATACCTGAGGCTTTATTATAACACTGTGTGACAACTAACCACACTGTGTAAAAATGTTTTTAATCCCAGCTATCAGTTGTTGATGTGTTTCAAAATAGTGTTATGTTTTAAGTAATAAGACAGTGATTAAAATCATATAAGGTTGGATTTGATGACTTACACACCCAACTCAGAAATAAAAAAAACATAAGATGAAGAGGATTTGTCCTCTTTGTTCAATATCTTAACCAAAACACATCAAAAATTCACAGGAGATCTTCTGACAGTAAGAGTAAAGCCCCAAATCACAGATTGCTCGGCCCTGTATAACTATGTAAAGTAGTCTTGTTAAAATTAACCCATGCATTAGTTTGTGCCCGCTCAGCCCTACTACAGCAGTGTTATTTTTTAATACTCAGTGAATGCAGGGTTATGTGACTTTGCCCGTAAGGCCGCAGTTATGTGAACGCAGACGTAATGTTGGCACATGCCTCTGTTTTCCCTGGCAGCGTCTGGGCGGATGAGCGCCAGCGTCCTCTCCACATGCTCCTGTTCCGGCCCGTCCCGCTCCGAGCCCGGGTTCGCCATCCTGAAGCTTGGGAAGAAGAACGCCAGCTCCCTGCTGCCCACCTCTCTGTCCCGGCTGCCGTGCAGGGCGTTGAAAACGCTCGTGGTGCCGTACTGCGCTCGCAAGCTGAAGAACAGACGACGACCAATGAGAAAGAGGAAAGCGTGAGAGTTGGAATAAAGAAGAGGAGCGAGAGAAGAACAGATGGTCTCTCTGTTGGTTCTCAGGCAGAAGTCCACAGGATGTGTTTGTGCTATAACTCATAGTGCTGAAATCTGTAAGCACAATATGGAACGGCAACACAAATCCCTGATACCCTTTAGAAATTACATTTAATTACAAAAGTAAATTATTAATTATGCCTGGAAATAACTGAATCTCTGTGTTTCAGACAATTCAGGAGGTTTATAGCGATCATATTAAACAGTATGCATAAAAATGTTTGGTAACACTTTAGTAAGAGGAACACATATTCATTACTGATTTAACTCTTATTCTACTCCTTATTAATACTTAGTAGGGTAGTTGTGTAGTGTTTAAAAGGATGTATGGGGTACGACTAAGGGATGATGATTACTGTTATGCATTAATATGTGCTTTAAACATGAATAAACAGCCAATATGCTGGTAATATGCAAGCAAATAGGCAACTTCAGGGTTTCCACACCTTAGTTAACTTCAAATTCAAGGACTTTCTAGGTTCAATACCCTTAAATTTAAGGACTAAATGTGGGGAAACATTGTTACATTGTTACAGTTCTCTTTTGATGGAACTCGCGCTGCGTCACTGCGGTGACACTTTGGGGACGCCTCCAGGGGTAAGTGCGTCTGAACGTGTATATCAAATTCAACCAATGGTGAGGCTTAACGACAAAGACAGGGTGACGCGGGAGCCAGGAAGTATATCGCTATCTTAAATATTGCCAAAGACGGCGTTACAGGGATGCAGGAAGTATGACAAGGGAGACGCAGCGTCTCGTTCCCTTCTCAGGGAACAACAGTTACATACGTAACCTGAGACGTTTTCATGTGTCAAACACAATTATACAAAAAAGCATTTTGGTATGAATCAACATTCGCATACAGAAGATATAAGCATTTAAAGCGAACAGTTTAGCACGTGTGCTTAAAAAGTCTAGAATTTTTATGATATTATCCTACACTACACAGGGAATAATATTGATTTTTTTTTCAGAAAACTTATTGCATAAAACAGATTTAAGCACTTTCAATGACCTGTATCTATGTATGTATATTTTCAAAAACTTCCACATATTTTATGATTTTTAATAATGTAAACTTCAATTCTGTACATAAATAGTGACATGCAATGTACTTTTTTTCATAATAAGTATGAGGATGTATTTGTATTGTATCATCTTTTGAAGAAAAATTAGGAACAGGTACTTGGAAAAAATAAATAGTTACTAAAATTGTTATGTTATAATATAGAGTCATGTATAAATGACATTTATAAATGACATTTATTGTGTGTTAAATGTCAGACTGCTTGTGTTTATGTATTTTTGTTTTTGGGAACCTGTCTGGCTGTTTCATCTTGGCCTCATCAATATCCGGTGGTCCGATGAATTCTCTCCAGGCTGGAATGACGTCGTCAGAACCCTCCGCCTTAGAAATGACCAGGACATGAGACGGACCGCTCGACATATACTGGACAAGCTCCTGAAAGTAAGGCTTAGAGAGCACATACACATAACAAGTATGTGAGTGATACACACACAAATCTACACAGCAATGCATCGATCTGCTATAACACACCATCAGCAACAATATAAACACACACACACACACACACAATGGTTTAAGACAGATGACCAATGCACAAGTCACAAAATTACTTTGTATGCATCTATTAAAGCAGCGATTCTCAAACTGGGGCGTAAGATGACATTTTTTTAAATAAAATAATTCATCATAAATTCTGTGCAATTAAAACCTCAGAAACAATTAAGCTACTAACCAACAGCACTACATATTCTACATATCATTTATTAAGTTTGAGATTGTTTTATGTCATTAATTTTGTTTGGGTGAGGCACAAAGGGATGAAAGCTGTTTTTTATGTATTTGAAATGTTTACCTCTGAAGCTTTGTGTTGATAAAAGTCTTTAGCTTCTGTTTCTGTCAAAGTTTTCTCCTCATGAGCCAAGATGACAAATCCTGCATTCTGAATCTGAAGGAAAATCCCATCAGATACAAAACAAACGTTTAGCGGTTCTTCTCAAGTATTGATCATTGATTATTATTGGCTGTATGTTATAAAGCGTTTAATACCTTCATAATAATCTCGTTGGTTTTGCCGTGTGCAACCACGTCTGGTTTTATTATTGCCACTGTGTATGACTTATTAGCAGGAACTAAAAAAGAAACATACAGCGTTCAGGTGAATTCAGTGAACAGAATGGAGCTACGAGCGAGTTTAATCTACAGTAAAGATCAATACCAAACACAGCTTCATCATTCATGTGATCTTCAGTGTCATCATTCAACTCTTCTTCTTCAGTTAAACCTTCATCTTTCACCTGAGACAACACATGAAATGTCTTCAAATTAAAAAAATTATTTATTGCACAACTTGAATTAACAAGTGATTTCAACTTTCTTCACTAGTGAGGAGTTGGTATAAATAAAAATAATAATAATAATAAGTTGAATTGGCTGAATATATTAAAACTTTATTTTTATAATTTATAGCAACTTAATTAAACTTAAAAATATTAGTTAACCCAAAAAAAAGGTTTGTTAAAATTGTTGTGTCAACTAATATATAAGGCAACCAGATAACTTACTTTTATAAGTTGAACCAACTTTTTTTACAGTTTGCTTTGTGTGAGGAGCAGATAAACGTGTTAGATAAACTTGATCTTTCATACAGATAAACTGTGTTCAGTAATGTAATGAGAAGAAATGTTTGTCCAGCCGAACTTACGGGCCTGCGTGTAGCTCCATGTTCCAGCACCTTCTTCTCTTTATTCAGCTCATCTTGTATGATTTTCTGGAGGAGAGGAGCGTTTGGTCCCCGCAGAACTGCCACTAATTCTCCACCCTAAAACAGGAGAACCACGCGACACCGACACAGACGTTCATCATCACAACAAAAACTGCGTGAAACCAAATGACATCTACAACATGATCATGTATATTATAAAGATGCTACAAGTTTTTCTGACATGCACAACTGTTTTTACAATTCTTAGTGGTGATTCTCCTTCAATTCCTCTTTGTAATACATGCAGCTGATTTTACTGTCCTATAGTATAAAAATACTTGAGATTTTTTTATCATTTACATCAGCCTAAATGAAGGCAGTTTCTTTAAGCAAAATATTTGTATACATTTCTTTCTTTTCACATTTAGGTTTCTATCCAAGCGTGAAGCAAATCTTTTCAAAATGCGAATTAAAAAATAGAGACAGGACTGCATTTAGTTACGTTTGGGCACAGAAGAGGAAATGCAGAATTTTTGATGCAGGCACGAGCAACAGTATGTAAAGCCCCATATAAGATAAAGACAACGAAAGTCACAAAAACACCCCAAGCGAGTATAAAAACTATTTTGCGAATAAAGGGATTTTTATTAGAAATTTGGCATTTTTATTAATCGTTTCTTATGCAATACTTTAAAATGTGCATAAAATCATGGTGATAGAAACCCAGTGATGATTTTGTGTGATTGCCCCAGTTATTATACTTGGACTATTAAAGGCACACTATGTAATTTTCACCACTAGAGGTCGCTTAACAATAACAATAACTGCAGCTTGATGATGCTGTTACGCTCCATTCACATGCGGTGTCAGCGCTTCTCGTTTACTTTAAATCGGTGATGTCATGCGTTGCTGAACAGAATTGTGGATCAACAAGTTGAAAATCTTTAACTATTTAAGCACCAACGCAGCCATCCGCCAAACAGATTACCTTAAGCAAATAACGTAGTGCAGATGCCAACCAATTATGTTTATACAAGACCGGGGAACAGAGGAATATAACAATGGAGGAATGATTTATTGTGCTGCTTTCAAATTTCTCTCGCAATAATTCGACGTCATCTGTATGTGCAGTGCCACGTATAGTCAAACATACTTATAGTTTCCATGGCAGCAAATGTGAAAATCAAGGATAAACCACACATAACTACATTGATGGATATCTTGAAAGATTCAAACACTGTTCAAAACATTGGAGATAATGTAAGTGCACATGTGACAAAAATGAGAGAACAATGTGCTAGTAGTTTTTGGATATTTGAATGCAAAATCTGACATATTGTGCCTGTAACGGTACATTCACACATGGCGTCAGTGTCAACGCTTGATGGAGGGCGTGTCTGAAGCGTGGCTAACAGCCAATCACAGTGGCCGCAACACATGCTCCTCTGTTCTCCGGTCTTGCATAAAAGTAATTTGCTGGCTCTGCACTAGGTTATTTGCATAAGGCGATCTGATTGGCTAACGCCAGCGAGATATGTTCTGTCGCGAGCAACGCCAGTGACGTGATGCTGACATATCCACAATTCAATTCGGCAAAACATGACATCACCCATTCAAAGTGAATGAGAAGCGTTAGCGGCCCGTGTGAATGTACCGTAAGAGTTTGCCCTTACAAATATTTAGCTTGATAACGGTAAGCTATGAAACACAGCCATCCCGTTTAGAAATATATAGATACGAACCGCATAAAACAGAAAGGTGGGTTCACATTTCCCTCTGTATTTCACCAGAGCATCAATCCCATCAGCCTCGGCCTGCAGGGTGATAAGACGCCATCAGCATAGCAAAAACTTGACATTTAAAATGATTGTTTGTGTGCTGTTCAATCTTTCTTACTGTGACAAAATGCAGCAGATCGTCTCCTAACTCATTCTTTATTTTTCTGAAGAGACTGACGACAGCACGACAGGGACCGCACCACTGCTGGTACACATCAACCACTGAACAACACACAATTCAAACAGACACACAAATATCAATTTAAATTCACAAGACTCAAACGTCTGCACCTCATTGCAGAAGATAACAACACTGTCATCTGCAGACAAATGATGTGAGAGCTTTCATAACATCTGTGTTCACATTCAGTGACTCTTAAGTAACTCAATGTCAATGTGATTTTCAGTGGATGTATGACGTCACTCCTCCTCAGTGAGTCACCACATCATCACATTTAGGACCATAAAGTGTCCAAATACTTTTATCTTTGAAAAGTCTGTGTTTTATACAAAACTAAGAGTTGATTTTTTAAATGTTATAAATATTATTATGTATATATTAGAAATGTGGCTTCTTTAGACAAAAAAACACACAAACACGACTTCTGGCTCACCTGTTAAGCCTTTTGTTGACATAACTTCACTCCATTGTTCATCGTCATTAATATTAACCTAAATACAAAGTGGTTATATTTAGCCATCAAGACACAGTTTAAAAGCAATACAATACGCATACACAAACATTTCTTTACATATATTAAGAAACTACAAACCTGCAAGCTAATCTCCTTCTTTTTACCTGCCATTAAAATTCTTATTCAAAATACTTTTTCAAAAATAAACAACACGATTAAATCAAAAGACGAGCTTTGATATTTCACTATTGATTGCAAAATATTGCGTTGCTTTCGTTAATAAAAAGTTTCTGCGCTGCACAAACATCTGCACATGCGCAGTACGGACTGTTTCGCGTTCTCGTTGCTTGGTTACCGCTTAAGTTATTATACGCTTCACTTCCGCCATCTGCTGGACTGTGTGTGTAATGTCGCTTTAGTACAACAAGCGCAAGCATCTGTGGGCTTCATTTGTTTTGGATAATAAAACACAAACACATTAAATAGTTAGATTATAAAGCATTACAGTATCATTTATTTATTTCTATTTAGTTTTCGGTACACATATAGCCTACTAAAACTACAGACCATGGTACAGGTGAAAGCACAATATATTTTTAGGTTATTAAAAGTTAAATAAGTTATTAGGTTATAGACATTCACAATTAGAATTAGATAAACACATCATTATGTCTCAATATTAGTACATGAACACTATAAGAAAACACACATTGGAGTGTGGGAATTACAAATTATTAAAAAGAAAGGCACAGAATGTCAGTAAATCTATCACTTTATCTGTCCATCATACATGAAGAGTTTAATGTAAAGAGCAGACCATCCAGCAGCTTCAATGCCACAACACACTGCATATATATATTTTACTATCATGTTTACAGCCAGTGTTGGGTGTAACTAGTTACTAAGTAATAATTTACTATAATTTAATTACTTTTCCCTTGAAAAAGTAAGGGATTATTCCTGTATTTTACTTGCAGTTACTTCTGATGTAACTTAAAGTAGTCCATTTAACATCAAAATTAATGGCTAACGTTAAATGCATGTCTTTTATGAATCCTTATCACTTTAAATACTTTGAAAAGTTAATAAGAAAAATTGTAACACTCATGTGTAGTTTACAATTCTCACTAATATTATTGAGATATTGGCTGTTTATGAATACTTAAAAAGCACATATTAATGCCTGATTCTGCAAAACCTTATTCTACATTTTTAATCACCCATTTCTACCAAAACTAAAATTTAACAACTACTTCACTAAGTATTAATAAGCAATATTTGGAGTATATTGAAGCAAATGTAGTTAATAGTGAGAATTGGACCCTATAGTGGGACCAGAATAATTGATGTCCTTTTTAATGATTTATTTGAGCCGTTTCAAGCCTTTCCTTGTATCATTTACTAAATAGGACTTAGAAATTAATTTGTAACAATGAAATAGTTTTTGGAGGAGTGATTTGTACAGTAATCTAATTACATGAATGAAGTTGTCATTAGTAACTAATTAATTACTTTTTTGAGTTACCCAAAATTGTTTACAACTGAAAAATATTTATTCATCTGGACTGAAGTAGAGATTACTGTCGTAAGGAAATATAAAATAGGTTGTATATAATGAGAGCCTGATTGTTTGCGTTAGAAAAGGCCAAGTAAAAACAATTTGGTGAATGTAGTTGAAGGGTTTGGGAAATGTTAGATTTTTTGGTTTGGGGTAAATTATCCTAATCCATAATACAATATGAATATAATTGCACTTAATGAGTCATTGAGAGCTTTGTGTGTTTTGATTTTGTGATCGAGAGAAACCGGTACAGTTGGGTGTGAGAAAGGCTTATATGAAGGGTGGAGAAATGATTTCTCAGCATATATTTTGTGTGTCTATTGAATAAAGGATCACTCATACAAACAGTGCTGCTGTTGTGATGGCTGGATGTAAACAACTTTATAATCACATTTTTCTTTTTCAGTCTTTCTTTCTTCTTCTGTAGGACTGGAGCAGTCAGGGTTTATTGAACGTTCCCCATATGAGTCCAGTGATGTGAAGTAGAGCCAAAGACAACAGTCGTTCTCAGAGCCGTCTAAATGCATCACCTTATGAGACCTTTATATGAGGAAAAGGTCAATGCATCTGTGATTCTCAGACAAAACATTTTCAGCATTTTACAAAGCTGAGGCTCAGCCAATCAGAGTTAAGAGTCTGTTTTATAAAGGAAAGTTTTCAACTCTCATAGACATTCATTTATAATCACTTACAATGCTTGATGATTTGTTTGTTCAGGGTGTTTCTTGCTCAAACTTGTCCTGCGAAAATAATATGAACAATGTGAATGTGTTTATTCCAGCAGATTCTGTTTATAGTAATGTTATGCATGTGCAAGTACATTTCAAACATTAACAGTCCATCAAACAACTAGTCTACAACTAGATTTGCATTTCATGTGAAAAAACAGTAACAAAAGTGTACATTTTAAATCATTGAATTCTGTTTAATAAACACTTTAATGTAGGCTAGAATCGAGATGCACCTAAAGGCAATTTATCAGACATTTTGAAACTGGGTTCACTGCCTGAACAATTCAGGTAGTACCATTCAAATTTTCATTTAATTCACATATTGTGTATAAAAAGTAAATAGCACCTAAAAAAATTACCTATTTGTAAATGGAGTTTGTACCTTATTGCAAAAGTGTTAATTTAATGTTTGTAACAATGTTTAAGGAATATTAAACATTACAAATACTGTGAGAGTTAAACACAAAAACCTACAAATACAGAAACATCGTGCATACACTTTTAAACTTCATTGCATCGCTTGTGTTGTGTGTTTTGCGCTCCCCACATGCACGTCCTGCGTGACGTCACTGCGGTTACGCGACTATATAAACACGCGCGTGGGCGGTCTGGTAGATTGTTTGTGCTTGTGGTGTTGTTGAAGAAAACTGACAATGGTGCAACTTTCAAAAAGTGAGATGAGAGATACGCTAAAGGCTGGTCACCCTCCTGCAGGTAATGTTTTTAATGTGTTTGTGTTGTGTATTGCATCAAACGCGACGCGTTTTCTGATTTATTGTAACAAGTCGGATTTATGTTTAACGAGTGTTGCGCATGATGTTATTGTGGTTGTGCATGTGTAATGCAAGATGAACTGCGTGTTTTAAGGATCGTAAAATGGGGGTGAACGAAACACGAGCTGTTGTTTTGTTATTGTGCGATCGCCAGGATGTGAGTACGCACTTATGGTGCACGCAGCAACTTTAGTGTTTACTCTGATTGTGTCTGAGATTCTCGTGCACTTCTTACATAGACAACAAATCTGAACTCTTCATGTTTCAACGACATTGAGTGTAAATACTAGTCTCGAGTTTAGGACAAACGGGAAATTATATTTAAAAAAATTTAATCGCTTAAATCACGTCGAAGAATCTTATAGGAGACCTAAAGTGGCATTTGATTGTAATTAAAACATTGATTTGCCAAGACAACGTGACTTATCATTTGCAATGTAATATTTAAAAATTCTTTGTGGTAGAAATTTGCAGGCAAATCCCAGAGCTCTGCGCAGACTTGAATGCCTATGACGTCAACGTATCGCGAGAGCGCTGTAAACGTTCGCATTAAAGGGGTCATAATATGAGATTTTGATTTTTGTAAAAGATGTAAAATAAGTCTATTGTGTCCCCAGATTGCGTGTGTGAGGTTTTAGCTTAAAATACTGCACAGATAATTATTGTAACATGTTAAAATCGCACTTTGTAGATGTGAGCAAAAATGTGCCATTTTTGGGTATATCCTTTTAAGTTCAAATGAGCTGATGAAATGCAAACACTGATTGGCATGATGGTGGTTTGTTAAATTTTGAAACCCAATTGTGCTGTCTCTTTTTTTCTCTGCACTAAATGTCAGTGCTGTGTTTGAATGGTTCAGGTTAAGGGGCGGGATTATTGTAATTAAACTTACTACCTACGTCACAAAACCGTTGAAATTTGAATAACCTAATTTCAAATACTTGCAGAGAATGGTTTACCAAAACAAAGTTGCGAAGTTGTTTTTCAAGTTTTTTTAGGTTAATAGATGCACTGGCCATCCAATAATAGCACTTAAAGTTGGAAAGCGTCAGATTTTCATGTTATGACCCCTTTAAGTTAAGCATGCCCTCTGTCTTTGTTTAAAAAATATTACATGAGGCCTTTTTATATGGAATTAAGTGTAAAGTTCAGGAGTGAATTTGTTCGGAAACGCATGCATGTGCACAAACTCATAAAAAATCTCTAGAGTTAGGACACGTGACCATGTTCTGGCACACAACACATGGCTGGAGATGCTGACCACGCCCATAATCTTACACACTTCACAGAGTTTATTAAGTTGATTGTGATGGATGGCTTATTTAACTGAACACATTTGCACGCTCCTTGCCCTCAGTTCCCCTGGCAAACGTCCCAATAATTCAGAACAACAGGACTGAACTGATAGTAATGGACATCTAGAGATGGTTTCACTCAAAAGTCTTCAATGAAATTTCTTTATAGGTTCCTACAAGTTGTCTTCACTCCAAACATTTTCTTTCAGCATTGCAGCCTAATTGTGTGCGTGTTTTATTGTGTTTTGTACAGTGAAAGCTGGTGGGAAACGTGTGGTGAAGAAAAGTGGGGAGGATAATGCCAATGTAGAGAAGGAAACCAAGAAAATGGATAAACAAAGGTACCAGTTTGCTTATTTAATTTATTTCATTAATAGAACGAGCTGTCCTGACTCTTGAGCTGTTACTTCTGTCCTGTTAAATGAAAAATGTCCAATCGAAAAAGGCATCAAAACTTTGCATGATCTAGTTTTCGTACACCTGCCTTTCATTTCAGTCTGCATTAACCCTTTAAAGATAAAGCAGAAACCTAATTTCTGAAAATGCATTAACTTTGCATAATCTATGAACTGTTCAGTGGTTTTGACTTCCTTCAATTTAAAGTCACATTCAGTTCTGCTTTGTGTCAAAATGTTTTCCAGGCCTCTGCCCACTCCTTGGAGACTTCAACACTTCAGTCTTCTGCTGTCTGGTCCTCTTGAGAAGGTTTGTTAAATTATTGCATCTGTTAAATCTGAAGTGATGTGTTTGTCAGAAATGTTTTATTAGGGCATATAGAGTTTGGCAGTTAATGGCAGTACAGTAAATTAGCCAAAATATTGAATGTGCCAAGCCTGCACTTTCTGTATTTTAATGACCTCTCAAAACACAAGCGGCCCTAATTTATTTAGCATTTTTATTCCCGTCTATAATTTTAATTGGATTGTGGAAAGTTGGATGCTGTTGTTTGCTCCATTGTATCCAAAAAGAGCTCATTTTATCAATGCATCAAACAAAGCTTTAACTCGCTTCATTGGCACAGAGCACAAATAGCTCACAAACCTGGTGACCTTGCCATTTTTATAAATCAAGTCTCTAGAAATGCAACGTAAAGTTTGAATTTAATGTATGTTTCCTGCAGTTGGGCCATGACTTTCCAGAAACTCCAGTTTCAGTGCGACACTGTCGGGTCAGACCTGGAGTGGAGAAACCACATCTCCAACGAGCCTTCCTTATCCAACAACCGCGCAAGTTTTAAGCCAAAATGGCCTCAACTGTAAAGTTTCTGAAGAAATGATGTGCGACAATCAGGAAGTTGTTTGTAGATGTTTGTAATAAATAAATAAATAAATTTGAGTATAATGTAACCATGTTGGTCGTAGTATTAGTAGCTTTGTAGCTTTTCACACCGTGTGGACTGTATGTTGCATAAACACAGTTTCAATTAAACTATGCTGTGACAAAATTATGGCTTTCTTGCGAATCAATAATGAATGTTTATAAACTTGACATTAAATTGTTGCATTAGTAAATGGCATATTTTTTTTAAAGTCATTTGTTATTTTTGATAAATAGAAATGACCAGTAAATGACTTGCACCCTCAACAAATGAAGTGGTGGTTGTAGTTTTTCTTTGTGTCCATTAGATGGCAGCAGAAACCAGAAATTTGTGGAACTGCAGTTTGATTTCAAACAAGCCTTTTAATGTCTTTTTCTATAAACCGAAGACTGTGTAATTACAAAAATATTACCTTCTGGATATTATTGAAAAGGTTTGTTGTGCAGTGTCCTTGAAAGAGATGATTATTGCAAACAATGTAAAGGGAGTGTTTCTATTAAAGGTTACAGCAGAAAGATGCTCTCAGTCTCTTTATTTTCTCAGACATGATGAAAGTGTGAAACTTTAACTTGGGTTAACTTGTTAAGGTTAAGATTGCTGGTCAAGTCTAAATTTCTTTGGAAAGCACTAACAATTTGTAATGGTTTGTTTCAAAAGGGCCTGTTTGAGAAATTTAAGGGACACTTCACCCATTTGCATTAAGCTTTGTATCGTTAGAACCCCAGTCATGCATCATTTCCTCAGTTGCCACTGAGATGGGAGTATACAGATTTCAGTGTTGCACTTCCTTCTTTCAATGATGTAAAAAAAATCATTTTGCATCATTGTAGGAAGGAAGTCCAATATCTTTATTGAGGGGGTGAAACTACAAACACCCCTTTCTCGGTCAAATAGGCACCAAATTCTAAATGTATGTTACATTTTGACTACAAATATGACACACTTTCAATAAAGTTTAATGTTTCTACAGGTGAAATGCTCCTTTAAGTCAAAAATATTAAATATAATAACATTTCTAGTTTTTAATTTATGAAATGTGAAAGCAGGAAGTCTTTGGTGAAATTTAAATCTTCAAATTTACATTAAAATTTTAATTTAGACTGAGGTTAAACAACATTGTAGTGATTTCCAGTGAGTTTAACTTTTTAACGCATGATTCAAAAAATGTACTGCACAAACGTTGCTTTGTTTTTAACCTTTGTTGGCTGATATTTCTGAAAGAACCTCATAATGAAATCTTATGAACCAGATCAGACAGTGATGTCAAAAACGCTGTGTGTGGTGACTATAAGTTGTCAGTTATAACCCATCTGCAAATAAAATAAAAAGCTGTTAGTTGTAATGGAGATGTGTGCTGAAGTTTGCCATCTATAATGCAGACAGCACAAAAGAGCCCCTATTGCGTGTAAATACTGGGAGAAATACCAAGACTGTAACGGTGTTTTGATTTCACATACTGTATATTTGATGAATGCAGACAAAGAGAAGATTAGAAGTGAATCACGTATACTTGTTTGGACACACATTCATGAGATTACTATGTGAAAGACTTCAGGTGTGTTGTAGTTTTTATACTTTAAATGACTTTACTAATCAAGTTAATAATAAAGAATGATGATCATACTCATGGGTAGTTTGTTCTGTAATATTATTTTTTGCATTGATTACAATAGTATTGAAGAAAAATACATTGTAATCCTTTATAAATAGTCTGACTTCAACAGTTAAAACCGTTTCTGCATATCTTTCTGTTGGGTCTGTACATGAGCAGCCTGCTTTTTAACCCACATTAATACATTTTTTATGCAAAGCTACAGTTGTGCAGTGTTTGAACATTGATGTTGATAAAAGGATTTTGATTTATCATAAAATCTGATACATGTGGGAAAACAAGATCAGGGTTCACTTCAGAGTCAAGAGCTGCAAAGACCTGCTGGTGCCAAATGAGATATTTGGCACAATCTGTTATTAAGAGACGATCATATATATTTGAGTATAAAAACTGTTAAGAGCAAGTCTGACTATGACCATCACATGTCTTTGCACGCACCCGTTTGTATATTTTTAAAAGAAAATGTGACTTTTTGTTAGCTTAATTTATTTCTTCACTGTCATAAATATATCACTCTGCATTTTTTTTCCATAATCCTCTTTAGCTTCTGATTTGAGCTAATGGGATTTGGGTTTGTTTTGTTGTCCTGATTATTGCAAAAGAAGTCACTTTAACCGGTGTACAGACTAGTGTTGCACATGTGCTGTTCCATGCATACACAGTCAGGGATTAACTTTTTTTCTCTAGTGTGAAGTAAAGAATCATTTCACAAATTAAATTGAATCTCTGAGTTTAATACCTGTATACATTTACTTCAATATCTTGTTTCACATACTGGTTGTTGCATGCATTTATGGACCATATTTTAAAGCTGTTGTTAGTGGTGAGCTTCTCTTTAACCAAATATATTTTTGTTTATAATATCCACATACTTTAACATTTGCTGAGTAACTGTATAAAATGCATTACAAACTTCATGAAAGCTATTCTTAAGCATACATCTCCAAATTCAAAGACTCATGTTTAATGTTTTGATTTTATGAACTTGTTTTTATAAGTTCAACTCATCTCTAGTCAAAAACTTTAGTAGGTTGCATTGACCTGGATAAACAATTTGAATACACTTTTTTGCAGTTTTTTTCAGTGTACCATTTATGATAGATATGTTTTGAATGTAATATAAGATTTTTTGTCCATTTCACAGTGTTGTTACTTAACCAGCATACTAAATATGAACTCTCTGTGTAAGCTAAAGTTCACCTTCCAGCAGACATGATTAAAACAATGTAATGTTGATTAAATAATAAGAGAATTTACATTTTTAAATGAAAGTTACTTTGAAGTTGTCTAATAGCAGTGTGATTCAACCAAATGTTTAACACAAGCTTCAAAGCTTTCAGATCTGTGTGTGCTTTTAAAACAGTTCACTTTAAACAAACTGCATTTGTTAAAAGGACTTTTCATGTGGGATTAAAGCCACATCACAAATCATACTCACTCAGCAGCTGTTGACCAGAGCGGCACACTGCTGAACCCCAATGAATCATGATGGGATTCACATACTCCAACATAGCCGCCAAACCTGGCCAAGAGCCACTAGATGCCCACTGCAGTGATTTTAATTCCCTTGAGATCTCTCAACAGGTGACAGAGAGGCTGTGTGTTGTCAGCTCCCTGTCTGTCATAGATTATCACATACAAACTTAATGTTGTGTTGGAGATGAGAGCTTCTCTTCTGGCCAGCTGCTGTTTTTGCAGTCATAGGAGCAAAAAATGTTTATGTACAATGCCACTATAAAATGTAGATTCAGAATATTCATTTAAAGGGATAGTTCACCCAAAATTAAAATGTTGTCATTATTCATTAATCTGAATGAATTTCTGTTTTGTGATAAACACAAAAGAAGATATTTTGATAAATGATGGTAAGCCCACAGCTGATGGTAACCATTGACTTCCATAGTAGGAAAAACAAATATTATGGAAGTCAATGGTTACAATCAACTGTGTGCTTACCATCATTTATCAAAATATCTTTTTTATCACAATATTTCCATAATATTTGTTTTTTTTTTAAATATGGAAGTCAATGGTTACCATCAGGTGTGTGCTTATCATTTATTAAAGTATCAACTTTTGTGTTCATAAAATAAATAAATAAATAAATAAATAAAGATTTAGAACAACATGTGGATGGAAAAATAATGACAGAATTTTCATTTTGTTTGAACTATCCCTTTAAAATATTAAAACATTATATGTGTGCAATACTTCTATCCACCGTATGGTGTCATCATTGAGTTGGCTTCCAAAAAGTAATTCAACCATGAAAGCGCTCTCTCACACACAGCACATTCAACTCACTTTGATTTGTAATTACACCTCTTATTATTGCAAACATCTGCAGGACAGCTGCTCTGGAGATCTGAGACTATTTTAGACTCACCACATGAGTGAATCCGCACAGGATCCTACATTTATTCTGTGCACTAAAATTGCAAAGGTCAAACTACATTAAAGACTTCATAACATCTACTGGCAACCATAACCCAGTATACAGCAGTTACACATGTTACATGAATCCTCAACACAAGCATATTTCCTCTGGTAAATCTCTCATATGCTTCTCATTTCAGGGTTCATTTCAGGCTGACTAAACATTTTCCAAATGATAAATCCTCATGATTATCAGGGGTTGACAAGCAGTTTCTCTCTAAACTGATTTGCATGTTAAAATACATTTATCTGGCTATTTTTTTTTTTAAATATATGCTAAATACAACTTAGGTAATGCTCAGTTGAATATATTTTTGAATTTGGAAATTTTAGTTTTAATCTTTATATGTTAACATTTATTTCAAAATGTATTTCAAAGGCAAGCGCGTTTTTAATTTTACATTCTATATGGCAAAATGTATATTTCAAAATGTATTTTTTGTATATTTTGAAATATATTTAAAAAATATAGGCTATTTATGCCGTATGGGGTGATTAAACGTTATGGTTAAACTATGGTTTACTATAGTAAAACCATGGTACATGTTCGTAAGTAAAGTGCTTCAATAACATATAATTATTGGCTTTTGATTTGAGTAACAAAGGAAAAAATGAAATTGGTAAAAATAAGTTTGTTTTAAGTGAGTACTTTCACGTGGATGTCGCGAAACGTTGGATCCACCTCCGGCGCGTGACGTCACAGGGAAAGGGAGGAGCCCCGCGCGCTGAATCGTCCGCGAGAGTCACGAGCGGCGTACATCCAAACTTTTCCCTCACGGATAATTCATGACATTTCACAGGTAATTTACTTTTATGTCTTCAGTGCTGTTTATCAAACGTTTACTAAACAGTTCCTGTAAGATTTCACAAGGGTTCAGTTGGAATTTGTTGCTGTCTTTGGCTCGCGGTCGCTGATCTCAGATCGGACCGGGAATATGCCGCGGCTTGTTCCTGTGGGAGAATTTACTTATCACGGGATATCATCTGGGATATTGTTTGAGAAATGTGCTGTACAAAGTGTATCAAATGTACTTCTGATGAGATGTTAAGCTGTGCTTGATACGGTAGATTGTTGGCGTGTGTTGCAGAGATCATCTGTTATCCTGGGAATTATGGATAGTTTTGGGATGCATCCCTTAATGGGAAAGTTTTTTTTGTATTATAGCTACTCTAGGGATGTCTGATCTCTTTACTCGTTATGGGATCATATTGGACTTTATTTTCCTCATAATTTGTGGTTATAAATACAGTTCCCCAACTCTTTATCTTTCAAAAAGTTAAAGTTTAACTGAAATGTTTCTCATCTTCTTGAAAAGCTTTTGATCTGCTTCAATGTATTACAAAAATATATTTGTGCCAACATATCAATTGATTTCATTTGAAAACTAAAATGTTATTTGAATAAGAAAGTCAGTAAGAGCTCAGAATAACTGTAAACTTCTTTTAATGTTGTTGAAATAAACATCTCCGGGTGTTTGGGGTTTTTAGTCACAACATAACTTAGTAGTCTGTAGTGGAAAAGTGACCCTAAACTTTTGAATGGTAACTCATGACTTTTAATCTAAAGGCTTTTCCCTTGTGTTTGACACCAGGTGGGTAGACAAATATGAACTGATTAAAGATATGATGAATGAGTTGGAGTGGGTAGGGAAAGAAGGACAGTCATCAAGTGTGAGGCATACATGAGAACTTCTGTTTAAAAAGTTTCCCAGCATGCACTTCATGAAGGTTGAGTGATTGTCCAGAATTTTCAGAGCTGTACTTAATTCCCAGACCAAAATTTCCAGTGGAGGCTTTTAAGAAGCTATAATATAAGATTGAGATTTAAAGGAATATTCCACTTTCATAAAAAAATCCCAGTAATTCCTCACCCCCATGTCATTCAGTTTCAACGCAGCTTCAAATGGCTCTAAACGATCCCAACCAAGGCATAAGGGTCTTCTCTAGCTAAACATTTTGTCAAGAAAAATAAAAAAATCTGTACTTTTAAACCACAACTTCTCACCTTGCACTAGATGTGTTACGCACTAGTCTGACCTTATGTATTACGTAATCACGTGGAAAGGTCACCCATGACGTATGTGAAACTACCGCTCCATTGTTTACAAGAGTGGAGAAATATGATAGATTTGACGTTGTTGTATGTGGTACTAATTAAAATGTTTGTGTCAGTTTATATTGTTTAAAATGGTCCGCAAGTGTGCGTTTCACATATGTGACGCGTCACACGGCTAGTGCAAGATAAAGAGTTGTGGTTTTAAAGTGCTTATTTTTATTTTTCCTGGAAAAAATTGTGATCGTTTTGCTAGATAAGACCGTTGAAACTGCATTGAAACTGTAAACAGTCCAATAAAGTCTATTAACTCTTTCCCTGCCATTGACGAGTTAACTCGTCAATTAAGAAACGCGCTTCCCTGCCAATGACCAGCTTTCAATCATCGGCAATCCATATTTCCGCAATCATCCACAAGATGGCGCTCTTACGGTACATTCACACAGGACGGAAGGGCGTTAACGCTTGGCGGAAGGCGTGTCTGAAGCGTGGCCAACAGCCAATCACAGTGGCCACAACATATGCTCCGGTCTTCCATAAACGTAATTGGCTGGCTCGCACTAGGTTATTTGCATAAGGCAAAGTCAGTTGTACAAAACCTTTCTTTTTAGTAAACTCTGTGTACACAAACATAGGAATGAATGGGGCTAGGCTAAATGCTAACACATTCACAACGCGCTGTACAGTGCACGCATTGAAAAAAGATAGGTATGTATTAATTCGTCTAGGTTGAGGTTATAAAATAGTTTAATATTGCAAAAATGTAGACTATTCCTTTAAGAAGCTAAAATATAAGACAGAGATTGTCTCTATGATTTTTCCAAACTCTAGTTCGTACATTTATTCTGTTCATCTGTTTCAAAATGGTCCACAGTTTGATTTTTAGATAGGTAGAAAGTTCCTCATCACTAGATATTCTGGAGCTGAATGTCATCTTCTCTATGGAGTTGACTCATATGTGTGCTGTGTTGACAAAGGCCTTTCTTTTTATAGCCTTAGTTTGGCTTTACTCTGCAAGGTTCCCACGTTTTTGGAAACCTGCAAATATCAGGGAATTTATACAATTTAGCATTTTTCCATGCCCCAAACTGTCTTAAAATCTTTTATAGGTAACATTAATGTTTTTAGTTTTGTTCTGCAATAACAAAGAGCTAAATATTAGATGCTTGTGTACACTTAAAAACAAATCATAACTACTAGTTAGGGATACAAAATGAGTACTAAGCAAGGAGTAGTGTAGAATGGCATAAGAATAAAACTCTTTGTCAGAAATGTAGCATCTTTGCCTTGTTTGTTTATGTCTATTTTTACTATTTTGATTTTGCTTTCAGCTACTGATAAGAGTGTTGGATTGTTCTTTATTAGACATTATAAATCGATTCCACATAATTCGGCAAAGATTAATGATATATAAAAAGTGATAATTCTGCATATTCCCCTCAAAATGGGCACAGAGCTGTGGAAAATGTGTATCTGGGCATGGGTTCACGGTTCTCACAGTCTTGGAGAATGTAAAAATATTATTTAAGAATTTAAGACTGCATACTTCTTATTGCCCAAAACTTCAATCAGACAGTTTTGTTCAGTTTAAGTAAAGTCACTATAAAATAATAAATATAATCATTATTTAGTTATTAATTAGGACCATCCAAACAATTCATTGACTAAAGCTGTGAGAACCCTCTCCCATACTTAATAGCCAGTTGGCAAACAGGTGCTGGTACCACATGTAAACATTTAGTAGATACTGAAGTGCAGAAACAGACCACTGGTTTGTTCTGGGTGTCCTAAAGCCAGGCCTTAGTTCACAATATGCCCATTATTTCACTGAATATGTGTCTTGCTGAAGTAGCAATGTGTTTTCTGCAGGATTCACTGGAATGACTGACATGTCGTTGACTGTTCACACAGAATACGGTTGTCAGTCCTGTATTTGAGTCCTTACTATATTATAATTATGTTCACATATGATTCGGTTATTTACGAGAATGACAACCGCTTGCTTTAACCAAACTCACACCCATACATTTTCAGGACTGACAACTGCATTTATGGAGAAACGCTGCTGTGTGAATACATCTGTACTGATGGTGGTGTACCGGATCCCAGTTGATCCGTGATCTGTATAGATCTGTTGTGTGAACTCAACGTTTTCAGACTCACATCTGTAAGTCAATACGGTTGTCAGTCCTAAACATTTACAATGACAGTGTTATGGTGCATTCACACCAGGCGCGAATAAAGCGTTAAGCACGAGTGATTTACATGTTAAATCAACGCAAAGACGCCATAGACCTTTTTTTCATATTTTTCCACAAACATTGAACGTAAGATTAACGTTAATCTTAGTACTAGTCTTCACTAGATGTCACCCTCTTTTTTGCCTTGCGCGATGTTACCAAGGAGTGAGAGGCGAACCTATCATTCATTCTTTCAGTGCTTAATTTAGCGGTTTCAGGTCCTTCATCGACGTTGATGCCACCTTCACATAAAAAGTCAGCGGTATGGAAGCATAAGATTTCGCAAGCTTTTAATTTCTTTTTATTAATTATTCAATTGTTAACTTCTGTTCACTGTTCTTTTTTATGAATATAGTATTTGTATTAAATCTATATTCATTGAGTTGAATCGAGTATAAAAACCGTCCCGAGAACCGGAATCGAATTGAGAATCGATTTGATAGCCTGCGAATCGAAATCGAATCAATCTGGAACTTCTAAATCGATACCCAGGCCTAGTAGTCATGATTACCACATAGCAAGCTAAGGTAGAAATACGAAACATTGACAGTGTTATGGTGCATTCACACTAGGCGCGAATAAAGCATTAAGCACGAGTGATTTACATGTTAAATCAACGCAGAGACGCAATAGACATTCTGCGGTGCGATTTGCGTGGCGTAAATTGTGCGTTTCAGGCGTTTGACACATGTAGCGTGTGATTCACGTTGCGTTAACCAATCATGAGCTTTTTTCTAGTAGTGACGTGATTACGACGTTAGCGAGTTGAGGCAGAAATATGAAACATTTACAGTGTTATGGTGCATTCACAACAGGCGTGAATAAAGCGTTAAGCACGAGTGATTTACATGTTAAGTCAACGCAAATACTCGATAGACATTCTGTGGTCCGTATCTCACGAATGGGGTGGCTTGAATGAGGCGGCGTTACTTTTGCGCTTTAGGCGTTTGACACGTGTAGCGTGTGATTCGTGCCGCTTTAACCAATCAGAAATTTGCTCTAGTTGTGACGTGATTACGACGTAGCGAGCTGAGGCAGAAATACGAAACAACAATGGAGGACAAAATCATCATCGCTGTATGTGGACACCCGGAGCGGTACGACACATTTTCGTACTTGACGTGAAATTTCATGGCCGAATGAAGCGAGTTGACTCAAAATATTCAAGCGTCCAACTACATGCGAAGAGCGTGTTTTATTCACTTCTGGTGTGAACTCTTTAGAGTTACTGTAGCCTTGTTATGACTCATTATTTCTTTACGTTTACAGATTTTCAAAAAGTTCAAAAGTCCTCTTATCTTTGTTTGGCGTTGTTAAATAAAGCCTCCAGGCAACTACTGTACTTTGAGACCTGAAATAAATGCTAGAAAATGAGGTTGGGTCTGTCCCACAGAGCTAATGGTGTTCCGGTGCCAACGGGAATGAAAGTGAGATTTCTGAATTGCCCTCACAGGCTCCATCAGAGTCATTTATAAAGGGTGCCGTTTATCAGTGGGCCTGTATATCATGACGGGACGTTTTTATGGTGCTGTGGTGTCTCCGTGACTCCGGTGGCCTGCAGGGTTAGAGCTCTTTTAATAACATTGTGGTAGTGATCATGTAGTGGGTTACGTTACTTCCAAAACAAATGCTATGTTGTTGGTCTCATTCAACTGTGTGTTCTGACTCTGTCACCCAGGAAATACCTACAGACTGAAGTGAAAATTGGTCTGGAGTTGGTAGTTACATGTTCAACTCCACTGTGCTAACCTGTTGGGGTGTTTATATTATAATATAATCATTTTTAATGTTTCAGCTTTATGAAGGAATTTACATGAAAATGACCAAAAAAAACAAAGTTTCAGTTTTGACAGATATTGATATTTTTGGAATGAACTCTCAATTCTTTGGAAGATCTGAAAGTCATGCATATGTGTTTGGGTGAAGCTGTCATTTTTGGACATATGTGGGAATGTGCAGCATAAACTCTAGCAGGCTGTGAAATACAGACGACTGACATTATGGCTCTGGGTTAGATTCCTGGAAAGGGTTTAGATTAATCCAGGACTAGGCCACATTAGGACATTAAAGTAGTTTTTACAAACTAACAAACTTACTCATTTGAAACGATTTGTTTGAATGAATTGTTGAAACAACAAAACTGTCCAACACTGAACTCGCAAGACGTCATTGTCAGCACAATTCATCCCTTACATCACTCACAGAGAGTGTTTAGAAAGATTTGCCCTAAATAACATTCTAAACTAAAAAAAGACATTTACTATTTTAACGTTATGATGATTAAATAATTGATTAGGTCTGCCAAAGAAGGATTTTATCTTAAAGCAATGGTAAAAAAGAGCAAGAAATGATGACAGCAGAGTGTCATGCATGGTGTGGAGCAGGTTGTAAAACTCTTCAGAAAGCCCAGTCATCATTAAAAAAAAAATACTTTGCTTTAAATAGTGATATTTTTACTAGTGCTGGGCAAAGATTAATCGCGATTAATCGCATGCAAAATAAAAGTGATTTTTTTGCATAATATATGTGTGTGTACTGTGTGGACTGTAATTATTATGTATATTTACCCACACACATATATATAGTCATTTTTTTAGATTTTTTTTATTTATATATAATTTTTCTTTATTTATATATCATATAGAATATATACAAATATAAATGAATATATGTATACACATGTAAATGTTTTTTAAATACATACATGAATGTATTTATATAATGATTACACATAGCACACACTCATATATTATGCAAAAAATCACTTTTATTTTGGATGCGATTAATCGCGATTAATCTTTGCCCAGCACTAACTTTTACATTTCAAAGATCTGCTAATGATAAGGACATTTTAATTATTATGTACAAACAGAAAATCGGCCAAGAAAATCAGCCGTCGGCTGCCCTGATTTCTAAATATCGGAATCGGCATCGGCCAGAGAAAAAACATGTCGGTCGACCTCTAATCTTGAGACCAAGCAATGGCACTCATATGTTAAGATGTGTCAGTACAAAGTGTTTTTAAATTAAGGCAGCTCAAACATGGATTTTAGTCTGGGACTAGTCCTGTCCGGGAAAAGCATCAGAAGATTGTGGATCTAGTCTCTACTGTATCCAGGACTTTATTAGTTCTTGTATTCTTGAGTCACCTTTATTGATGTTATTTTTATTTTTCATTATTTTACATGTTAGCCATACACGTATCTGGTCATATCTGGTCATCTTTCATCTTTGAGACAGACAAAGGTATCTTGCATGCAGCAAAGAAACTGAAAATATGTCTTTGTATATTAGTGGATGTTTTGCTAGTGCCCAATATATTTTTTTGGCGGGATCTTTTAGGCATGAATTAACCTCACAGTAGAGCATAATAATATAGTTGACAACTGTTGTGTGAATAGTCCAGTTTTTCTTGTTTTATATGTCAGTCGTGTTTATTCTTTATTTAACCAAGCAACTTTGTTTTTAACCTGAAATATGTTAGTTGTGATCAGTATGGTTTAGATTTTTTATGTTTAGATGATTTTTATATAAGAGAGGTTGACATTTTAAGGAAAGCTTCATGTTTCATGAGCTGCAAGATGTGCAACATTTACAACACAAATATTAGTTACACTCCCATTCCCAAATTATTCAAACCTGTTCCTAAATCTGCTTCAGCAATTCACATTTCATTATCTCTTTCTATTGAACGGCTATATCTGTGCTCCTTACTGGAAAACCTTTTATTTGTTTTTCATCCTGGAGAAACAGAGCTGTGACTAATCTTGCATTCATTCATTTTCACTTCAGCCGCATGGAATTCCCGTGAGGAATGTTGGGGAATTCTTGCATTATCACAGTCCTGCTTAACCTTTCACCACTGTGTGCAGGGTATTCTAGGGCTCAGTTATATGTTGAACATCTGTGGTACAGTGAGTCCATTATCCATTGATATTATGCATCAACTTCATAATAATGATGTTGATATTTAAAAAATCCAAATAATGCCATTGCAGTGGTCAGTTGTTTTCTCTTATTAAAATGTTTCCATAACATGTAGATTAACATAGTTTACTATTACTGACTGTCTATTTGGTATAATGGTATATATAGATGAATGATGTTTATTTAGTGACATTGTGGTAACAGTGTGAATTACTTTTTTATTGGTTATTTTTAACCAATTTGTATTTAGGCCAAGCTATTTGTTGTGTTTTAGTTTATTGTTGTCAAAAGGTAGACTATATGGCTTTGTTTCACTTTGAAAAAGTGGAATGAACTGTTGACTTCCCAGTAGACTTCATACGGCGGGAAGTTAATATTTTACTTTAGTCAGATAACAGCAAGTAACCACATACAGTATCTGTAGCTGGTCTGTTAAGGCCTCAGGTCATAATGAATGTTTTTCTTCTTATAGCGAGGTTTTCTTTTGCTCAAGATAATGATAGAGGTGAATGAATATAGGTGAATAATATATGGGATTGAATTGCAGTATTTTTTGACTGAATCTGTAAGGGCAGAACAATGCAATGTTGTGAGGTCTGCAGTATGTATATGTTATGAATGCCTCATGTCAGGTTCATTCAGTTTTTACAGCCTCAGGTAAAAGTGTAAAAGAAAAACTCTTATAAAAATGTCTCAGCTTTCTCTTAGATTAAGTTTAGTGAAGCATGTTATGCTAGAGACACATTAAAGTGCGATCACAGGCAGTGGAGCATCACACAAACTTTTGTGTCATTTTAAATATTTGCGATCGCACATTGCTTGTAAAACGGCTGCAGTGACACAGAAATCTCAGAAGTGAAGCGCCATTTATTTTTGCATTCCGTTTTGTCTCTTGACCAAAAATCGATAATGCGATTTTCTTAAATTAAACTTAAATTTAAATTACCGGCAACAGTCTGTTCAAAATTAAATGAACATTAAACATTAACAATTCTTTGCCTTTACAGAATAAAACTAAAAAAACAGCCATATGCAAAGCATTCTGGGAACCAAAATCTGAAGGAAAAAACTGTAAAAGGTTGATGCTTTGCATCAGGCTGTTATTTTAGTTTTATTCTGTAAAAATAAAGACTTCTTAATGTTTAATGTTCATTTAACTTTGAACAAACTACATTTAAATCTACAGTAAGTTACTGCCAAACATCTGCATAACTAAAAAACTTTTTACTTAGTGTGTATGTTCCCAGATTGTTACACAATATTGCATTTGTTATAAGAATACAAATTGGTTTTGATTAATTTGACATGCTATATATGAGAGGCACACTAATGGGGTACACACCAAACGCGAATTCAGCGATTTGCACGAGTAGATTACAAACAAAGTCAAAGATGCGAATAGCACAAACTCGCATGGGGTGATGCGAATGACGCGAATTGGGCATCGCATTTGCCATGAAAACATGTGCTATTTTTATTAAACTTTGCGCAAGTTGAAAATATACACAAAGTTAAATCCCGCGAGTAATCAAGAGCGAGGAAAGCGATGCTTCGCGTTTGGTGTGTACGTAGCATCAGGACAATGAGACATAAAATGAGAGAGAAAATGATTTCACACTTTATAGTTCCTGTAGCTCAGTTGTTAATTAATTACCAAAGGTCATGGGTTCAAACCCAGAAAACATATGTAAGTGTAAACCATGAAAGCACTGTTTGTCGTTTTGAAAGAAAGTATCTGTCAAATGCATAAATGTAAAAATATAACTTAACATCTGAGACATGCTACAAAATAGTGACATTAATTCTGTTTATTATCTTCAAAAGACTATAAAAACAAAATAAACTCTCAGGCTCCTTTGTCTAAGCTACAACCTGCTTGTCCTCTGAAACATCAGTTGTTGTTTTGTGAGTGTCTGGATATGGGAACATGAGAGATGATGTTACTGTAGGGAAGGTACAGTTACTTTGGTTTGAGTCAAATCTGAACCCACAAGCATCAGCACGACTTCATTTTCTGCCCTGAAGAGACAAATGAGTCATTTAACTTTAGGTGTTGAAAACAGTCGTCTGAGGTTTGTTTAGACCTGTGATTTGTCCTGTCAGTTCGAAAGAGAAACTTCCCTCCTGGTTTATTTATATCCAGATGTTTTGAGGTGCAGGTTATTCAAGAACGGGTAGTTTTTAGAGCAAGACTGGTGTAGAAAACAAGTGAAGAATAATTTGATTCTGATAAAGTTCCTCACAGTTCTTTCTGTTGTTTTGTGAATCGGAGAAGATTTATTGGCTTGCATTTTTATGAGGGAAGATTTCCTGTTTAGGAGCGTTTGTTTTCTTTAAAGCTGTCAAACTTAATGTTCAACTCTCTGACCATTTATGGGCACTAAACTAGACAAACAGGGACAAATTTAGAGCAGTCTGCAAATTGATGGGTATTTCTGCACATATGGATACATTAATTCAGTTTTTAAAATGTATCTAGTCAGTCACTTCACAGTAGCCCAAAACTCGGTCTTGGGTAGCTAGAAAATGTTTAAAAATCTTTAGAAACAGAGAATTTGTCAGCTGTCAGAGAAAACACAAACATCTGGGATTGCAATCTATATTTATTAAGGCCATTGTTTTTTCTTTTGATGTCATCTTTTCAGCTTTATTAACTGAGATACGGCTCCCCTCCATCTCATTGTCTTTTCGTCCTATTTCCTTTTTCAAGGTGAATAATTTTTTTCACTGTCTGCAGTCACCTGTTATCAGGATATTTTTGTCTGTTCTGCATCATTGAATGGGTGCTTAATGGTCCATTTTCATGTTTCTATTATCTCACTAGCTCAGTTCATTATAGAAACGATTAATTTCTTTTTTTCATAAGTTGGTGCCCATCATTTTCTTTTCACTAAAACATCTTTTATCTCTTTTGGCTCCTTAATGCTATGCATCACCTTTCTTGCTGTGATTTATGAACGTTTTCCTTTGAGATACACTTTGAGAAATGTGATACTGCCTGTGAAAACCCAGCTAATGTATTTTTTTGTGATTTACTGTTTTCTACATAAATCATCCTACATAATATAAAAATATAATCTTGATTTATTTAATATTGACTGAGTAAGATTATGTCAAAGATGTGAAATCAATGAGTGAAATCAAACTTGGATACTCCAAATCTCATCATTAGGTTATAAGACTTTAACCTGGACTTCACAGACAGGCCAAGGCCAAGCTCAGATACAAAAACATTACAGGATGTTTATAGGATTTTTATTTAGCTGTGCTTTGTGATTGATATAGAGGAGGACACAAGCAAGATTATTATTTTATTAGTATTATTATTAATGATGATTATTATTATTATTATTATTATTATTAATGATGATGATTATTATTAATTATTATTATTAATAATAGTTATTAATTATGTATTATTAATAATAATAATATTTTTTATTTATTAAAACTTTTATTCTGCACATCGAGATTTAGTCGCGATTAGTCGTTATGCAGCCCTATTAAAATGAGATGTTTTTTATCTTCGACATAAATGATGGGCAAATGAAAATGTACTGCATGCCAGGAAGGTGGTGGTCACAGGATAATCCCGGGCTCAATTTCGGGTTGTGTGGTTGTCATGACGCTTTAAAGATCATTCATGCAGAATAGCTTCATGAAAAGAAACGCTTGGTGAGATCAACAATGACATCAGTTTGTGGGAGTTTAGGATCTGATGCTGTGTGACTATTCAGTGTGTGAGATAAAGAGCCAGAGGCGAATACTACAACAAAGCCATGTCCACTGCCTGTGTACCACTCTGCAGATGGCACCATTAACACTTAACCTGTCTATTGTGTAGCTTTGTTTTCTTAAGGAGGGTAGAACCGTTACATGATGGAAACAAGATCTCTTCCTCTTTTGATCTAGTCAGAAGCTTATCACAGATGTTGATATACAACAGACTGAATGTTTGAATGACTTTCCTTTGATCTACCCCAATACTCAGTTTAAAGGTGAAGTGTGTATAGTATTAATATTGTTATGTATGTCTAGAGATGGGAATTCGAATTACTCAGGCACTCAGTTATTTGTGAGTATTTGTGTCAATCTTATATTAATGTATGTATGCATGTCCTAGTTAATGTATTAAAGGGATAGTTCACCCAAAAATGAAAATAATGTCATTAATGACTCACCCTCATGTCGTTCCAAACTCGTAAGACCTCCGTTCATCTTCAGGACACAGTTTAAGATGTTTATATTTAGTCCTAGAGCTTGTTGACGCTTCATTGAAAATCTACGTACAGTATGCTGTCCATGACCAGAACATCATCAAAGTAGTCCACGTGACATCAATGGGTCAGTTAGAATGTGTTGAAGCATCAAAAATACAACGACTTTATTCAGCATTGTCTTCCCTTCTGCGTCTGTTGTGAAGCGCATGCGTGAGACTAAAGTCACGCGACTTCAGTGACACGGATGACGTACGACACGGCTGACGACGTGTTATCTGGTGCGCCCAGGCTTCGTTTACAGTCTGAGGGAGACGCTTGCTGTAAGTTTGAAAAAAAACTTCGCAAACATGTCTGAGGGTAACACCTCATCCGATGTGGTACTAAAAAAGTATTGTTTACTGTCCCCAGTGGAAAGTCCCCAAAAGTGAGCTGACCTGACTAAACCTATGAGGTACTATGCAATGGAAAATCGCCATAAAGTTACTCTTGAAGACATTTCTGCATTTGGATGATCTTTTTGATTAACCAATTGCAGGCAGTAGTATTTAATGTTTTCATGGGTTCTGTTATTTTACAGTTCCGTTTGGTGTCGCTAATGGCACAGACATTGCACACTTTACCTTTAAGCCTGGGTGCTTTACTCTGTTGTCAAGTAGTAAATAAGAACCTTAAGACCTTTCAGGATCTTCGTAGGTACTTTAATCTGTGATCGGTGCTGAGAGACCCATCGCAGGTCCAGCTTTAGAGAGATAATACAGATGCCCAAGACATCAGGGAGGCAAATGTCTCTTTGAATGAGGTGAAGATGAAGCCTCTTTATAGATCTGAAGTTTCTTTCCTGTCGAGAGACTGATAGAATTGCCCCATGATGATTTTCCGTTCCTTAGGATACGGTATCTTTCTTTTGCACAGTGGAGATTGTTCTGTTAAAGTCTTTGTTCTGTCTGAGAGCCACATGTTGGTTTAATTTAGTTCCTGGGTCGGATCAGATATGTGGAAGATGACAGAACTTGTGGGACTCTTGCTAAGACTCTGTGAGGTTCGGACTCCGTGAACTCTTCAGAAACCTCTTACTTTAAGCTTTCAGACATGCATGAAACGACCAAACCAGGACTTTATGACAGCTAGCTAGTAATGCATTCATGTTAGTCATAGTGCTCTATCATTTGGATAATTAGCTAAACCTTACAGTTTACATAGTAAAGATACGGTTTCACAAAGTGTAGGGTCCTGATAATTCACTTAATAATTAGGGCTGTGTTGAAAAAATCGATTCACCGATTCTGAATCGATTTTCATATTAATTTCTAAAGATCGATCCGTAACTCAGAGGATTGATTTAATAATTAATAACTTAAACTTGCTGTCACTTTTTGCGTAATTCAAATGTGAAAGTAAAATGCGCACGTCTGCATGCGCATTTATAAGCCCACCGGTGGGAAAATTCTGTCACCGCAGCAACCCTAGATTGAATTCACGCATGCGCACGAGGTGGAAGGACGTTAAAACAATGAACATGGCGGTCAGTAACGTTAAGCAAGCAGTTGTTTTAAAAACTCCAGAAATGCAAATAGTATCAATATGTTGCATAACTACAGTCCTGTAATTCAGGTAACAGCTGGAAAAAAAATCTTTTCAAAAACACTAATCTAAATCTCAAAGATCGGATCAGATCGGATTGAATCGAATCGAATAATGATAATCGATTCAAGATCTTGAGAATCGGAATCGAATCGATCCTTAAAATTTGAATCGAAACCCAGCCCTATTAATAATTCACTTATAACACAAATAACAATTAATATGACAATTATTATTTGCAGTGTTTATCTAGCTGTATGTGTTTCACATTATGATGACAGTGAAGGACGTCGCAAAGCATGTACAATGTATCTTTACCCTTTATCAGGTACTTATATTTGTAAATAAAAAAATTCATGTTTTTCCGTGGCAATACCCAATTTGCGTAATTTGCATTACCCCGCGCAAGTTTGCGTCTATTTGCGCCTTTGTCTATTTGCACCTTTGTCTATTTGCGCCTTTTTGTCTATTTGCGCCTTTTCGTCTATTTGCCCCTTTTCATCTATTCGCGTCTTTTCGACTATTCGCGTCTTTTCGTCTATTCGCGGCTTTTCATTTATTTGTGGCTTTTCGTCTATTCGCATCTTTTCATTGACTTTGTATGTAATCTACTCGCGCAAAAGTTTAATTTCCGTTCAGGGTGTAACAGGTAATTTTATTCAAATTTTGATATAAATATACATGATGATATGATGTGCTGTATTTTCTCTCATTTTGACTAAATAAATGCTGCTGTTAATCATTATTTTGGGTGAGCACTGAGCACCTCTCATTTAAAATGATTTGTCCCCTTTCGAGACCTAACAAAATCTGGTCACCCTATCTGTAGTTATAACTTGTTCACTCTTTGTGTGCAGGATGAAGGGCACTGTCATGCTTCACTTTGTTTATAACATAGATTCAGTCAGGGTGGCAAATTCTTGTTCTTTCATATCAGCAGATTCATTTTCGAGGTGCTTGAATCTTTCTGGAGCAGCCCCGGAAGAAAGATAGACGAAGTGCCAGATATGGTCTGGTATGTGACGTGCTGCTGTAATTGCTTGCATGTGCTCCACTGTTAAGCCTTTTTAAGAGGTTGACTTTACTGTCCCGTAACAGGAAAACAACAGGCAGAAAGAGGAAGTCAAAAGTAGATAGTTCAGAGATGAAACGCTGTGGGGCAGTTTCCTGGACAGGGTTTAGCTTAATTCAGAACTAGGCCTCAGTTATATTAGGACATTTAAGTAGTTTTACAAAAAAGAATACTGGTATGCATCTTGAGAAAAAACAATGGGACTGATACATGTTAAGATATGTCAGTGCAAGGTGTTTCAGTACAAATGCATCTCAAACATGCATTTTAGTCAGGGACTAGGATAAGCTCTGTCTAGTTAAATAAACAAACTTGCATCCAAACATAAATCATACAATTGTTTACTAATTAATTGTCTTCTTACAGTAGTCGAGTTAAATTCAACACATTTTTAACAACCTAAGGAACAACAGATTTGGTTTAATGGTATAGATATTTGAACTAGGGATGTGCACGATATTTTCGATCTGCAATAATTATTCAAAACATTTTTTTTTGCGCCTCCACAAGGTAAAGGCATACTGTTCTTGAATGCTCATTTAATGCTTTACTACGTCATCTGTCTTTTACAGACTTAAAAAAATAAGAATTTTACAATTATATTTTTTTACTATGTTTTCAACTTAAAGGAATATTCCATTTTCTTAAAAGAAAAATCCAGATAATTTACTCACCACAATGTCATCCAAAATGTTGATGTCTTTCTTTGTTTAGTCGAGAAGAAATTATGTTTTTTGAGGAAAACATTGCAGGATTTTTCTAATTTTAATGGACTTTAATAGACACCAACAATTAATACTTAACTCAACACATAACAGTTTTTTTCAACGGAGTTTCAAAGGACTATAAATGATCTCAAACGAGGCATAAGGGTCTTATCTAGTGAAACGATTGTCATTTTTGACAAGAAAAATTACAAATATACACTTTTAAAGCACAACTTTTCGTTTAGGTCCGGTTCAGCGCGACCTAACGTAAATGTGTAGTGACGTAGGGAGGTCACGTGTTACATATATAAAACACACATTTGCGGACCATTGTAAACAATAAACTGACACAAAGACATTAATTAGTATCAGTTGACATACAACAACGTCGGAACGGTCCTCTTTCAACACACTTGTAAACACTGGGGCGGAGTTTCGCGTTCGTCCTCTGTGACCTCTTGATGTGATGACGTATTGCGTCGGGTCACGCTAGCGCATGACGACCGGATCTAAACGAGAAGTTGTGCTTTTAAAGTGTATATTTGTTATTTTTATTATCAAAAATGACAATCGTTTTGCTAGATAAGACCCTTATGCCTCGTTTGGGATTGTTTATAGTCCTTTGAAACTCCGTTGAAAAAAACTGTTATGTGTTGAGTTAAGTATTAATTGTTGGTGTCTATTAAAGTCCATTAAAATTAGAAAAATCCTGCAATGTTTTCCTCAAAAAACATAATTTCTTCTCGACTGAACAAAGAAAGACATCAACATTTTGGATGACATTGTGGTGAGTAAATTATCTGGATTTTTCTTTTAAGAAAATGGAATATTCCTTTTAAAACACATACAGTCAGCTCCATAAATATTTGGACAGAGGCACATTTTGTGTGATTTTAGTTGTTTACCAACATTTATTCAGTCATATAATGAATATTGGCTTTAAGTGCACACTCTCAGGCTTTATTTAGATGGTATTCACATCCAAATTGTCTGAAGGGTTAAGGAGGAATTACAGACTTTTAATATGTAGCTCCCCCTTTTTAAAAAGGCCAAAAGTAATGGGACAATTGACTCAAAAGCTGTTTTATGGACACATTTTTAGTTGTTAAATAATTTCCTCATAAATGAAGCATGTTAAAGATCTGGACTGTAGTTGATTTAAGTATGACATTTGCATTTTAAACGGTTACAATATTTAAGGAGCTGACTGTATACAAAATATAAAATTGTGGATATTTCCTAATTATAAGTTCTCTGTGAAATTTTGGCGAAATGAAAAATATTGTTGCAATGTCAAAAAAATATGTCTTAATAAACAATTTAAATAAACAAATAATGGAATATTTGTTTTTTATAAGCTCAGATATTCTCATTTATACCACGGGTCTGTTGAATGCTGCATTCTGATTGGCTGAGAAATGTTCTATGGGTGTTGATTATTTTTCTGTAAATCGCACACCTAATTTTTCAAATGTCTTAAAAATAGGCACCAGAGTAACGTTTGTGGTAACCGTGGTATAAGCGGAATAATTGACTCCGGTCGCGTCGTGCCGCATTACCACCTTGGTGTGCATTATTTTCTTATAATTCAATGGCCCGTCGTCAATTATTCCTTACATAATATATTACTTTAAAATGCTCATCCCTAATTTGAAAGTGACCTCGTTTAGTACTGAAGTTTGTATTTACTGTAGTAAAATAATCCAGTTTGCTGTGGATTGGCAGATATGGTATTTTTTTATATTTTTGCTTGTTTTTCGATTCAATGGCATTTGTTTGGACCGCCTAAGTTCAGTATGGCTCCAGATTCAGACACTTAATTTTCTCTCATCTCATCCATAGAGGGCTCTTAAACAGTCTGCCTATTTCACTGTGGGTCTGTCTTTGTGTTTCTGTCTGATGAAGTATGAATATTAGGATGAGAAATTAACCATCTGTAGTACAGAAATGAAACAAACCAAGCAGTTTGCAACGCTTAACATTTGCTCATTTAGTAGACTCTTTTATCCAAACAGATTACAAAGAAATCATTTTGTTAAAGTTTTAAAGTTAGATTCTGATGATATTATTTTATAGCTACTGTATATGACCCAACCCTCCTCTAAGGCTACTAATAGTTGTATAAGTAGATATATTGCATGCACCCATTGTGTTTATGTTCAGTTTACCACCTGCAAGTTTAAACCTACTAAACTACCTTCTCTAGAGTAAAGTTTACAGTGCAGGAACATAGTAACCTAATAAATATAAATGTTGTAATATGTTTGACCCATGCAGTTAACACTGAGAAGAAACATGCGTGAGGTGGTAAAATCTCACCGTTAACCAATCAAGTGACATAAGAAACCCAAGTTCAGTCATATACCATTAATTAGATGCGGAATGTTGGGAATGCATCAGCTTGTTTTCCGGAATAACAAGATAGCGGAGCCGAGCTGCTCTGAGCAAATATTGAAGAATTCTTTCCATGCCGGCCCACCAGTGATTACACGTGAGATTCGATGGACTGTGGGAAACATCCCTAAATTTTGCCAGCACAAAAATAGGAGTTATTTGGATTTGTTTGTTATTAGAAATCTTTGTAGAATGTATCTACATACACTATATTTGTGATTTGATCAAATTGGCTGTGTACAAACCTGTTATTTCACATCAAACGTCTTTGATGTCTTTACAGTGTAATCGTAAAAGGATTCCTGGAGTCACGCCATGTTCAAGGCCGTGCTGAGGAAGAGCAGAGACAATGGGAAAAACTGCAAGAAGGATGCAGGTATGAACACATCAGAGATGCTCAAAGATTGTGTGTGTGTGTTACCGGGCTTCCCAGCCTCAAAGAAACCCTAGAAATATCAGTGCGTTTTGAAATTGTGATTTGAAGGCATGGAAATTAATATAGGAATATGTTGTTTTAATCGGAAATTAGTCAGCGTGTCACTTTTTTTTGTTATTCTTAGGGCCAGATTTACTAAACGGCAAATTAGCATAAGAGCGCTATTTAAGCACAGATGGGAGTGGTAATATCTAGTGGTATATTTACTAAAAAGTCGCTAACAAATTACACAGAGCTGATGCTCCTTAGGTGCGAGTGATCTACTAACGCCTGATGTGCCTGAGTTCAACACCACAGACATCGCAGCTGAAAATTCAAGGTGTGAAATCCCAGCTGGCGAAGCCAAAGTACACTGAAAATAACTGGAGGACAAAAAATTAAGGGTTACAAGAAGTTTTGAAACACCTGGTATTGTGTGAGTTCTACTAGTGACTCCTTATTTATTCCCTCCAGCAAATAAAAAATAACATGGCTTGGCAAACAATAATAATATGTTAAAAAATCCTCTGCCTTGCACCATACGCTCTCTGATCTCTGTAATGCCTCTTCTATCAGCAACAATTGCAGCCATTTCAAGCGCAAAATGATTTAAAACATGCTTTTTTCTGCGTTAAATAATGGTGCAAATATCAGTAAAATCACACGGGCAAACATTAGTACCGTATTTTTCAGACTATAAGGCGCGTTTTTTTCATGACTTGGCTGGTGCTGCGTCTTCTAGTCAGGTGCGCCTTGTAAGTCAGTATGAATTAATTTTGACATTTATGAGGCAAGAGACATCATTACCGTCTACACCCGCAAGAGTCCTGTATTTATGTAATTCAGTGGATTCAGTGATGGGGAATGACGAGTCTGCAAACTTCACGCTAGTTGGCTTGTTCGGTTAATTTAGACCATTCAACCTTCCAGGTAAGTTCTGTATGCTAGGGTTTATCGTTTAAATAACTGATAATATTACTGTTAACGTACAGACATCTATTCAGCCTGCTGTTCTGTCTGCTATTGTTTAGTTGAATAACTTGCCTTTCCAGATTAAATGTCTGTTCTTCGGCTTGGATTTCGTGAAATAATTTTCTAAATAAACCCGACGTATAGTCCACTGCGACATATATATGTTATTTCGTCTTAATGACGCATTTTTTAATTATGCGGCTTATACTCCAGTGCGACCCCACCTTTACAGCGCTAATTATCCACTGCGCGTCTTTAGTAAATCCCAACAGTCGTTATTTAATGCCAAAATGATGGTTTGCGCTGGCGCAAGCATTTAGTAAATCAGGCCCTTAGTATTGTTTCATTTCATTGACATGAATTTACAACCTGTAAATGCAATTTGGATAAAGTGTAATTGCGAGTGACTGAAGTCATGGAAATTCATTAGGTATTTGGTTAGACCTTGATGTCATAGTTTTTAGTTAGTAATTTTCCAGCTGGGTCCACGTGGAAATGTGTTTTAAATGAAAGATTTCATAAACGGGATTGATTGGAGATGTCTGAGGTTCTGATCAGAGGATGTTTTGTGGTTGTGTTAGAGATCCGTCAGCATTAAACTAATCGGCTTGTCTGATTTATTCACGTGAATTTATGATGTGGTTTCGCTGCAGTGAGTTGTGTGAGGAGATCTGTCAGTATGATGTACAGAACTGCTGCCTGTGCAGTATGTTGTCACTGGGATGAAACAGATGGTTTCTTTGAGGTCATACACCTGTGTAATGACTGAACAGATACACAATACACACATGGTATGTGCTCACAATTATGTGAGGTCATTGCGTGTGTTTTGTGTCTTTAGCTGTTTAGGGCTGTTCTAGATTTTTTTTGTGGTTAAAAACAACTGGTTTAATTACATACCCATGAGGCGATGCCTATTTTTGTATAATCCTGTGAATGACTGAATCATATTTGAATAATCATCCTTGAACTTACTCTGTTTCTGTGATTCATATTTTTGGTGTTTTTCCACTCGCTTTTGAAATGAAAGTGATGTCACTACATTAACATCTTGAGGTGAGATGATCTCGATATGTGCGTGTAGTCATATACGCATCACTCTCTGTCATATTTGTCATATGGTGACATAATTGGCTTTCAATCACAGCACCCTTGAAGCTTCATAAAACTGGGTTTTTATGGGAGCAGCCCGTGGTGTTTTGCTGACATGTTGTTTTCAAGTTGTAGGAACATGTTCAACATGCATGAATCACAGATTTCACATCACTGTCCGTCTCTTTGTGAGAAACAGCTCGGGAAATCCCTGTATGTTTTTTGACACCAAGTCAGACTCTTGAAAATAAATCTCTCCCTTTGGTAGAAGATGCACTCAAAAAAATTCTGGGCTTATTTCAATCTAGCATTGGGTCAAAAAGGGACAAACACAGCCGTTGGGTTAAATTAAACCAAATTTTTTTTAACCCAATCCCCACCAGCGTTTTTAACTCTTTCCCCACCAGCATTTTTTTTTAAAAAGTTGCCGCATTTTTCATGATTTTCACAAAAGTTTAATGCCTTCCAAAAATGTTCTTCTTTAAATATATAAACAAACAATATATCAAATAAAAGAACAGACCCTCTGCTTTCAAACAAAAAAAGACGTTTAACCTTCATTAGTTCTTTTTTTATCACCTCTCAAATATGAATAAGTTTCTCCAAAAACACAAATTTTTAAGCATAAAGCTGAAATAATTGCATTTTTGTAAATAACTTTTGTAAGGGATCAGATTCATTCAGAACGATGATCAAAACATTCACAGAGTTTTAACGGTTTTTGAATTGGCTGATGCTATGTTTAAAGGACTGTTTTCAGATTGTTTATGATGAAATAGAACGGTTTTGACGGAAATTTCGACATATGCGGCTGCCCCGAGAATTTTCGGGTGTTTCTTGTATCACCCCCACCTCTACAATGGCTGCATAGGTGCACAGGAACAATCCTTCCTAAAATGCATTAAACTTTTGTTTACAAAGACGTGAAACTCAGCGAGTGGTCAGGGGTGTTCACTGATATGCTCACACAAAAATCGCTGCAAAAGACGCATTCCAACAGGTTTTATTGTAGTTTTTGTCCAACTCCATTGACTTGTATTAGATGTGCTGTGAGGTATTACTCCACACCGGGAACGTTGTTTGTATTCTTGCAATTGGCAAAGGCGGATTATCGCCACCAACTGGGCTGGAGTGTCTATTATTCAAGCTTTCAGTGGAAGAATATACGGGTGTGAGGCGTTTGGAAAAATACATCCACAAGTTTACAACAAATGCTAAAACACCTGTTAGAAAGCAAAAAGCGATTTTTATGTGAGCATGTCAGTGCGCGCCTGACCGCTCGGTGAGTTTTACGTCTTTGTAAATGAAAGTTTAATGCATTTCAGGAAGGATTGCTCCAGTACACCTATGCAGCCATTGTGAGGGTGTGGGGGCTGATACGACAGAAACCCAAAATTCTCGGGCCAGCAGCATATGTCCAAATTTCAGTCAAAACCTTTCTATTTCTTCATAAACAATCTAAAAACAGGGCTTTAAGTGTAAAATACCAAACTTGTCCTTTAACTTGGTCTCCATAAGTGCGACCAAAGGAGAAACAACAATGAATGACAATAGACACATCTGAATTCTCCAGCGGCAGCCATTTCGTTGTAAACAGATTCAACACACACACTCTTTGGTGACGTGGTTGATTACGTTACTGTTGATCATCTGTCCATCATCGTATAAAGCCCGCCCTGACAATTTGATTGGTTCGACCAGCTTTGGGTCTAGCATAGTAGCTCTTCAACGGAGAAACCCCAGACCGATCTTCCCGTCCTCAAAATGTTGTGGGCGGGGCTAAGATCGGCTGGCACCCAGGCTACCACTGGGTTAAATTAACCCAGAAAATGTTTAACCCATTCCCCGACTGCGTTTATAAAAAAAGTTGCCTGCCAGCATTTTTTTGTGATTTTCACAAAAGTTTTACAAAATATCTTTCAAAAAGTTATCTTCTGTAAATATATAAACATACAATATATCAAATGAAAGAACAGACCCTCTGCTTTCAAATAACCAAAAATAACGGGAAAAAACATCTTCATCCTATCTTCTTTTGTTCTCTTTGTATCACCTTTCAAATATGGTACATTTCTTTAAAAATACAACATTTTAAGCAAAAAGCTAAAAAATTGCATTTTTGTAAATAACTTTTGTTAGGGATCAGATTCAGAACAATGATCAAAACTTTCACGGAGTTTTAACTGTTTTTGAATGTGCTGATGCTATTTTTATCACTGTTACACACTTTATGAAGTTACTGTTTTTTTCTGCTTTCTTCAGTCAAATCTTTTCCCCTCTTTCCCTTTTACTGGGACAATCACTTCTGTTTCGCTCCGGCTGTTGCTCTGGATACAGAATGAGATGTTTTCTCAGCTCTTGATGTGGTGGATGCCAGAATGACTTTGCTGTCGTGTCATTTGATGTCCCAGTGGGAAATATTAGTGGCATATTTACGTCCAGGCTGGCTGGGACATGTGCACTACAAACTCGAGATGAATAGAAGCACATGGTGTCTGAACAGATGTTCATCTTTGAATTTGAGCAGCGTAAGCTGTTTTTCACTTTACTGAGCATCATATTACCAAAAAGCTTTTCAGCTCAGATTTAGTCTTGAGTTACCAGTGTTCTCAAACTGTGTTAGGATGTACAGCAAGCCCTGACAATACAGATGGCCCGCGGCCGGAGTGAGAGACGTTTGGCCAGAGTAATACTGTTAATAAAAAGTGAGGGTTACACACGCAGGACTCCCAAGACTGCTATTAGATGATCTGTTTTTACTTTCCTTCCTGTGGAAGACATTAACCCATCTTTCTGTATAAGAAACAGTTTTAATCAGTCTACAGTAGAAACCAGAAGAGAAACACATGGCCTGTAAAGAAGACTTTGTGAAACCTACTAAATATTCTGCCTTTTTATTACAGATTTGGGGGGCAATTACCCAGACAAGGCTTATCCTACTGCATGTTTGAGTTGCCTCAATTTAAAAACCCTAGTACTGACACATCTTAATATATCAGTGCCATTGTTTTTGTCTAAAGATGCACAACAGTAATGTTTTTTTGTAAGGTTTATTTGTTAAAACTGGTTAAATGTCCTAATATAGCTAAGGGCTAGTCCTGGATTAACCTAAACCCTGTCTGGAAACCACGCCCTGATGTCATATTTCTCATCTGCTATTCTAAATGTGATTCGTTTTGGTATAGGGTGCCACAGGGTGATGTATTTTGTAAGCTAAACCTGAAAGTTAGCAGGATACTGGTTTCCTTTGCCAAGTGTCATAAACCCAAAGCGTATTTTTTGTAATAATCCAAAAGTATATGGGAAAAAATTGGGCTTTTTAAATTTAAAGAGCATTTATTTCATTGCTAAAATCAACATTATTTTGTGTATTTGGTATACGCATGGATTTGAAAAGTCCTGTGTCCCTGACTGGCCAGCTAATCTGTACATTGTGATTGGCCTGAATACCTGACGTCAGCAGAAAATGTGACGCTCCTTACCATGTTTGAAAGATTCGCTCACAATGTAATTCTAACAGGAGTTAATTAACAAGCTGTGAGTTTGAAGCGGGAGGAATTTATGATAATGTCAGTCTTGTCTGCTTCAACAATCCCAGGAAGTAAACTGTTGCATACAATCCGTGTTTGTGTTGTAGTCCAAGAAAAGAGATTTACATCGGAAACGATAACTCGCGTCATCGTTTACTTTGGGGTTTGTACCTTTTGCATATTGTTAACATGAACTAATACAACACTTACACACCAAAGGAATTGTAAAATCGCAAATCGGACCATTGGTGCTCTTTAAAGCTCAAACTGTGTACAGTTTAATTTAAGTCTTTCCAAAATGTTGACTGGCCACAAAATTGAATGTTTGTTGCCGCGAGAGAATCACTGGTTAGATCTATTGATGTTCAAATATTTAGTGATGTTTTTTGTTGCCTAGCTACTATATAGTGAGCTACCTTCTAATACAGCATCCTAACCACAATGGACCTCAAAAGTCAAGCTGCTCTTGCATTAGAGAAAGAATCAAAGGCAGGACAGCACGCAAGTATCGCACACATGGTGCACCATACAAATCAGTGAATCTAATCCAAATATTGTGAAAAAATATATATTTTTAAAAAGTTAAATAATACTTCAATAATCCAATGTTAGTGCTTTCCTGTACGGAGTGCTCCTATGATGTTTTAAAATCCTCTCTAGGTAGGCAGCTCATTAAGTTTTTGAGTGGTCCTTTTGATAAATGGGACTCTTATGTTAAATTGACAGCAGTCTCAGTAATATTAATGTGTTATAGGCTCTTTAAATGTTACTGGTTTGTTGACAGTAATGGGTAAAGGGGAAAGCCTTGATCATATTTTAACTATACATTATGGGAGCTATTGTTGGACAGTTGGCCTGGAGGAGCTCCAGGGAGACTGAAAGTGATCATTGAAACTACTTTCCTATTTCCAAAGACCACAACTATTAGCACACGCAATCACCAATCTTTAATTCAGATATTGTTTGTTTTTCTCCCTCTATGGCTGTTTTAAAACTTAGTAAGCTGATTTCGTTTTTTAACAGAAGTAAACGGGCAAGGGAACATCTTTTCACTTTGAAGCCCAAAAAGTTGCATCCATCCTTTAGAGAAGTATATTGATATTGTAAGAAATAAAAAAGGGAAATTTTAAGTGGGCTATTGAATTGACACAAAATTTCCACCAGATGTAGCCATCAAGCCAAATATTGAATTTATACAAAGAAATCAGAACATTTAAGTATACAAGTTGAGTCATAATTAATAAAGTGAAATGACACAGGGAATAAGTATTGAACACATTTTATTTAATACTTTGTAGAAAAGCATTTGTTGGTGATTACAGCTTCTAGATTGCATTGCTCAGGAGTGATTCTGGCCCATTGATGATTCTGGCTATAAGTGTGTGTGTGTGTGTTTTATTTTAGCTGACATAATGGGGAACATACATGTCTGTTTGTATGTACGTTTTACAATCCTTTTCCATTTGGCGCTCCACCACATCTAAGGGGTTTCCTCACATCCCACACGTGTGTGGTTTTACTTGTTTCATCCTGTTTTCTTTTTTTAACTATTCCAGTGGTGACTTTGAGTTTTAAAGGTGTCCGGCGTCTTTGATCAGCTCGCTGACTTGTAAAGGTCCAATTTCCAGAAGCCATCGATGTTCTTAATTATTCTGAGCTACTTTACTTGTAAAATTAGACCTCGAAAATTAACATCACCATTACTAGTGCTCATACTTACCTCTTAACCCGAGTACTACCATTTTAATGATGCCTTATGTTGTGCTGTATGTTGCGCCAATGCTATAGCCCTGTCAACCACACACGATAGCCAATTATCATGGCTGTGAGTTTCCAAAATTTTGCTAAATCACGGTTGCCACTAATTAATTATGGTTTTGCTACATGTTTATTGTAGTAAAACCAAGCTCTTACAAATAGTAATCAATATGCCAAAACCATGGTTACTGCACTTTTACTCTAATAATGGTTTAAAACCATTCATTTTCAGGGATTGCCTGGTAAAGCAGCACTCAAATTGTCTTTAGAAAATGTTAACCTTTAGTTGGTTTTTGAAGAAGGGATGTGTTTTCATTGCAACATGGGAAGGGACAATTTTAGGAGTCCACTAAAGAAGCAGTTTTTGAGCTTTCTGTAGTGTTTACTGAGGGGTTGAAAGCTCCCGTTCTGTCTGTGATTTTGAAGCTTTGATTGTGTTTATAGTGGGCAATATAACATGTGTTCATGTTTCACGTGTAAAAAACACGGTATTTTTCACACAATTTACTTATCTGTATAGCGCTGTTTTCACTGTCCTCAAAACAGGCTGATGTCTTCCTTGTTATGTGAAGTCCCTCCTTCAGAAATACGTATCAAGTTCTGATTCTGTAGTTTGTTTAGTGTGTTGTGATTCGATAGCAGCTTAGCTTAGCAAAGCCGTTTGAGCCAAAGCTGGTGACTGACGTATTCCTGTGGGCGGAGTTTAGTCAACGAACTGTTTTACTGACGTCATTAAAGCAGGAAATAGAGGGCTGTAGTCCAAACCGGCCGTTCATTGTAGGCTTTTAAAGAGGAATTCTATTGAAGAAAATATATCGCCTGGCAGTGAACTTTGAGCTTTATCATGTTACAGCTATTATTTATGCTATTATAGCAACATTACACACTAACTAGGGTTTAAAAAATGGTATCAGGAAGAACGTGACCTTGAAGTGTCCCATCAAATGACTTAAAGCTGTCCTGATGTGATCCACCTCAGCATTCATTTCTCATAACATTTAAAACACATCACAGCATGTTTTTATATACATTTAATTATAATGACTAGAATCGGACCCAAACTGCCTAGGCATACATTAAAACATTTAGCGGTTTAAAAATTAAACATAGTTTATTGTATTTAGAAACCATTTTTGTTTTGTCATCTGACTTCTAAAGAAAATATTGTCTTTAAATTACATCTATAATTCCCCCATAACACACATAATAAAATTCATGACAGATCTGTAAAGACATGCAGATCTCCAACTGTACTTCCTGTGCATGTTTGTGTATTTGTTTTGATTGTCTAGAAGTGTGATGGTCCTACACAAACTGTTTCAGGGAGCTGTGAATCATTGATCAGTTTGTTATGTCTCTGAGAAGTTTCCTGGTAACAGTGGTATGGAGGTGAGGAATGCCGGGCTGTTGTGTTTGTGGATGTTATCAGTAGCAGATTTGGCCCTGAAGTGTGTTACTGAAGTACTGCTATATATAAAACTCTGACTATTTCCGGAGGAATCTTTGTATGGAGGTTTTATTATGTTAGTTTTACTGTTTTTATTCTTTTGTTTTTAACTCTAGGCTAAGCCCAGAGTTATGTAGTCCATGATAGTCAATACTTTTATCAATTCAAACTCAACTTTTAGCATCATAATATCATAAAGATCATTTCTTTATTTTAAAATTGCTTATATGTAACGCTACTACACCCTTTCCTCATTTAGTATACACGGATGAATATGCTAATTAGTCCCTGCCTCGCACAGCTTGGACCATAAATATATAGACGGTTTCATCAGATGCACGTGCGGTGGCATGATTCGCGTCTGGTCCGAACTTTACTTCCAGTTTAATTTTTTATAATGGTCTGACTAGTTGCTAAACTGATCTCTTGAACAAATACCTCGTTGAAAATAACAAATGTTTTGGTTTCCTAGGTAATCTGTGTTTATTTTGCTTGGTATATATATAAACTAAAACTACGTTTAAAGTACTTTGTTGTTATTTATTCTTAGCGTAGTTTACCGGAAGTTACGTGTTGACCATGAAAGCCACTTGTTTATGTTGTTACTGCTGAAACCGTCTATATGTACGTAGATGCTACACTCTGAAGTTTTAGATATGTTAACGGCTAAGTCCGGTCTCGCAGTGTGTACGTTAGCACAGCTTAAATGTAACTCTACATTCTTTTCTCGTTTAGTATACACAGATCTATGAATATGCAAATGTACATAGATGCTACACTCTAAAGTAGGGATGCACTGATAGGATTTGTTTGGGCCGATACCGATGCCGATTTAAACAGACAACTTCTGGCCGATACTAGGGTTGTGCCGATAGACGATAGTATCGTGTATCGACGATCTTCAGACATATCGCCAATGGCAGACTTTCATGGCGATAGTCATGACGATAGTTGGCGAATGGTTATTATTATTATTATCATCATCATAGTTTTATATTAACACCCACAATGCATGCTTTTCCTCACATGAGGGTTTGTGAGCTTCACTTTACGCGCAGAGCTTGTAAAGAGAGAATTCCTTCTTGCATGTACCTGCACTTAATACGCGCGTCTTGGTCTCCTTCTACCACTAAATCCAGCGCGCCGCGTCATGAGCAGCTGCGCTTCTCTCTGTCTCACGTGCACACGCTCTCGCGTCTGTCCGAAGTCTAAACATAAACTAAAGTAGTAATCCTTATGTATTTGTTCAGTTTAATGCGTTTCATGCGAGCTGAGGCAAACTTTACTTTTTGTTTAAAATATGACCCGCTGCATATTAGCGCCTCTCTCACTCTCGCGTACGTGCAGAAAGCTGCGCTCTGTCTGAAGTCAGATCACTAGGTATTAATCCTGTTTATGATATGCATTTCAATGAGTTGTAGCAACACGTCCCTCGTGTTTAATATATGATTGTGTTTAAAATATGATCGCGTTCCACTGGACCGATGCGTTTAAAAAGGCACCTCATGAGAGCACCACTGCTTGACACGTGTAGTCTTCTGCAACAGCACTAAATAAATGCATTGAATTGTTTGTATGTGCGCGCACATGTGTGTGCGTGCGCAGATGCATGTTTTTACAGTTATTAAGTAATCATAATATGGTTTTAATGACGCGCTCGCATTAATGGCATCAGGTTTAAGAAGGTTGCTGTCATGACGGTGTTGCTCTTGTTTTTTTTGTCCACCCATCAAGTGACTTGTTATAATGAGTAAAAAATTAACAAATAAAAAAATGAGTAAACTACTGCCCCGCCCCCCGATAATATCGTGTATCGCCGATCTCACAGGCTGACGATAGGACGATCTCAAAATAGGGCATATCGCCCAACACTAGCCGATACCGATATTAAACACTTGTATACAATACTATACAGTTGGTCTATTAGCTAGTTTATTTCTGCATCAAATTATTTTTACTGAACATGGATTGGATCTAATTAACATTCAACTGACCAACATAATAAGAGAGGCACAAATTAAGCTAAAACAAATATAGTAAGACAGCATGACAACCTTCAAAGGTGGTTTTAGCTATTCAGCATTTATTTGATAAACAACATTAACTCATTTTTTACATATAATGGATTTCTTTATGCAGTTAATTAATAAACAATCGGTATCAGCCTTTCTCGTGCTATTGCCGATATGCCGATGGTTTCAAATTCATCAAAAATCGGCCGATAAATATCGGCGGCCGATACATCGGTGCATCACTACTCTAAAGTTTTAGATACATAGCTGCACATTTAGAGCATTCACACCGCACATGCGAGCATCACAGAAGCACAAATGAAGCTTTCATTGTTGTTTTCATTTCAGCATCGAGTCTATGCAGCATCTTTACATAATATCTATGGCTCGAATCACTGATCCACTCATTTAACTGTGTTGATGTGATTTGTTACATGTTTGTAACATAGCAAACCGAGGCGATATCAGTTCACATTTTTGAGAAAGCAATGGTGTTAAATGATGAATTTGCACATGGTTTCTTTAAGGATCACACTACTTTTATAAAAAAAATCCAAATAATTTACTCACCCCCATGTCATCCAAGATGTTTATGTCTGTATGTCTTATCTAGCAAAACGATCGTCTTTTTCGGCAAAAAAGTACTTTTTAACTTTAAACTGGTTTTGCACTAGCCTTGTGATGAGCCAGTGTGACCTTACATATTATGTAATCACGTCAAAGGTCACATATAACGTATGCAAAACTACCGCCCCAGTAATAATTGGTTGCATAGCACTTTTCTGCAGCACTCAAAGCGCTTTACATATGAAAGGGGGATTCTTCTCAACCACCACCAATGTGCAGCATCCACCTGGAAGATGCGACGGCAACCATATTGCACCAGAATGCCCACCACACACCAGCTTATTAGTGGAAAGGAGACATAGCCAAATAGTATATCAGTCCCTCCAGAAAAACGTGATTATGCGATCACATGATTCAATGCATAATCAACCAAAGTCCGCATATTTATGCGGGGGCTGCATTTTTTAAATACGCTGCACTTTCGCCGCATAAATTGCATAATTTGCATAAATTTCTGCTCGCAAAATATGTGGGGCTTGCATGATTTCATAATCCTTACAGTCATATATATTATCTTAGCAGAAAGTAGAAAAATGTTGCATTTACTTTACACATGCGCGGCCATGTCCCCTGTTGTCATGGGAATGTTAGGAAAAGTGATGTTATTACTAGGGCCGGGTTTTGGCAAGGGCCTCCCGCTACGATACGTATCACGATACAATACTATGTGTTGCATGTTGCAATACTTTTTCTTTTTTTCCAGTTTTGCAGGTTCCCGCGATTTCATTGCATAAAATCGCATAAATATCCCGCATATTCCATCGCATTTTAAAAAAAAAATGTACCACAAGATTAAGGATTTTTGCACGCAAGAATCACAAAAAAATTTCTGTGTTTTTCTGGAAGGGAGGGGATGATTAGTAGGCCAATGGGCAAGTTTGGCCAGGATGCCGGGGCACACCCCTACCCTATTTTTTTTTTTTTTTTGACGAACATCCTGGGATTTTTAACAACCACAGAGAATCAGGAGCTCAGTTTAACGTCTCATTCGAAGGATGGATTTCCAGTGTTTACAATTGTGAAGAGAGATGACCGATCCAACGTTGTTGTATATGGAATAATTAATGTCTTTGAGTCAGTTTATCATTTAAAATGGTCTGCAAGTGTGTTTCACATATGTAACGTGTGACCTTTTGGCGCATTGAAACTGCTATTTTAAACAGCATTGAAACTGTAAACCGTCCACTTAATGGAGAAAGATCCTGGAATGTTTTCCTAAAAAAAAAAAAAATTCTCCTCGACCATTTAAAGCATATTAAAACACCACATAAACATATAAACAACAATAAAAACTTGATTTTCACCACAGGGGTACTTTAACATTTTGTGTGAATGTTCTTGCAGAACGTGTGCTTGTTTTAATATGTTGTTATTCATAAAGTAATTATTACTCATAAATAACATTGTGGTCATACCACCCAGTTATTCTGAACATAGCATCTGTGATTATTTTGACAAAGTCTGTCTTTAGTCCAGGTGATTCCCTGTTATAACAGAAGCAGAACCTTTGTGTATTCTCCACAGCAGGGAATTCATAAATTAGGAGCAGACAGTGTTTGGTCATTTCTGTCTAAATGTGACCTCTGATGACCTGTATGTGGGCTTCACCATTACTGTTGTTTCAGCTGTGCGTGAGTGTGTAGATGGTAAAGCTGGTCTCATCTTTTGTGTGACTGGTCACAGTTTGTTGTGCTCTGATTGGTTGGTTTGTTTAAACCATGCTCCGCCTTCTTTGATTTTCTCAATTTGTTATACGCCTTATTAAGTCTGCTGCCATGTTGATTTCCAACCGAGGATGTGAGGGTGCACTTTAAACCTATTGTTTCGTATCAGGATGCTGGTCATTCGAGAGGAATATGTGCACTTTAAGTTGTAGCTTTGTCTCACAAGACCCTTGCATCATGGTAGTGAATTTGGAAAGTCAAGCACCAATTGCATTTTTTTCTTTAGACAATGGACCTACTTTCAAACTGAGTTTGTGGTTTATCATGGTATTTCTTCTTCAATAACAGATAATTAGATAATAATGCTTTCCTTTAAATGTGAAAATGTACAGCATATTAATGTTATTCTCTCTAACACGAGACGTTTTCTTGAAATAGTTGAAATTCCAGGTTGGCCTGTGGACAGGATATTAATTTCCTTCCAAGCATTCCTGATATCGTTGTTTCTCTTGGGCGAGAGTAAAACCTGAATCCCACGTCGCTGTTGTCCGTTCGGACTGAGCTCTAATCTAAAGCTCGCCGTGAGGGAGTAGATATACAGTTTGGTGAAATATTAAACAGGCAAGCTATTCAAAGGCCTTGTTTTTCAGGTTTCCTTTCTCAATGAAGCTTTCTCCATCTCTATTCTTTTTTGACAAGTGGCTTGACAACTAAACCCTCAATCTTTGCGTCTCTTTGTGCCTAAACATCACTCCCTTTATTTGTCCATTACTCCGTGTTTATTTGATTTCTTCACATGTGTAGTTAAAATGTAAATATCTACCATCAAACTGCCTTGCCCGTTAAGCGTAATTTAAGTTTAAAAAGCGTTTCACGCTAATAGGGCGTGTTCTGGTGCTTGACATGAGGGTGTGTCTGACTGTTACCTCAATTTTACCCAAAATATTTCAGGACTATATGGATTTCCTGACCTGAATGTTATTCCTTACAAGACCATCTGCTAATTCAAGAGTTATAAAGTGCAAAGCTTTTGGAAAATTCCACGTGTGATGTGGTTATATAGCTGTGGTCTTTAAAATCGGGCTGTACCTGTATCTAAAATGCGTCTGAGCGGTTTAGGGAAGGTCTCTGGGATAGTTTGTTGACTGTGGCCGGGTGCAAATGTGTCTGCACATGGAACCACAGGTGTAAGAGTCAGACAGCTACACTGAACCCATTCAAGAACGGCCAAATAACCTGAGACACATGACAGACAGTAAGCGGCCACAGGTGAGAAACTGCTTAACCAGTCATCACAAAATCAGCCATTAACTGGGTGAGAAATAAACAACTAAACTAAACACACATAAGCATGAATTCTGCCAGAACTGACAGCTTTTGCAAGAAGTTTCATGCATAGTGCTATTTAAACCAGTCAGCAGAACTTCATAGCTTTAATGTTTCTGTTCTCTGCATTGGTCCTGTTATCGTCATATTTGTGACCCGTGCTGGCAAAATCAGCGAAATGAGCGAATTTTCAAAAGTAAGTTATTTATATACATTTTGACATTGACATTTTCTATTAAAAAAAATTCACGATGTATGAGACGTTGGAATCTAAAAAAAACCGAGTACACATGTTTAAAGTAAGGCTGTCACGATTATGAAATTTGGCTGACGGTTAATTGTATAATAAATTGTAATGATTATGACGATTAATTGCCTGTGTTAGGACTTTGGCGATTATGACGATTAATTGCTTTGACATTTAATTCACATTATTTTGTTTGTTTATGAAATAATTTTCACGCATTGTTGTGATAATTTAAATTAAATATTTTGCAAGGTTTACCTGACAGCAAATATTAATACAAATAACACATAATTAAAAGTAATTATTTAATGAATGTATCTTTAAAAACTGAAAATTCTTCAAAAGAATTAATCACAAGAAATTGTCTGAAAAATAACTGAAAATAAAAATGCAATCAAAAATATAGCTGCAAGCAGCAATTGCCGGGTTTCGAGCATTAAAGCACGTCAAAAACGTCAGACGTCGATTACCAGGCTGAGGAGTTGCACCCGAATACAGACACAATGAATGATAGACCACCTCGCTCCAGAAAAACGAAAGAGATGGTCAAAAACGGATCATACAGACTATTTATGCTTACACACATGTGCACCTATAAGACAAACATGTAATGTCCTTAATGTGACATTATGAGGATAATTTGTTAACGAGAATTAGTTACTCAGATTTATACGAAAACATACAATTCAGAAATGGCTAACTAAAAGGCCATTGAGTCGTAGTATGGTCATCAATGGTTCAAACAGGCTGCGGGCGTGCATATACGACACAAACAGCAGCGCAGGAGACCGCAAAGACCTACAGTGGACAGCACATTAAAGATGTCAGACGTCGTCAACCAGGCTGATCCAGCATCCACAAAAACGAAAGAGATGGTCAGAAACAGTTCATACAGACTATGTATGCTTAAACACACGTGCACCTATAGGACAAACATGTCATGTCCTTAATGTGAAGTCATTCGCTTGGGTTCAAGCGATTTGGGACCTTGTGACCTTTAAGGGCATGCCTGAGTAGATTTGCTGCATTGTACAAAATAAATGATGAAAAGTAAGCTACCAGACACACTTGTTCATAGTTGTCAGCAAAAAAAGGTGCTATCATTCAGTGAAATGTCTTCCTCTCTTCTCATGGAACATTGACAAACAGAACACTGAAGGAAATGTTTGTGGTGCTTGCAATGGCAAAATTCGGGTCACAAAATGTTAAAAAAGTGTTAATGAGTCAAAATAGCCGAACCACATGTCTCTAAGATGTTCTGATACAGAGATACAGCTCTTGCTAAATGGTTGCTAGGGTATTCTCATTGGTTGCTAGGGAGTGAACTGCAATCCACCAATGATTATACTCAAAGCCATGAACGGCACAATCTATGATGACTCATGATTTTAGATGTAAGGTTGCAGTATTTTTAAGTGAAAATAACAAATAACCACTAGGTGGCGCTATGTCAAACTCGTGCATGCAACCTCGGGTCATGACTGTGTTACATGTAGCTAGTATCACGGCTATTCACTTTAGTTTAGTGAAGAAACAATTGTATGACAATTTGGCTTACTCAATGTCAAAGGTTTTGTTCAATTATGAGGCCAACTAGTGGTGTAGGCAAACAATTTTTTTTGTATTGCCTCAGACTCTGCTCAGACATCAGCATAACAAATCTGGTAAAAAAATGTCATTTCATAGCGGAGTTATAACCATTTATGTGTAGAAAACACAAAAAATGAATGTAATTTTTCGTTTTTTGCAATTTTCGGCCATTTCTGATGGAAATTTTAACATAACGCCAATAGAGTTTTTTTTTCAGAAGGTAAAGTTAATTTCTTCCTATGGTGTTTTCGAGTCGATCGGAATAACCCTCGCGGAGTTATTCACGCATGTTTTGTAAGCACAGTTTTTGCAGTGCAGAACTAACCGTAAGGCAAAACCTGGTATGTTTGGTATCGTAGGACTTGGAAACAATTCAGGATGATAAGAAAAACAACTCCCATGAAAATCTCTTGACCACAGATAAAATAATAGGCGTGAAAGTTGTAACCATTGCATAATCACAGTATTTAGTGCCATTTTCCCCGTTAAAGCGCCATCTAGTGTCCGATCGGCTAGCTTTTTATATCACGGCCTTAGACCAATGGCCTACAAATATGATTCAAGCCCCGTGATGATATCTCAAACGACTCTCGAGTTATGGTCGTTTAAATGTTTTAAGCTCCGCCCAGTTCGGTTTTTGGCCACTCCTTGCGTGATTGAATGTAAATTTCCATTTTTTTTTGATAATTATTTATAGTCACACTCCACAGAATCAATCTGCCTTGGTTAGGTTCAGATCGGGCGAAAAACCAGGGACTAGTTCGCAAAAGTAGGTTTGAACGTTATCGCCAATAACTCACAAACCGTTTGATTGACAGCAACGCTTCCAGAGGCAAAGTTTTTCGTCATGAGCCAATCTATCATATGATGTCATGTTTGTTTGTGTACGTCAAACGTCACGTGATACAGGCACCTAAATACGGTATTACGCCCCCTAGTGGCCAAATGACACCAAAATTCTTACAGGCCTTCAGGAGCAGTACACGAAGAAGCACAGTACGTTTCGTTCCGATCGACCTTTGTTAACCCTGTCAAATCAGTCCTCAACCTTCATTAGCCGACGACGGCCATGTTTTTAAAGATACGCCAATGTCCTTATAAACCCTCATGGTACATTGCACAAAGACATACCATACAAAATATTAGGTGTATCGGGCTAACGGTTGTGTAGTAATAGCCATTCCCGATCTCAAGCCTGTTACAGCGCCACCTAGTGGCCAAAATCCGCATCTTTTTTACTGTGATCCCGGAGTGAGCTGGTACATATGTGTACCAAACCTCGTTAAGATATCTCAAACCGTTCACGAGTTATAGCCATTTCAGTGACGATAGGCTACTTCCTGTATTAAGTTTTGGCGCCCCCTATTGACCCTGAAGCGGAATTTCAAATTCTGTTCGATAATTATTTACCTACTCACTCCACAGATTTCTCCTGCATTGGAACGATTCCGATCGGGCGAAAAACCTAGGACTAGTTCATTTTGGCTTGAAATGCATATTATGCAAATTAGCGAAAAAATTTGCATACCGGAAATGAAATCGGAGATATACATTTTTTAAGTTTTGAGCCAGGGATTACAATGATACCAAACACTTGAGTGTCTGATGTCCGGTTTAGGAGTTATGAGCCCAAACGCGTCAGGCATTGCTATAGCGCCACCTATGGGCCGATTTGGCTGATTCACTGTATCTGAGTAGCCTGCTAATATACAACCAGTTGACCAAGTGGCAAGTTTCTACGACTTACGGTTTGGGCTGGGCGATGCGTTTTAAGGCGGAAAAATAATAATAATAAAACAGACAAATACAATAGGTTTTCAGCACTTCGTGCTCGAAACCCTAATAAACTGACTATACCAGAACCGGCCTAAAATATATGTTTTACCTGGCACTTCATACTACTTATAAAAGTTTTGCAGCATTTTTTTAAATGCTGTTTTTTCCACTATATTGAATGGCTTTGTAATGTATCACGTTAAACTGGCAGTTAAGGAGCGCCATTTGATACTGTCTCGTTTATACAGCGACTGCAGCTCCCCCTTGTGTTTTTTAGAGAGATGTGCAATCATTGCGGTGATCTGAAATCATCGCGATGAGGTCAAACAATCGCAATGATATGATTATTTAATCATTGTGACAGCCCTAGTTTAAAGTTAACAGAGTTAGCAAAGTCACTCACATTAGGGCATGAATTGTTTTCATGTCTTATTTACTCTTTTAACATTAATCAAAAAACAAGAAGTCACAAACTTTATCTCTCTTAATAACCATTTTAACGTCAAATAAGTCCTGCACTTTTTTTTCTTATTTCTGCATATTTTAAAACATATTAAAAATATTAGATGTGCATGTGGATGGACACGCATCTTAGGATCAAGCATTAAAGACGATACACCTTTATAAAAATAAAGATCATTTTAGATCTTTAGTGACTATTTAGACCCTTGGGATTGTTAGACGAGGGCTTAATGTACTTATTTTTATGAAAATCTCAATTTCGATCAAAATTGACATTTATACTTTCTTTTGCCTCTAGCTCAAAATAACACGTGCAAAAATACACCGACTCATTTAAACAGCACCGGTCACATATGTCCAAATATATTTTCTTTATGTAATATTTCCTAGAAACTCTCATTTGATAAGAAAACACACATGTATTCTTGCATGCATGCATACTGCTGATGTTTGCTGACTGCAAACAATAATTATTTAAAAGTTATTCTAATAGACATTAAATCAAAGTTATTTTTATATATTTAAGATCTCAAATAAGACAAATCTGGCATCTGTGCAAAAAATTTTTTGTGACTTAACTGCAGATTTAAACACAAAGAAATCCACTGAGAAGAACCTGCTTTAGGAAGGTCTTTCAACACCTGAGAGGCAGCTATTAACACCACATACAAAAGATTACACAAACACAAACTCACACAAAACACTTTGTAAGGTTCAGGTGTCCGCACGTGACCTAGCCCAACACTCTTAACAAGAGTTTCATGGGAACGAACATGAACCAGGGCCACACTGACCGACTGCAGTATGTTTGTAAGACCTTGGCAAGCGACAGACAACAAGAGTCCCATTGGTTTTTTTACTCGTTCTCTTAATTATTTATAAGCTTGCTGTATGGGAAAGTAACACCTTAGTTAACCATCAAGGTCCCATTAACACATTCATGTAGGGATGCACCGAAATGAAAATTCTTGGCCGAAACCGAAAACCGAAAAAGAGGAAACCAAGGCCGAAAACCGAAAGCCGAAACACCGAAAGAAATTATGCCAATTATTAGTACTACCATTGCACTTATGGTATTTTTGCGTGTAATAGAAATGGAGTCAACACACACAATTTGAGAAGAAAATTAAGCCAAACAGCATATGGCATAAACAAACCCAACTTCAGTTATTTAGGCCAGTGGTTTTCAAACTGGGGGCCGCGAGATGGTGCCAGGGGGGCCCCAGTTTTATGACATTTTATGAAATACATTAATTTATCATGAATTCTGTGTAATTAAATAAAAAAAATAAGGCTACTAACCAAAAGCACTACTTTTTTGTATAATTTAATTTTTTTATTAAAATTTTGAGTTTTAGAACAGTTTTTTGTCACAAATTTTCTTTGGGGGGCCGCGAAGGAATGTACCTTACACAAGGGGGGCCGCACGCTGAAAAAGTTTGGGAACCACTGATTTAGGCTATCTGCCTCACGTCTGGAAAAACTGATGAGTAGGCTACTAGTAGTGACACATCAGGTTGTTAAAAGTTAAACTGTTTGTTTAATTAATCCTTTGGTGCTTGTTTGCCATGCAGTACATTTAAAAACTGAGATGTGCTAGTTGTGGTTTTGTTTAACGTTAATGTTACATAATGCTGATAAAAATGATGGCATTTTAATGCACGTTAAAACCCTGAATGGATCGAAGGCTCAGTCAAATGTGAATATCTTCGTTATTTAGTCTGACATGTTTTTGTTTAGATAGAAAGTCATATTTAGCCTACCTTCTCCGCTGAAACCCGTTTTTCTCATTAATGCCAGCTGCAGAAAAAACTCTGCTCTGTGGTTATCCAGTGAGAACAACAAACGGATCTAACAAATATATCTGAATTTAATATTATGTTACAAATAACGCAAGCTGGCTTGATACATTATTGCTGAGGGTGCAAAGTTACGAGCTTAATTTAACAACACTTCACAAAACGGAGCTATTGTTTGCTGTTACGGCATTTGCAGTTTTCGGGTTCGTTATAACCATATCCACAGATAAAATTAATGTTCTCCGTTTCGCTTTCCATGCGTGTCTCGTGTCGTTTTAACAACAAAATAAACTAGGCTATATAAGCTAACAAATCTCTCATGATGCACGCTGATGCGGCGGCGGAGAAGCACACCTGGCATTAAAACTCTAAACACTTAAATGAGTCTGCAATCTGAATTACCAAAACAATCAGAAATACATACATATTAATTTTCATGTATATTTTATATTAAAGTCTGTAAAAGACCGTACAGGTGAAGTGAAAAAGGATTAAATGAGCAGTAGCCGTAATGCTGCGGTGGCGGATTAAAAACGTTTGAACATCATTTTTCCCCATTCTAATTATTATTGCAGATCGAATATTTGACCATTCGTGCACATCACTAATTTTAAAAGCAATCATGTTAAATGTCTGTTGTTCTGGATGTTAATCTGAACGAATGTTTAGTCGGAGCTTGTGAAAACAGTACACAAATGCCCAGAGAAAAGGCATTGCGGAGGTTGCGGAGGTCCTGGTCAGAAATTCGGCGGACGCGGGTTTGAGAGAAACCTAGTCCACACCGCAGATATGTTACTTCAGACAAGCACGTGCAGGTCGCGGTTTCTGTTTGCGTCATCACATTATTTCGGCCGTATTTTTTCGGTGATAAAAGTCTTTCGGCCGAAAACCGAAAATCCACTTTTGGACCATTTTCGGCCGAAAATTTTCGGTGGCCGAATATTCGGTGCATCCCTACATTCATGACATGGGCACATATGATTAACAGGGAAATCCAGCTCATGTCTGGGTTTACCAAAGACTGGTCCTCAAGAAGAACTGGTTGCCAGGTTAGGTGCATTATATTTTTGACTATCATTATTTTACCTTTCGACGGAAAAAATAGATTAAATCAAACTGCTTCCTGGTCAGTGACTCTTCATCGGTCTTTCAATCCCAACTGAGCATCCAATACACATCCAGATCCATTCCCCTCTTTTCTTTCAAGGTGTTGAGTACATGGCCTTGGAAAGGCCTGTGAAACCAGAGATTAAAAAAGAAAAGGGGAGAAAGGCGAAACAAATAAGTGCTACATCATATTTGGCACAGAACAAGAATGATGTCATTCCCTGATTAGTATTACACAGGATTACATGTTATCTGGGCTGCCATGGGAGACTGATCTTAAGAACTAAAGCTGTTGTGTTGTAAAACAGGAACAGTCATCACTTATATCACTTTAACAGTTCAATGGAATGATCTAAGGATGGGCCCGATGTGATGAAAAAGCTTGTTTGCAGGTCTAGACATCATTTTTATTTCATAGTTTTACTCGTTGACATATCACTGTTATTATCCAGTGCTTGTTAAAGGGATAGTTCACCTAAAAATAAAAATTCAGTCATTACTAACTCACCCTCCCCTGTATAAGTTTCTTTGTTTTGCTGAGCACAAATAAAGATATTTTGAGAAATGCTTAGTCAATGCAAAAATGCTACAGACATCCTATGGTGCGATTTGCACGAATCACGTGATTTGAAAAATCAGAACTTCGGCGGATATTTGCGCAACGTTAACCAATCAGGAGCTTGCTCTAGTATTGACGTTATTACGATGTAGCGAGCTGAGGCAGAACTTCGAAACAAAAATGGAGGACAAAATCATTGTCGCTGTATGTGGACATCCAAACACATCTTAGTACTTTTATGGAAGCAGGAATAAAACAGATCTTGCTGGAAGAAAGTGAGTGATGAGGTCGGACAATCTGGTAAGTTGCAAAAAACGCTCTTAATACCACAAGCTTGCTAAAGCTGGCAAATTGAGCGTAATCACTTCTGAATTTTATGCACGAATGAAGTGAGGTAACTCAAAAGTTCAATCGTCCAACTATGTGTGATTTATCCGCTTTATGCGTGTCTGGTGTGAACGCACATTGAAGGGGGTCGCACACCGGCCGCTCAGCGTCGCGCCGCATCTAGGAGCGTCTAGGACAACTCGGAGGTATCGTAAACCGGAAGTGCACATTAAATAGTGCGAGCTTTGTCAGATAGCGTATACTTCAAAATGCTAAATATACATTTGCAGCCAATGTTAATCGTTAATGATTTGGGACAAATATGATGTTATTTAATGTTAAACTATGTGAGTGACGCTGTGTGGTGTGACAGGGATTTGAGCAACTTCCTGATTCGTAGCTGGGCGGCGCGGACAGATGCCACCTGTCTGTGCCAGTGTGCATATACTCATAGAAAGCAATGTGTTTGAGTTTTTTAGAACGGCGCGGCGCTGAGCTTCGCATCCTGTGTGCGACCCCCTTAACAGTTTTTATTGTATTATGTGCATCTGGTAGAGCCTTTTATCCAAAGCAACATACATTGCATTGCAAGGGAATACATTTTTTATCACCACATGTGTTTTCTGGGTTTGAACACATGGCCTTTTTTTGTGGCTTACACAATACTTAACCACTGAGCTATACAGGAAATCTTTACCATAATTATGAAATGCTTTATTAGGCAGGACAGCTAGATAGCGGCCTCATGAAAAGCTCTCACCCTGTGAGTGTTTGTGTACATTCATCTGGGTCTTTCTGTCATTGTCTCTTCATTTGGACGTCTCACACATGCACACGAAGAGCGTGGTGAGATTGAGCTTTGAGTGTGTGGGATTTAGTATGTGGATGAATAGTCTGTCTCATGCTCAGAGGCCTTGCTGAACTACTGACCTCGTGTCTTTGTGTCCATCCCAACTTACAAAGAGATCAGGGGGATGGTGGGTAATAGCTTCCCCCTTTTCCAATACACATTCAGTCTCTGAGATGCTACACTACCGACTTGCTGGGAAAGTTTTACTGGTCGAGATTCGAGAATGTAAAATGTTCACTACATAGAAGAAAGTTTATATATATATATATATATATATATATAACTTTCTTCTATGTAGTGAACATTTTTCTTCTATGTAGTGAACATTTTACATTCTCGACCAGTAAAACTTTCCCAGCAAGTTGGCAAGTATTAATTGAATACTTTGGGGGGAAATGTGCTTTATAGTAATGGTATAAATTGGACAGTTTATTGCGATACGATATAGATTATCTCCGCCAGCGATGTGATATTTGCGATACATCAAGCATTTCTTCAATGCAATTCGTTATGATTAATTTATCGATACTTTATTATTACGTGCCTCGTTAAGCAGTTACATTTTAATAACTCAGGAATGCAATCAAAATATATAACATGAATGTTTAATTAAACTCTTTAAAAAGGCACAATCTCTGTCCCAACTGGGACATTTACAAAAACAAACTAAGAAAAAATACACTTTTTTAAATTAAGAAATAAATAATAAGGAAAAAATGTCACACAAAATCAGGCTTAAGCTGAAAGTATACTAGGGACGTCCGCGTATGCGCGCCGTCCGCATGACGTCATTTTCGTCATCAGGAGGGTCCGCGGCCGGCCGCGCGGACCGTCCGCGTGCAGCCCAAAATTTGAGACCGCGCGGACAGTGCGCATACGACAGCGCATGCGCGTGAAAATATTTAGACAGGACACTCCTCTATAAACAATTATACAAAGGAAATAGACAGCATTTGCGCACACACTATCGTTTTTCTTCTTTAACTTTTACTTCTTCCAAGAACAGAAAGCTGTGGAGCATGTTTGTTTGATTCCTGTTCTTTGTTATCTTGTTGTTTGTTCTAAACTGTGTTTGCAATGTTGGATCAGTTACTTTTCTTCACCTACCCTAATGTTTTAATGTACTGTAAATGTCGCCAAATCAGTGCTGCCCTGACAGCCTGTTAGACTAATAATTTGAATAAGAAATCATTTGTATTGCGTATAGTGTCGAACGCGGCCATCCGCGTGTAGCCGCGGGGACTATACTCGGAAAGCTGCGCGGACGCGTGCGCGCGCGAGCCGGTCGCGGAAAGAAAGTATACCCGGGCCTTTATGATGGCAACAGTCAAAGTCTTTACAGTGGGTTCACACCAGCCACGTTTGAGGCGTCAAAATCGCGTCTACCGTGCCTTGTTTGCCACTTGAACAGTTTGAGTTTACTCGCTTCATTTGTGCATGAAAGCCACGCATGAAATTCTAGTCATCGAGACATCCACATGGAAATTCGCATCATGGGAGGGGCTTCTGCGACTCCGCTCCTTTTCTGTAATCACTTCTCTACTAGAGCAAGCTCCTGATTGGTAAACGCGGCGCGTTTTTCTGCCAAAGTAAAAAAATTTCAACTCGCGCGTTTGCCGCGGCAACACCTCCTTTGCGCCGTGAGACCTCCAGACGCGGGTCAATGCGTCTTCAGATTGACTAAACATTGAAATCACGCGCGCTTGACACCTCTACCACGGCTGGTGTGAACGCAGCATTAGTGTTTTAGCTGGTGCTGGCAAAGATTTTCTGACAATCTGTTTGTCCAATCCATTTTCCAACTACAAAATATTTCCAAACTCACGTGTTGCGTCCAATAGCAGTCACAACATCTTCTGCTTATTTTGCTGTGTTTTCGCTGCTACAACCGCTTTTTGCTGCATTACATTCACTTGCTGACACTAGCACACGAAAATAAATGAAAAATGTGCACTTTGGCGGAAATGCGTAGCTGGACATTACGTCAAAGAATGAGGACTCGGAGAGTGTCAAAATAAAGGTACCTCATATCGATAATTTATGTGTTTTATTTATGCACACTTGAAATTCAATTGATGCATCGATCCATATTAATTAAAATTAAATTATAGTTATTTTTTTATTGAAACATGACTGCGGCTGTGTTGCATTTACAGAGATTTTGTTAAACGGCCTCCAGTTGAATCTTCTGGTTGTTTACTAATGAGATTATGTGGTGTGGGGTGGTCCGTACTTTTTTCATTTATCTTCTCATCGGCGGCTCATCTGAGACTTTCTGATGTCCAGCCATGCAGTTCTGTTGTTGTTCCTCTGACCCTCACTGAGTCCTGCCTAATGGTCTGTGTTAATGCCACTCACAATCCATCATCCATCCTGATCTTTTCACGGTTGCCTGGATAGCCTCACGCTTAACGCGTCACCATGGCAACCGTCACCCAACTGTTGCTCGGTACAGGAAGCAGGAGGTGGCCAATTAGGGTCAATTGTCCAAGGTCAGGGCAGGAAAAATAACATAGCCTACTGGTGACCCTGAGCTAGATGTTGAAATATCTGGCACCACACTAAAGAACGGTGATTGATAACTACAGTAAATTATCATCCACAACAATAGATGAAAACATTGTTTAATTTATGCCCCTTAAGTCCTGAATGATTTAGATTTTTTTCTTCATCAGCTGGATGAAAATTGCTCTGAAAAGTGATCCCAGTGACGTTGTTCCTTTGTATAGTTAAGTTTAATAATTTTTTAAACTTATATTTGGTATCGTCCATTTATGTAAACAGGTCTTAAAGTCCAAGTGAACCACAATTTGCAAACGACTTCCAGGTTGTGACGTATTTCCGAGTGAAACTGAATATCGTGCAAGGAAAATAGTGGGTGTAATTTGTGTTTTCCACTGTGCTTTGATTGGATATAGAAAAGTAGGCTTTTATTCAAAAATAAATTTTTATATGTTTTCAAACTTTTTGTCAGCCGAACCCCCTTGACCTAAATGATTTATTGATTAATTTAAATAATCTCGAAAAATAATAATTTTGTTCATTTATCACTCACATACTTATCTAATGGTGCTACACTTTTGCAAGAGGGTGCCAGAACAACAATTACCCATAATGCATTGCAACATCATCAGCCATAAGATGCCAGTCTGTATTGCTTTTATAAATTATATGCAACACTGTTATGTTGGATGAACAAAGAATTTTTAAGTAAAGCTGACAAGCCTTTTTGTTAAATTAACTCATTTAAGTTAAGTTAACATTTAAATTGTTTTTTTAAAGTAATGTCGACATGAAAGTATTAAGTAAAATTGGCAAAAGTGAAAGTTCATTAGTATCTTCTGAGATTTTATTTATATAATTGAATAGCACATTTGCATGTTAAACTTAAAGAACATTTATTTTTATTTAAGTTTTTTCATCAGTATTTTACCGTTTATTTCCTGGTATTGGACCTTCAGCTGCTTATTTTGTTTCACTGGTACATAAATTGTGTCTGTCCATTTTGCAGATATGCAAACCACTGCTTTATATGAAAATAAGGGCAGGTTTATTATTGCTCTGTCTGTCTGATCTGTACAGAGGGTCTCGCATGAACACGGGTGAGGCGTCACTCTGGTCTGAGATTCTTTTCCCATACCAGTTTAATTTAAGGGGTTATGAAGAGAACTGGAAAATGTTGTGTCCTCTCAGTATATAAATGCCCCTGGGGCTGCTGGGAAAGAGATTTCAGACTGTTCTGCCAACATTGAGTTGTTCTGGCTTAACTTTGGGTTTGATGTCTGTCTGCTTGGCATCCCATCATATTAAGAGCCTAATATGTTCCCATGCAGGATGATTGTCTAGAGTATTCTTAACCTTGATTGAGCGTTTTGCTCGGTTTACTTTTTTACTATTATTGTTTATTGTGGACTATATGATAAGCTCAGATGCAAAACCTTGTAAGTGCGTCTGACATGTTTTCTTGTAAATTAGCATTGTTTATCATTGTTAATATGGATTTTGCCAACAATCCAGTATTTCTGAATGGCCTGAGGCCGGGATTAAGTTGATTTAAAGCGAAATTATTTGATTAACATACAGTATAATACGTGCCAAGAGCTTTTGTTAATATCATTAACTCATTTTTGACAGAGGTGGCGTTTAGTGGCTTTTGCATTTGAGCTCCTCATGTAAAAGTAGCAGGGGAGTATTATGGATATGTCTTATTACTTGAATCCTATAAAGGCCAAACGATATGAAATATAGATTTATAGATAAAAGTATTTCCAATATTTTTCTTTTTATAAATGAGTTCATGATTATAGCTGATAAACACTCAGATACCAAAACTGATTCAGCACAGCTCACAATCTCTCTGTTTGTCTTTGTGTTTGTGGATGAGATTGTGTGGTTTGTCATTGGTGGAGATTTCCTCCGTTTCTGAATGATGTCTACAGTGTTTGTGTGAATAAGCAAACACACAATACTCTGTTGTGTGTGTCTGTGTCTGTCGGTGGCATGGGGTTCTATTAAATCAAGTTGAAAGAGTCTCGATCACACGCTGTGTCCTCAAATTGTAGTTATGAACTTCACAGCACTCATCAGATAATGCTTTGAAAAGAGGAACGATTTCTGCTGAGATTTGAACACCAATGTTAGTTTGTGTCTTTGTTCCTGCCATGCCAAGACATCAGATTGAATCTTGAATCTTTTACAGAGACTATGAGAATTGAGATTTGTGGACCCGTTACTATTTCCACTATTCTCACTCGTACTGTCTGCTCTCTTTCTTTCTCTCTCTCTCTCTTTCTTTATTCTGCATGAATTATTTTTACATTTTCGGGATATGATACGCACACACACACACACACACACACACACACACACACACACACACACACACACACACACACACACACACACACACACACACACACATACAAATATATATTTTATCATTGTACATACAGGTTCTGTACAGTATCAAGCTTGTGATCATTACGGAAAAGTTACTGAAAGTACAAGAAGTATAAGAAGGATAAAAAGCAGTTTACTGTTAATGTGACAAGCTAAACCACAGTGTGAATACTTAAGCGCGCTTTATACTTTTGCATTGATTGTATGGTGTAGCCTACGCAGAGACACGAACCCTACGCCGTAACCTACCACATAACTTACGCCGTAGCCTGACGTGCACCTCTCCCAAAATATAACAGCGGACCGCAAGCGCTGTGATTGGTCTTGCTAGAACCCCTTCCATCAGGTCAAAAAGAACTGCGTCAAAAAGAATGCATTTCTTCCTACCAATTTCCGCTTACGACGGTGTAAAGAAAGATGGACCAAGTTATACAATATTTGCTGTCTGTTTGGTCTTCTCAAACAACATACACAAGCTTCTTCTTCATTTGTGGGTTTACTGGGCAAGTTGCTTCTTCTCCGGCTGTTGCTCGGCTATTGTGGGTTACACGCGTGAATACTGCCTACTAGCGGTCTGCATGTGTAATTGCAAGTCAACTGAACAATGATGCAGAAGTATGAATGAAAACCAACGCGTACGTTGTCGTGGCTTCAGTGTAGACCCTACGCAGAAGTATAATGAGCTCTTAAAGGCCTGTGTGTGTGTGTGTGAACAGTGCTCATCTTTTTTAAGGTTACGGCCTCTTTGTTCAAAGGGTAAATTGTGTGTAAGGGGGAAAAGAAAGAGGGACTGGTGGGCTATTATTCTCCAGCATTAAGATGCTTTGACAATGACCATTCACATTACTGTGATCAGATTTATATCACAGACAAAGCCAAAACTACACGTGAATTCACATCAGAATACACAAGGAACAACACACACAAAAATAAATCTAGAATTTTTTCTTTTATTTGATGACGTTTACCATATCTAAATATTTTTATATTTTTCTAAAATGGCTTAAATGTGTTCATTCATTTAATCAACCAAAGCAGCCATTGCTGCTAAGTCAATATCTTTTGTAAGATGCACACAATAAAATACAATACAAATAGTTTTCAGTGTACACTTTGTTTCTCATACTAACACTCATGAGTGATCCTGACAAGACTTTAGAAAACTAGAAAGACTAAATTTAAGAAGCTCAGATGCAAAAGCTGCTAAACGTCACCACTATTAAAAATTAGATAATGATATTAACCAAATACTCTCGACACGGGTTTGAAGCAAACGTTTTTGATGACTGTACGTTCATGAAATACTTTCGCTTCAAATCCGCTTAATCCTGACCTCAACCAGAAGTTATGGTTCAGCTCTTTGACACAAAGATTTAAACGCAGATCAACATTCACAACGAAAACTGTTGGCAAACTGAACTGAAGCAAAGATCATGGAGCTCGTCACTATCCGCTGAGATCATTCAACGCATCACGTGCTCATTATGATCATGTCATAAACTAAAATGCACTCGCGTGGTATCTGGAGAGAGAAATCACGGATAATTAGCAAACTTCAGACGCTGTAAAAAACTACTAAGTTCAGGACTTTAAATACATCACGTGTCTTTACTGGATCTTTATGGTATGTGTGTGAATGCATGCACAAATTCCGAAAAATCACTGGCAGTGTGAATGAACCAAAAATCAAACAATCCTGGTTAAATCCCGGATGCATTTTCTGTGTATTTTCCGAAATCTCTGTGTGAAAAGTGCTCTAGAGGGTTTTGCATCTGAGATCTTCATTTGTTTTATGGTCCTATTGATGTTCACAATGTTCCTAAATTTTATGGTCAGCAAAAACATTGTTAATATATTTTATCATACCGTATTTTCCGGACTATAAGTCGCACTTTTTTCATAGTTTGGCGGGTCCTGGAACTTCTAGTCAGGTGCGACTCAACTTTCATTTGAAAATTATTTCATATGAACCAAGAGAAACCATTACCGTCTACATTACCGCCGCTTCTGTATTTATGTAATTCAATGGATTCAGTGATGCGGAATGACTTCCAGACCTTTTTGAACTTGATTTGGCTTGTCGTGTTTATTTAGCGCATTCAGCCTCCCAGGTATGTATGCTATTGCGTATCGTGTAAATAACTGTTAATGTTACTTTAACATATACAGACATCTATTCAGCCTGCTGTTCTGTGCTATTGTTTAGTTGAACAACTTGCCTTTCCAGATTAAATGTCTGTTCTTTGGCTTGGATTTTGTGAAATAATTTTCTAAATAAACGCTTTATATAGTCCAGTGCGACTTATATGTTTTTTCCTCTTCAAAACACATTTTTGACTGATGCCACTTATACTCTGGAGTGATAGTTCGGTAAATACGGTAAGTCATTTTTTTACTGTATTTCCCAGCTCTCAACACACACAAGAAATCCAGTGTGGCACTGATTTAAACCGTACGTTCCCTAACTACGCCTGGTTTGCACAAAATCATTAAATTGTTTAAATATAATGGAGGTTTCACAATAAATACAATAGTTAACTCTCACTCTCTTGTGTTACAGCCATTAAAAATCAATCCTGGTCTAATCAGTGTCTTTATAAATGCAGACAGGCTATTATACATTATACATCAGCCTCAGTCTGAGTTGGCTAGGAAACATGCTGTAATCAGTTGAACATTCACCAGTATAATTAGTTAGGCTTGGTTTCATGGGGCAATTGCAGGTCTAGTGTAGTTTGGTTTGATTTGGGCCAAAGCACCATATGCATGGTTGGTAAGTTTACTTTAGTGTCACTCAAACTGTCTCTCTCTGTATAATTTAGTATTTTTCGCTTGAGTCTCTCCGGCCTCTGTGGTCGGATCGTGATTTTCCTCGTCTCGGGATCTGTTCCATGTTTCTGTGAGGGCTGCAGTTTAGGGCATCAGAGGCGCCATCCCGATTCAAAACTCTTTAAATTCTAATGCAGGATTGAATGAAAAAGCTCAAGCAATCCCAGCATGCATTTCAACAAAGGCAGAAAACAATTCATATGGTTTTGGTGAAGTGATTTTTATGAAAATTATTAATTCTGTGCCAAAAAGTGTTAGGGTATTAAATCTAGTTAAAATTTGATCAATATATTATTATGCTGGTTAGATTATTGGGCTTTAAACTGAGCGACTTGTTATTGAAGGAAAAATGTGGCGAAATGTGAAGAAAGCACTAACTTAATATGCAATATGTGATATGATAATGCTGTTTTTTGGTCAAATCAAAAGTATTGTTTCTAAAGAGTTTAAATTATATTATTACACTGCTCATTGAAATGCTTAATTCTCATTGGTCAGTCGCGACCTCTGCAGCTTTGTTATTCCCAGATAAAAACTGCTCAAAACTAATATGACATGGCGACCCAGATGCTGCAAATAATTTTGACAGATACAGTTTAATATTACACAAATAACATATATGACATTATATTTACAAATGATTAAATCAAATAGTGTATTTGTGACATTAGAGCATCTTGTCTCATCTTAAAACCGAAAGCAAACAGCGTTTCCTCACGGAAAGTCTGCATTTGTTAAAAATGAGCAAATAAAATATTTCAAATTAATATTTAATGTTCCTTACCTTACTTATGAGGTAAATAGCCGTGTTGTAAGTGTAAAAAAGCCCCTAACAACCTCCTGCCTATACTTTATCCCTAATGTAAAATATATTTAAAATCTTAAAACTATATAATCAACATACATGTTTTGCATTCTTTCTAGAAAATGAAAACATCACTCTATCTGTATCAAAATCATTCAGTTATTGGAAATTTCCAATGCAATTTGCATATTGTGATATTTATTTTTCCTGTATTCCTGTAAGTGCTTTCAAACGTTTCTGTACTATTTTTTCAATGCTAAACAGTAAGTGTGATTATGGCGAGTCCAAATCAGTCATAAGTCATCCTTTGAGTTAGATCGGTACTGTTGGAAATTACCGATGGGTCCAGAAATCTCTTTGGCACGTGACATGAAGAGTGTCTTTCAGTGTTGTGGTCTTTTGCTGGCGTGACTCACAAAAGAAGCTCCATGACTCCTGAAATGTCAAGCATTCAGCATTGTTTGGTCTCTAAATGAATGAAACTTCAGAGTTGAGCAGTATTTCATCTCAATACTTTCAAGCTTCTCACTAGAACCATTATTTCTGACAAGCATATTTCTGGTCCTTGATGCTGATTGGCCAATGCAACATTACAGTCATGCTACAATAGACAATAGCAGCAACTATGACACCTGTTCACAGTGCATCCATTGAATAACATTGTGTTATTATCTACACTCATAGCGAAAGGATGGTGCTTGATCAAATTTTGGATCTGTTCCAAAACTAAGCAAGCTGTCTTGATGACTACCAAGGGTGTAATTAATATTCAAGACTGAAAAGGGCCATAATGTTGCTCTGTAGTGAGATTCTTGTTGTAAACTCGAAGGTCACTGTGACCGAACCCCAGTGGGTGTTTAAAAAGAGCCTGCGGTCAGGCGGAGGTGTGACAGGGGCGCACTGACTTCCTGTTTTCTGGCATTCTTCACCATTTAATCGCCTTTTAAACACTACACATCTTTGTTTTGCTCTTCGTCAGTGGGTGAGAGGGAAAGAGCGATAAAACGAGGCATACTACTCTCACGACTGTTAAAGCGCGTAGCATACAGTATATATTGGCATACATTAGCAATTTAAAATGATGTACCCCTCCAAAGAATAAACATCCTTTTGGGTAAACGTGTAGAGGGATAAAACATCTGCTTTGTTCTGTGCTGTGAATAGCTCGTAATGAAACTTTTGAGACACATAATTGAGCTTTAATGAGCTCTGGTTATTGGCATTGTTCTGTTTATGGTTACAGTGCAAATTGTTTTTAATCTAAACTCAATCTCAGTGGCTTTATTAGTGTTTGTTATGATTACTAAAACAATTTTCACATGCTTTATTGCTTTGAGAGTGTTTTGACAAATGTTAAATGTGCACATCAGTTGCAGTGTGACAAGTAGATTATTTCTGATAGTTGTTTTAATCCTGTTAACACTTTATGAAATCTCCACGTCGTTCACTAATATGGCTGAACACTATTGTAGTAACTTTATTTTTAATATACAATTAAGCAAAATCTTAATTGTCGTTGGTGGCCATTTGGCTTTTAAGTGCTCTGAATGAAGCTAGTTTCTAGGGCTGTAACAATTAACCGTGCAAATGCACGTTTTCTCAAAGAATGAATTATGGTGAAATCCCAGCACACCCAAAAGCCAGAGGGCGCTCTCGTGCAGAAACTCCAATTGTGCCACAGAAGAAGTACCATTACGAATGCTATAGAGGGTATGCACATGACGTCACCGTCGGCGAGAGGGACTGCGGTTACGCCCACTGAGTGACAAAAGACAGAGCAACAGCATTTGAGTACAGCGTGACATTGACGAAAACACGTTGAAAATGCTTTGAAATGGGAAAAAGCTGTTGTGTACTAACAGACTGTACTAACAGATTAACAAGAATTCGGAGCTATCGTTTTACAGACTGACAAAAAACACATAAAGAAGAAGTAAATTGATCTTTCATGCCAACGTCCACAGACCACAGGTGGGTTGACAAGTTGCTAGGGTCACTTTCAAGCAGAGTTTTTACTTTCTACTTATTTTTTCAAGTTTTTTTTTATTTTATCCATGTTTTTCTTTGGAAAACATCCATTCCAAAGCATATTATCATAATTTTTACTCTATTACATTTCATAAATAATACGTTTTTGTTTTACATTTAATATTTAAGTACATCAACGTACTTTTACTCAAGTAAAAGTACACAATTTAAATGTAATTAGGTATTAAATACATTTTAATATGCAATATTAAAGAATACAATTCAATTACATTTTATTTGTATAGCGCTTTTCCCAATTGTTAATTGTTTCAAAGCAGCTTTACATGAATAGATGTAGGGGTAAAACACAGAATAATCGATAGATAATATAAGAAGTAGAATACAGCAGTTAAGAATAAAACGTACAAGCGAGCGTAGTAATAATGTAACGTATACAGTAAAGTGCTAAGTTAAGCCAGTGTTGGCTGACTCTCCCGTGGATGAGAAAACCCCCTAGAAGAAAACCCTGTGGGAAAAATCCTAGGACGACAAAAACCCTTGAGAGAGATTAATATATATTAAAATATATTTATATATATAAACACGATAGGGAATACACAGTATGATTCTATGCTTTAGAATGTAGTGAGTAATGTTTTTCCCAATACAAACGACCTAATAAAGCACAGATGCTTGGAAAATGTAAGTAATGTAACTAAGTATTGTCCACCTCTGCTATCAAGTCCAACTAAACTCAATTTAAGCTGATAAGAGTCAGTTTTACTGACATTTTCGCAGCAGCCGCAATGAAAACCAGACATTTTGTTGAATGTTTGCCACTCGACTGGGCGAGTTCCGGCGTGGTCATATGGAAAAGTGACGTCAATGCATACCCTCTATTCCAGGAAATGTCTTGAATATCTATATATCACCGTTCTTCAAATAGTTTCAGGTATTTTCATGATAATAACAAATTCATGATTAACAAATGTAGATTTTTTTAAATGCACGTTACTCCGACTCATAAGGATTTTAGATTGATAAGGACTTCTTACTGACCAAAACGCCATAGTACACGCACAAATTGCGCATGAAACACAGATTCGCAGCTTTGTGATTCAAAATCATTTTTAGGCAGGTCTTTTTAATGGGACACGTGATTTATCATTACAGCCCTACTAGTTTCATTCGACTTTTTTTGGGAGCTACCCAACAGTCTGAGATGTCGTTTCATGCATAATGATGTTTATTGCTATCTTGTATTCACAGGGGAGCCGTACCTGCTCAGTGCCCAGCGGAGATGTCCAGGTGGTGGGGTGCAAGATGTGCATCTGTCCACGGAGGAAAGCTTCAGATTTGACCTGGCTAAAGGGGTTTCCATGTCTCTCCCCTCCTCTCCTCTCTTGCCCCGTCAGACGTATCTGATGGCGCCCTGTAAGAAATCTCCAGGTTGGTCTTCTTCACTAGGTCTTCTATTCACCTGTAGTGTTTAATTTGATAATACGCATTTAAATAGCAGGAAATTAGACTAGTTGCCACATCGGGATGTGAACCTTTTTTAAACTTTCTGCATCGCTGGAAACTCATTGTAAATGAGTGACTTTTTGACACTTTGTTGCCACAAAAATGCCTTTGTGTGAACAGGGTTTAGTGTGCCTACAAATACTTAAATCTACACTGTGTGTATGTAAACACACAGCTGTTGTGTGGTGTTAGGAACAAGGCATCAACAGCTGAGATCTTCAAAGTGTCGTTTTCATTGTCTCTGGGCTTGCTTCATCCCGAGTGTTGTTTTTGGAGGACTTAGCGAAGAGGGTTGAAATCCTTTTAGTGGTCACTTTGACATCTCCTTCACATCTGGACTTCACATGTGTAGTGTGTCAGCACCTCTCTTTGAAAACGCTTTAGCCTTTGAAGCGAGCGACATGCTATAACGATTTTGCACATTTCTTTAGTCTGACGATTAAAGAAAGATAAACGCTTAAATGAGTTCCCTCTGGATTAGAGATTCATGGGGAGAAAACCTCAAATAAACATCGGAAACATGGCAAACACGAGTCTTCGTGTTGACCCTCACAGATCTTGAATTTAAAGATCTATCAGCATTATCTGTAGCGTGCTGTTGATTACCAAAGGACTACAAACTTTTCTCGGTTTATAAAAGCAAACAGAATTAGTTTACAGTAATTCACTGAGAAGTGTGTAGGGCAGCTGAAACAGACACAATCAGTTTTCTTTGAAAATGTTAATTGAAAATGAATCTGAAAGTGTTTATTATTTGGCCTTTGGTCATGTAACACAAAGACTTGTATAGGACCCAGGATAACATTTCTGGTCCTAATGTTGATGTCAAACACTGTTATGTAGGATTTTCTGGGTAAATCATGTTCTGGGTAAACACCTCACAAGACTCTTCAGCCACCTTTCTACTGTACACGACATTGAGACATGACTGTCGGAGTTTGCTCCCTAGTGGCAGTTGTCAGTTTAATCATAAATCTGTGCCAACATGAAAGAGAAGCTCATTCCAGCGCAAGAGCCTTCCATCTACAAATATTAATTGTAGTGGAATAAATAAATTAATAAAAAAGAACGAAACAATAAACAGCTAGTCATATATGACAAAAACCGGCAATATTTTTTGAGAGAGAACATTAAAACAAGACTGAAAATAATAATGTGCAAATATTAATTATTTATTTATTGTTTTTTTAATAAAGTTAAACAAAAAAGGATTAATAATTTTCACCACACATACAGTTTTTAACTCTTTCCCCGCCATTGACGAGATATCTCGTCAATCAAGAGAAAACGCTTCCCCCGCCAATGAAGAGTATTTCCGTCTTTCCGCAATACCGCTATTATCCACTACTTTTTAAAACCGGAAGTATTGTCCTATGGCAAGCTGCTGCATGTCCGTGTCTGTTTTAAAGATCGCTCTGAATGGGATCTCTATGAAAAGTGCGTCACAAAAATGGAATTATCTCTGCTTTTTGCTCAAAATGTGGTGTTTTTGCAGAAACCTACCCATATTCAAAAGCTGATTACAAAAGAACTACTGAAGGTAGGATGAAACCTTTTTTTTTTTTTTGAAAGCAGGGGGTCTGTTCTTTCATTTGATATATTGTATGTTTATATATTTGAAGAAGAACATTTTTTGGAAGGCATTAAACTTTTGTGAAAATCATGAAAAACGCTGGCGCTGGCTGGCGGTGAAAGAGTTAATTTGAATACACCAATACATCACTTCAGGTCGGCATATCGCATGCGGTGTAGTTGCACGAGTAATTTGTTTTTTTACGGATCCAATGCTTACAACGGATCCGAAAAGTATGCATCCTTAGATGGTTGTCACCTTACGCTCTTTATAGGAAATTAATGACTTCCGGTTTATCGCCTGTCGTGTACAGTGGTTAGGCGGCTTTATAGTATTTAGGATCAGGAGCGATCAAATCCTTGTGAACAGGAAGGTGCGATCGATTTGACTTTCGTATTGTGACGCATTTCCAAGCGAAATGAAATATCACACGAGAAAAGTAGAGGTTGTGGCTTGTGTTTTCCACTGAGAATGTATGGGATATAGAAAAGTTGGTATTTCATTCAGAGTTGGAACTCGCAGCAGACTGACAGCTGGAAGGGGGGCGGGGTTAACGGTAGCTCCGCCCAAGCGACAAAGTTGATGTCATTAGAGAAGAATCAACACAAGTGGAAGTGCATTTTCAGAGGCATGATGAGGAAGATGAATTAAAAAAATTATAACCCACACAAGTAAATTGTTTATAATAAACACTACAATATTCCAAATAAAAATAAGATTTTTTTATGTCATGGGGACTTTAAAGGCCAGTTGATGAGTTACATGTTAATCCATTGTTTGTGTGTGTTTACTGTTTATGTCTATGTGTGTTTTAAGTTGTGTTTTTATTTGTTGTTAAACACTGACCTCATGAATGTGGGTTTGTCTTTAGTTCACCCAGAAGTAAAAGGAATAATTTATAAAAAAAATATATAATTTATTGATGCTACCTAATATTGTTCCAGTCCTGTATTCAGGGTTCCCACGGGTCCTTGAAATCCTTGAAAGTTTGTGAATCTGGGGGAAATAATTCAAGGCCCTGTGAAGTTTTTGAAAATATACATACATAGATACAGGTCATTGAAAGTGCTTGAATCTATTGTATGCAAGATGGTTTCTAGAAAAATTCAAATTATTCCCTCTTTAGTGTAGGACAGTGTTTCTCAAACTTTTTCAGCTCAAGGACCACTTCATCTTCCAATTTTTTTCTGAGGACCACCTAACAGAATCCCACTCTAACACGCCCCCAAAAAACAACAAAATAGGAAGGATAAGCTAAATTTAAGTTTAATATGCAACTGTTTTAAGTCAAAAACTAATTTTTTAAACACAAATGCAATGCTATGTTCAGAAATTATTATATGAATTTTATTTCATTTGAACAAGTAAATGTGAAATGAGTTATAGCTTAATATGAACAACAAACTGCACGTATGAAAAAAATGCAATTAAACATATAACAGCCTGGGTCCAACTTAATGTCTTTCCAAAGAGCCCTTAGTTTAAAACTGAGGTGGTGGGTATATGAAGTCTATGGTTATAACTATAGTAACAATACAATGCAAGTACACTAGTACAAAACTAATAGATCTGTGGATTTTAGCTGCTTTCAGCTGACGCTTGATCCTTCTTTTGACTCTACTTTGGTTTAGCCACTGATCCATTTTTACGTTATTAAAACAGAAAGGCAAGAAATGATATCACAGTTTTGCAAGTGCATTAAAAATCTACTTAAATAAGTTATGATTGTATAAACGCTTGCCTAGTTTAGGTCATCTTTTGGCGGACCACTGGGGGGGGTTTGGCGGACCACACTTTGAGAATTACTGGTGTAGGATAATATCATAAAATTTCTAGTCTTTTAATCACACATGCTAAACTGTTCACTTTAAATGCTTGTGTCTTCTGTATGTGAATGTTGATTCGTACCAAAATGCTTTTTTGCATAGTTGTGTTTGACACATGAAAACGTCTCGAGTTACGCATTTAACTGTTGTTCCCTGAGAAAGGAACGAGACGCTGGGTCTCCCTTGCCATACTTCCTGCGTCCCTGTAACGCCGTCTTTGGCAATATTTCAGATAGCAATATACTTCCTGGCTCCCGTGCACATTGTCTTTGTCATTAAGCCTCACTATTGGTTGAATTTGACACATTCAGACGCCCTTACCCCTGGAGGCGTCCCCAAAGTGTCACCGCAGTGACGCAGCGCGAGTTCCCTCGAAAGGGAACTGTAACAATGTATCTTAAAAGGTAACATGATGTAACTTTGCTCTCACTTGAAATGTGTCCACACATTTAGTCCCTGAATTTGAGGGTAAGGACCTGGAAAGTCCTTGAAAGGTCCATGAATTTGAAGTTAACTAAGGTGTGGGAACCTTGTGTATTATTTTCTTTTCCACCTGCCTGAAACAGATGTTAGTCAAACAGTGTTTTTTTTCTTCACTTTAACAAAAGCAACAAACATGTATTGAATGATAATAACCGTCCATACAACCTATACACTGAACAGAAGTCATTCAATAGCTTTGTGTCATTATTTATTAATAATTATTTATTAATAATAACACACAGGTGCCTTTTTAATGTGACATGACTGCACATGAAGTTTGTGAGCTCTTTTGGAGAAGATCGTTACTGACAATGAGATCATTGAATAAAGACAAAGCTGTCATATGAATTCAAAAGACATGACTCTTAATGCGATTTTCTGTCCTTTTTTCCCGAGTTTGACAGTAAAATTGTTGTTATGCTCTGCATAACATCTGCTGTTGTGTTACTGGAAAGAAACAAAAGCATTGTGAAATGAACAACATGAAGGTCTGTAAATAATGACAGAATCAAAATTGTTGGCTGAACTGTTGCTTCACCATATGGTATAAAACAGGAGAGAAATCTCTCACATTTCCAAGTGGAAATGTGTGCGCTTGTGTCTCTGTGTGTGTTTTATTTGAAGTATAAGTAAGGAATAATTGACGACGGGCCATTGAATTATAAGAAAATAATGCACACCAAGGTGGTAATGCGGCACGACGCGAAGGACCGGGGTCAATTATTCCGCTTATACCACGGTTACCACAAACATTGCTCTGGTGCCTATTTTTAAGACATTTGAAAAGTTAGCTGTGCGGTTTACAGAAAAATAATCAACACCCATAGAACATTTCTCAGCCAATCAGAATGCAGCATTCAACAGACCCGTGGTATAAATATGTGTATATGCACACATCCCAAAACTGGTCTCAGTTCTCTTCATCAGCTCAGTCCTGTTGCTCATTACCTCACAGTTAAAGTAATAACACTGAACAGTGGCAGCCAGGGTTTCATTTATACAGATGGAGAGAGAGAGAAAGAAAGAAAGAAAGAGAGAGATCCTAAACTAAGAAAAGTCCAGACCAGACTCAGTGATTATAACCTCACTAGACAGGCAGACAAAGACAAACCTGGTTACCAAAAGAAGACAGATTGTGTCTATACATGAAGTAGAAACAGAACTGCACTTTTTAACATCATGCACAAATTAAAGAAACATTTTTCACTTATTTACAAACCACCACAAAGACTTTAACCACATTCATCTAAAGGACAAACAGAGAGGGAGAGAGCGAGACCTGAGGTTGACTTACTGTATCTGGTGATGATGTCATTACATTGAGTCACATTATTGCCTCTTCTGTTTTGAGTCCTCAGTGACCTCTACTGGAGGATTTGGGTGATCATTTCCAGCACAGCATGTACAACCTTTTAAAGTTCATGCTGAGTTCCCCAAATAGTTTGTTTCAGTGCCCGTCTCCACATAACAAACCCTCATAATTTCACACATATCTGCTGTTGTACAGTGAGAAATACAGATTGTGTTTAAGTTGAAGAGGTTTATTTTTCCCTGTCCTCTATACAAGTTAAAATAGTGTCTAGGTGAAGCTGTTTGTTTGTGCTGGATAGTGTTTAGCAGATGTTGAGAAAGTCTTCAGGGAGATGATGATGATGATGGGGGATGAGATGTCTTCTTCAGGAAACTACAGAAGTCTGCATGCAGATGTGTAAGACCCTAAAGTGTACTTTCCTTTTACAGTTAACTTCGATAAATACAGCGTGTTTGTCTGACTGTTGCCACAGAGCTGTTTTAAAATCCATGACCGTTTATTCACTATAGTTAAGGTAATAAAATATGAGTTTAACTATTTGATATTTGCCATTGGTTTTAGCCATCCATCTGTTAGACTGTCTCACAAATGAATTACAGTAGGTTGAATAGCTGTCAGCTGTTAAATGTAAGTACGTACACAATTAGATAATACCACTTTACGTCAACCAATTACCAAACAATGCTTCATTTTGTTTGGTCTCTAGTGTAAAATGGTCACATTAGCAATTAAAGATCAAGGTCAGGTCAAAGTGTCACAAATTTTTATGAATTTTACTGGTAGTCCACTGGATGAAGAATTTTTCTGTATGTCCTACACTGTAAAAAAATCCTTAGAAATTGCAGCTGGGTTGCCGGTAACTTACCGTAGATTTAAATTTATATTATTTACTGCCAACATTTTGTTTAAAGTTAAATGAACATTTAAACATTTACAAGTCTTTGTCTTTACAGAGTAAAACTAAAAAACAGCATCAAGCAAAACATTCTGGGAAACAAAATCTGAAGCAAAAAACAGAAAAAGGTTGATAATGATTTCTGGTTCCCAGAATGCTTTGCATGAGGCTGTTATTGTATCGTTTTATTCTGTAAAGATAAAGACTTGTTTATATTTAAAATGTATTTAACTCTGAACAAACTCTTGCCAGTAAATAACATAAATTTAAATCCACGGTAAATTACCGGCAACCCAGCTGCAATAACATTGTACACTGTAAAAAATTGCTGCAACTTTGCAGCTGGTTGCCAGCAACCCACTGTAGAAGACGAAGTCCAAAAATGTGTCATGTTCATTCAACCTCGAACAAAATGTTGCCAGTAAACAACACAAATGTAAAATCTATGGCAAGTTACTGGCAGCTAGTTGCCAGTAATACCCAGTAATACTGTAATTTCTACTGAATTTTTTTACGGTGTAGTTTACTTTATTTTGCTATACTCAATTAATTATAGTATTGTGCACCTATTAGTAAAAATATCAAAAATGATATCTGAATACATTTTTGTTTGACTCTCTCTGTGTGATTGTGTATGTGTTGCATCTCTCTTTGAACAAGTTTATGATCTGTCTTTAGATGATTGACATAAAGGCCCGTCCTATTTGTCTTTTACTAAACATTGTGACAACTGCAAATATAATGCGCATTAACATTAAGTTTACTATAGACTGTCATTATTCTTGATCTTAATGATCATTGATCAAGTAGCAAATGATCAAGTAGAATTACAATTAGTAAGTTCAATAAAATTTTTGGTAAATATTTGTAGCTGTTTAGTTTATACCTTCTTTCGGGTCAGAAGTCAATAATCATTACTGTCATTTTAACCATACATAGCAGTGCAGTACAGGACCATGGTTTTACATACAGACACTGCAATACATAACACAACACAAAGCTAAAGGTAACCTGTGCACAAGTCAGGGCTTAACATAAAGGACTACCCGGTGGCCCGGGGCCAGCATGAGAGACACTCGGGCCTGTAAACAGTATTGCCAATTGCCCAGTGCTGCCCCCAGTCACTAAAATATATTTTTTATGTTTTTCTGTTATGCAAGGTTACCATCGAGACACATTTTAAGCGTTGTGAACATTATCTTCTCAGTAATGTCTTGAGGTTTCTCCTACCTTATTGGTTGTTGTGGACCCTGATGCGTGTGTTGCTTGTTATATCAGCTGGCAGAGCAAAGAGACATTAAGATGGTAGCTGTGCACTCTAATTATGAGCCCAAACCAAAACATCATTATTTAACATCTTGGAAGCAGACATTTACTTGTGAAAAATATGACAAATGAAATGCCGCAATGTTTTTACAATTTACCGTCAGATTCCAGGTAAAGCAGACAAGTCGGGAGCCTTTTTGTTGGAACAAGCAACTGTGCACAGTTAATCCTGATATACCTGCAACTATTGACCTGATGAGAGTATTGTGAAATTTCAGAAATAAAATGGCCAATTTTCTCAACAAATGATGAATAAAATGTATATGTATACAATTATATTTGACTTTTGAATTACAATTTTAAATATGTGATGCTGAAATATTTTTTGGTTTGGTCAGTGAAAATTTTGTCAGGGCAAGTGAAAACCTGAACCACTGGCCCGACAACTATTAAAAAAGTATTTTTTTTGTTTATTTATAATTTTTTTAACTAGAGTAAAGATCTTTCTCACATGTATATGTTCTGAAGTTTTTCCAGGCGCTCTGACGTTCACACTTAAACCGTCTGTGTAGCTGTTAGTTGTGCGTGTGTTATGGTATCTTGTACTGATCCAGAAATGCATGACCATCTGTCCCAGCACAATTAGATAAACAGATGCACCATGAAGGATGTATGAGAGCTCCTAAGAGTCGTTCAGGAGGACACAAGGTCTGGATTGTTTGAAGCAGCGTTACATACAGAAGCTCTTTATCTGCATGAGCCTAAGATCCTTAAACTGACATTAATATCTGTTTGTCCTCTCCACCAAATATCTGAGACTCATGCATTATAAACAGTGATGTGTTTGTCTCCTATAAAACCAAAACTATGAGAAATGTGTGGAAAGAAATGTGTGTTTTTGGTATATTTGTCATCGAGTCAAGATTGGGAAGGGTTTTCCGGTTTATTCGTCACACTGGAAATGGAAGATCAGATCAGTGCATTATATCATTTGTATTTTACAGCAGGTGTCCATAGATGGCAGTGTAGATCAGACAGAACCCACAGTCATCACACTGAGAGCTGATATACATGTATATTAACACTGGAGATTTTGTTTTAAAAAGTAAATATGCAATGCTAATCATGCTTATCTACAGTATATACAAACTGTTCACATCACAACATGATGAATTTTAATATTGTAATGAACAGGCCCTGTACTAGGCTTGCTGGACTGCATGTGAAGTTTTAAAGGGGCCATGACATGAAATTGTCTTTTATCATTAAGTGCTATAATCGAGTCCCCAGTGCTTTTATCAACCTAGAAAATGTAAAAAAGATCAACCCAGTAACTTAGTAATCAGTAATCTGTGTTTACACTTCATCAGCTCATTTGCATTTTAAAGAACACACCCAAAACCCACAACATTTTTGCACACACCTACAAAGTGGCAATTTTAACATGCTATAATAAATTATATATATGTTATTTTGAGCTAAAACTGTATATATGTGCTCTGGGGACACCAAAGATTTATTTGACATCTTAAAAAATTATTGAGACATGTCCCCTTTAAAACGCGAGCTGAATGAGCTGATGATGATGAAAAATGTCAAAATTTGATTTTAAAACTGCACGCAATGCACAGTATATTTACCGTCTTATATAATTTATATCTACTATATATCATGCTACAACCAAACTGCATATACTAATAAAAAAAGCAGAAATACGTCTAAAACAGACATATTGAAAGCTGCCTGGAGACTTGCCATTGGCTGTTGTATTTAAATGAATAATGAGTTGAGTTTAAGAAAGGATTATGCTATTTTGGGGATGTTTTACTTAAGTAATATCGCTTGAGTAGGAGTGTGATATTTGTTTATACCATCGCGACGATATAAACAAATATCACACGACTCTGAGAGCAATATTGCTTTTATACAACAATTCGACGGCACACGTTTGAAAAACGAAAACTAGAAAACAACAACTCAGTTATTTTGAAAGCCTCTTTGTTTGGGAACTACTTTCTTCCGTTACGCATTTGAAGGCCAAAATGACAGGTAACACTCGGCTGTTTTGAATCTCATAAAAACTCAATGGACGGAATAGCCATTTCTTAATAAAGCCGTTTCTTGGTCACAAAGTGTAGTTTTAGGATTAGTTCAGTCGAGAATATATATGTGTAATATTCAAATCTGCAGTCGATTATTAAAGGTAGCGCCTGTTTGAACATTTGCTTAGAAAGATTCAGTACATGAGAGAACCAGAGCCATGAGCGGACGTCAGTGTTAACTCGCCCCGCTGACCACGGCCCTCTCTGGGCTACATCTCTGACAGGGATTCCCTGTCTCTGATGTTGGCCCTGTCTGTTTTTGATGATCAAAAATGAGATCAAATCAGCAGTATTTGGTGTTGGTATTCATATTTAGTGTCTTTTGTGTTGTTATTGTTTTGGAGCGAGATAACAGTTAATGAAGCTATATTTATGTAACGTTACTATTGCTTTCCCATTTACTCTTATCGCGATACGAGCATTTGCTTATTGTTCTTGTCAGTACTATATAAAACAGTTTTTTATAAGTGTCAGAGATGTTTTTGCATGCTGCTTATCAGTGGCGATATCTCATAGCGTGTTTTAATAGTCTTGTCAAGATAAAATAAATGATCAGTTGTCCAAATTTAAAAGCTGCAGTTCCACGGTGTTATGCGTTCTGATGAGAGAGATCGCTCCTGAGAAAATTGTTTTCGTTTCTTTTTCCAAGTGTTAATCGTCCACACGATGTGACATTACTCTAAGTTTAATGTTACACCCAAGAGCGCTGATCTTCGACGGGATAATCACTTCCGATTGGGATTCACAAATTCACAGCGCATCCGTGTGTGCGTGTAGTTTTTCCAGTCAGAGATTAGCCTGTTTAAAGAACCTCCATTCACTAATACTAAAATGACCAGTAGGTGGCGGAATGATACAAACGGTGAAGCAGTTACTGTTACGTTATCAGGACCATATCGCATGGCTGGGAAGAGCTCTTGGCCAATCAGATTCGAGAACCAGAAAAAACTGTTGTATAATATAAATAGAATAGTTTCATATTAATATGTGTTGTGTTATTGCGTTCATGTAATAGTGAATTGCATTTTCTGATATATATTTTAACGTTTTCTTAAAGGCTCTCTAAGCGAATAATGTGCGACGTCACTTCCTGTTGATGTTTGAACTGTTTTCAAACAAACGGAGCGTAGCTAACGCCTCCCCCTCCCTCTCCCGTCCGTGCTTTCATGAACGCGCCCAACCCCCACCCCCAAATCCTTCTTGTTGTTTATTGGCTGGAACACTTTTTTATCTTTTGTTGTGCTAGGTTTGGCCACTATGTTGATATTGCCGTTTGTCGAGCCTGAGCTGTCTACAGAGATCGCGGTTTTTTACAGTTTGATCAGCGGACTGGCAGCAAGCAGATAGTGAGGAGATGTTTGCTGTATGTAACAAAAAATGTTTTATGGTCTAAAACGCGTCAATTCGCTTTTAAAGTTACCATCGTAGAGAATAGTGGTATGTTTCCTGTGAGTTAAATCTAAAGAGACATCTGAGCTTTATGTAAGACAACCAGACATTGGTGGGCAGGAGCTGATATAAATAGTGTTTGCAAACAAGGGACATTATTTGTGTAAAGAAATCTGTTTTATGGACATTTCTAGGGGGCAGAGGGACATCTGGGGGGGCAATGCCCCACCGTAGCCCCCAGAGACCTGGCCTTGGTAGTGAATATACTCTCTCTCTCTCTCTCTCTCTCTGCAATAACATGTCTACGTAAGCAAGTCACACTGTATCCCAAATTAAGCTAAATTGTATTTTTCAATAAATGTATTATTATCTGTCTTTAAACATATCACCATCTCTGAACACATTCATTCCTTTCTGAAGGGTGTAAGGTTTAAAGACAGATGGATTTCTCTCGCAGATTTAAGGGTATTTCTGTTGGTAGTGACTGCACTTCTCTTTATGACTTTATTTGGTCAGATCGTGCACAGGCTGCGGAGGTCTTTGATCTCAGTAGGGTTCTTCATGATAAACAGAGGTGTACAGGGTTGAGGTGGATTGTAATGGTGCTATCTTTGTTTTTTTAAGAGGCAGGACAGCCCAACAAAGAGAAATGTGACCTTGATCATGAAATTGATCACTGGTCGAGTTCTTGCATTCAAACACAGCTAGAGGAATAGCAATGATTGTAAGGGATTGAAACAGAAGTCTGTGAGAGAACAAGACACGGTGAAGGACAAAGAGAGAAACACACACACACACACACACAGTATCACAGTGATCTCGTCTCTGAGTTCCTAAATAGCAAATTGCTGTGGTTTCCGGCTGTAGTTTACATTCCCAAACTGCTGGAGTTGTTGGCGCAGTCAGTCGAGCTTTCTGTCAGCAGTGTGTTGTCAGGCGTACATTGGGGATCTTTGTTTTGGATCTGTAAGGAGTCGCTGGTGACCTGCGGTGCTTGATGATTCATTTTGCTTCTTCTCTCCTTCTGTACTAAAGGACCTGTGAGAAAGCCGAAATATGTGGAGAGTCCACGTGTTCCCGGAGATGCCATCACATCGTCCCTGAGGAAGGTGGGCGACACCACATCTGGTGAGTGGATGTTTGCTGTTGTTCATCTCACAGGTGTCAGATGTCTTTCCTATTTTTACAGTAGGTTGCACTTGTCTGGAGGATACTTTATAATATCAATGTTCACACATTTTAAAAGAGCAATGATAAACATATTGAGGAATTTACAGACATAGCAAACATGGTAAATATATTTTATTTCATTTTAAAGTTCAGTTTACTTTGTTAGTCAAATATATATTCCCAGTTGACCGGGAGATGACCGGAAAAATCCTGAAAGTTCATTGGTTATAGTCTGTGGGAACTCAGTGCACAAATGTTTATTCTGGAAAATTGTCTTTTTAGCCTGGGACTTTGTGATCGTACGTTTGGACTGTGTGTGCTTTTTTTGTTAAATTGTGTGTGTAAGTAAAGCTATATATGCATAATTTTATTCGCTCTGTGCATTTTTCAATTGAGATAATTGTATGTGTGTCTGTGCATGTACGTGTGTACTTTTCTCTCTGGATATGTAATTGTGCATGGTGGTGTGTATTGTCAGTTCAGGGTCAGGTGCAGTGGAGTTCATGTGTTGGACATTTATCACTGTGTGTACTGTATATTTGTGTGTGTGTATGATTTGAGCTTTCCAAACAACTGTGATGGTTGGTTGGCGCCAGTAGAATGCCAGCTGTCCACATCACTGTATCATGCTGGTCATGTGATGTCATCAAAAGGCGTCAGAGATGACGATAAAACAGTAGGGACAGCCAATGGCAATGATGGCTGCGTCCAAAGACCCACACTTGCTGTCTTTACACTTGACCCCTTGACTACTTACAAGACGTTTTTCTTGTATTTAGCTTGAAGATCCCACGAGTGCATGTAAAATCATTCACATGTTGGGACACACTTAGCAAGTGTTAAAATCTCAATCCAGGTAGTGGCAGCAATTTGCACCAAATGTTTTTGTTTTTTATTTACTTAAATAAAACATTTCACCCCCCCACCAAAAAAAATATTAAGACTAAACTTCAGAACCACAATTCTTTGCACCTGAATGCATTTTGTGCATGCAGTTTTAATTAAAGTTTATCCAGTAGTCCCTAAATAAACGACACAATTAATGTTGTTTCTAATTATGTGATAAAAGCAGTTGCAGATGTTCTACAAAATACATAGCTCAACAGAGTTTGCACCAATCAAATGTGCAACATTTTCAGTTTTACAACCAAAATATGTAATATCCATTTATTAAAGGATTAGTCCATTTTCTTAAAAAAAAAAATCTATATAATTTACTCACCACCATGTCATCCAAAATGTTGATGGCTTTCTTTGTTCGGTCGAGAAGAAATTATGTTTTTTTTTTTTTTAGGGAAAGCATTCCAGGATTTTTCTCATTTTGATGGACCCCAACACTTAACAGTTTTAATGCAGTTTAATGCAGGTTCAAACGACTCTAAACGATCCCAAACGAGGCATAAGGGTCTTATCTAATGGAAACGATTGTCATTTTTGGCAAGAAAAATAAAAAATATGCACTTTTAAACCACAACTTCTCGTCTTCCTACGGGTCACGGATGACGTATCGAAAACTCCGCCCCAGTGTTTACAAGTGTGGAGAAAGAGGAGCGTTCAGACGTTGTTGTATGTGGAATGATACTAATTAATGTCTTTGTGTCAGTTTATTGTTTAAAATGGTCTGCAAATGTCCGTTTCATATATGTAACACGTGACCTTTCTACATCAGACGAGAAGCTGTGGTTTGAAAGTGTATATTTTTCTTGTCAAAAATGACAATTGTTTTGCTAGATGAGACCCTTATGCCTCGTTTTGGGATCCTTTATAGTCCTTTGAACTGCATTAAAGCTGTTAAGTGTTGGGGTCCATTAAAGTCCATTAAAATGAGAAAAATCACGGAATGTTTTTTTCAAAAAACATAATTTCTTCTCGACTGAACAAAGAAAGACATCAACATTTTAGATGACATGGTGGTGAGTAAATTATCTGGATTATTTTTTAAGAAAATTGACTAATCCTTTAAATTACAATTGAAAGTTTCTGTGACATCTTGTGAGGTCTGGGTGAAAGTGTCATGATTTACATCCAGAACATGATGTATGATGGGATACCAGTCTCAAGTGGCGAAGATGGTAATTGTGGGTATCTGGACACAGCCAATAATATGCCGAATGCTTAGCAGTAGACAGATGTGTTTATATATATGTGTGTTTACATGTAAAACTGTATTAACTTATTTTGTTTACACCTGATGTCAATATTTAGAGATAAGGGTGGCCAGAGTTCGATATGTTGATGTTTTAAACACATTGCAGAAAGATACAATACCCTGTATGCAGTGTGCAAAGTTTGCATTGCATACTTCTTTCTTGTAAAAACTAGTAAGACGATTCAAATTTGCTGCTTTTTCTTGGTGAAGTTAAAACACTTTTGGGAATATGGGTCTGTTAAGTGTTTTCAAATGAAGCTCAATATAACCTGGCCTGGATTTTGAGCCCATGTGTTTACTGCATATCTGTCATAGCTCAGTGACACACCCCAGTTATCCCAACATCACCTCCAAACACACACGTTAGGGTCAACAGTGTTTACATATGCAGTCTGTCACAGGTTATTTTAACCCTGAGATAGTTTATAGATAGCATCTCCACACATTCCTGCAGGCTCACATTGCAGGGTGGCATGAAGACGTTTTTGAAATGAATGCATGTAAACCCACCACAATGTCCACAGCAGTCTTTGACTTTGGGTAATTAAATATTATTTAATTGTCAATGCTAAATGTCTTCATTTTGTTGCACTGGTTACAACAAAAAAAGTTCAGAATTTGAAGAATATTGACCCTGATTTTGCTTAGGCCTCATGTTAATTGGTCAACAGCCTTGTGGGGGCTGAAACAGCATTCCTGACAGTCCGATTGGATTTTATTCTTAAGATTTAAATGATATTTTTAGATCAAGCAACAGTTTACATTTATCATTAACTCTTTTAACAGTGGGAAACCAAACAGCTTTTGGTAATGTGAAGGCTCAAGGCTCATCTGCGAAACATTTCATAAAAGTGTGGAGAGGGAAAACCAAACATTAGCATGTGTCATTATTCATCATACTTACTGATGACATTAATAATGCAGAATTAAGCTCAGGGTGTGTGGAGATGATAATAATGATGGTTAGTTGCTCACATTTTAGCTTTTCACACTGTTTAGTCAAGTTAAAAGTCTGGTGGGGCGTTCATTTATTAACACACAATTGTTTTCATTCACCTTAAGTGATTCGATGGTGCAGAATGGTTGTGTGCAAATGTTCAGTCAAACATCAGAACTGCATTGAGTTTGTGTATTTGGATTACTTTTTAAGTATGGAACTGTCAATGTTTTTGTTTTGATGACAGAAATGAACGAATGAAAGATGAATGGATACATGAATGATTGGATAGATATATGATTGAATGAAAGGAAGGATGGATGAAGGTATAATTGAATGAACGGATGGATGGATAAATGAATGAATGGATGAATGAATGTATGATTGGATGAAAATATGGATGTATATATGAATTGATGAAAGGATGGATGTATAAATGATTGGATTACGAATAAATGAATGAATGGATGGATGAATGGATGAAAGGATGGATATGGATGAATGAATGGAATATGGATAAATTGATGAATGAATGGATACATGAATGATTGGATAGATATATGATTGAATGAAAGAAAGGATGGATGAACGGATGGATAAATGATTGGATGGATGGAAGGATGAATAGATAGATTAATGAATGGATGGATGAATGTAATATTGGATGAAAGGATGAATGTATATATAATTGGATGAAAGGATAGATGTATAAATGATTGGATTACAGATAAATGAATGGATGGATGGATGGACGGATGGATGAATGTATAATTGGATGAACGGATGGATGGATAAATGAATGAACGGATGGTTGGATGGATGAATGTATGATTGAAAGAAAGGATGGATGGATGTATAAATGGTTGGATTACGGATAAATGAATTAATGGATGGATGAAGGTATAATTGGATGAACGGATGGATGGATAAATGAATGAATGGATGCATAAATGTATGATTGGATGAAAGGATGGATGTATATATGATTGGATGAAAGGATGAATGTATAAATTATTAGATTACGGATGGATGAATGAATGAATGGATGGATGATATATTATTGGATGAAAGGATGGATGTATAAATGATTAGTTGAATGAAAGGATATATAAATGAATGAATGTCTAGATGGATATATGTTTGGATGAAAGGATGGATGAATGGATGGATGGATGAATGAATGAATGAATGGATGAGGCTGTGTAAAGCAGTCTAAAAACAGACAGAAAATAAATAAATAAATGACAGAAGACAGCAGAGGAGTGGTGTTTAAATTCTTTCTATTTTGATTAAGTTGCTGAGGAGCTCGTCATGCTAAAATTAATTCATTAGAAATAATAACCGGATCACATCAGGAGTCTGATTATAAGTGACACAAAACACAAGAGTGAGAGATGTCTGAAACAACAAGTAAAGCTCATCATCAGTGTGCTTTGTTTTGAATGCACCCTAAATTCTGCTGGATTATTTTTAACTCAATGCTGAGTTAAATACTGGACAGAACACATGTTGAGTTAAAAAATAAAATAAAGCTATGCTGGGTTGTTTTAACTCATGGTTAGGTTAACAACAACCCAGCATAGGTTTATTAATATATAACCCAGAAGAATTTAGAGTGTGCTGGAGTCCTAACCTGCTTAACCAGTGAAATATTACAGATTTTTACTGTGGCTGTACTGGTTCAGATTCATTTTTTTTTAGGTATGTGTCTTACTGACAGATGAAACTAATAGTATGGCAGCATTGATTTTGAATCCCTGTGTTTTTACAATACTGTAACCATGTGATTTGATTTGATTTGTAGTCACACTGTTTGTAACGTGTTGCTGTTGGTTAAGTGATGGCTGGTTAGCTGGTTGGAATTTGATTCATGTATTTGGTTCATTTATAGAATCTCATGTTTGTTTTATATTTTCATCCATCAGTTGTAGTGATGTTAGCTGATGTGAGGATGTTAAGGTGAAATCGGATATATCTGCATTCATCAAGTGTATACTGAAGTAGTTCAAGCTTTCACACACACATAAATTCTCAGAGACAGATTGTGTAGTTTCTGTTAAACACACACACAGCTCTGTGCCGTTCTGTTAAGTTTTTATAGGCTTTAAATCACACAGGAGACAAAGATGTTTTTGTTTTCTTTTGCCCTATGCTCCTGACGTTATTTTAATAGCAACGTCTCTTTTAATATATAGCCAGGTGCTGACTGGAGATATCTTCAGATGGAAGTTCTTTTGCAAACATGAATGACATTTGATATGAGACACACACACACACACACACACAGCTTTGTGAATGTTCTGGTTTCCTGATCACTGACCAGTCCTGAGATTGCTCCATTGCATAACTTCAGCCCTGACTTATTCTCTCAGGATAATGGGAAATTAAGCAGCTGTTAAGTGTCTGATATCACAGCCTTCATCCACAACGGTAGGCAATTCTGTAACTATAAATGTTATGTTATGTTTAAGCGGGTTTCCACACCTGAAAAATTGTTTTGTTTTGTTCATTGCTCAGAACCAGGATTTTTGCAGCAAGTACCACTCAAATTTTCCTTAAAATGTGTTATAATCAATGGGCAACCCTCCAATCTATATCGTGAAGCCAACACGGAAATGTCTTCAACTGCAATTCATCGACTGGCCACTAGAGTCTCCAAAAGGGAGTCAATCCCATAGACCCCCATGTTAAAATGCCCAATTTTAAAGCAGAAATAAATGTGTTTACAGTCTGTTACAAAAAGTGATTTTGGTCTATATAGATAATTTCCCCCCTTATAACAACTGTGAGGGGGGGGGGTGAATTTTTGTAACTCATCCGTTTAAATTATATTAAGCCGAAAAGTTCTGCATAATTAAGGGCGTGGCCACTTGAGTGACGGGTGAACCGCCACCGCTATCCCTAGAGTCGAGCTGGGTGGGCGTGGTTTCAGCAACCAGCCACCTCACCACAACCTATGTCCCGCCTCTTTACCAGCTTTTGGGTAACCGCGAGTGATGCATGGTGACACGCTGCCAAGATGGGACGGCAGGCCCCACCAACTATTGGCTTCAAATAAGATCTTCACAAACCTATGGGTGACGCCACAGACACTACATCCATATTTGTTAGAGTCTATGGGTATAATGTATATAATTTATATAAAAAAGGTTTCAAAGTAACTTTCCTACAGTTACATGCATTATTGAACAGTCATCAGTCTGTCGCACCTTTAAACCCCTGAACCTCAGGCTATTTAAAGATTGGTTAAAATTTCTAGTTTAAACACTTTCCTTTTCTAGTCATGGTTTTCTTGTAAATTCTTTTTTTCAAGAGTTGTCAAGAGTTTGTCTGATGGCAAACAAATACACTTGAGTTGCTTCCTGACATATAGGAACTAGATGAGGTGCAATGTGACTTGCATTACAGTTGCATTGATTTGTTCATATCTGGCTTGGAAAAACAAATTTCATCTGATGAAATTGATCTCTTGTGTGGTCTGCTGGAAATTTCTAATAAGGGTATTCATTTAGTGAAGTACAATGTCAAGAATTGTGAAGGGTTGTGATTGCCTCCTGAGATCCCCAACCCAAACTTCTGAGGCTTGATGAAGTACTTCAAAAACTTTACTATTATGACCCTCAGTAAAGGGCGTGTTATAGTTGTGCGTAGGTCCTACGGCGTAGGTTCTGCATCGGATTTCATTTATACTTTTGCGTCATCGTCCGCGTCGATGTGCAAACACACGCGCAGACCGCTGGTAGGCAGTAACCACGCGTGTAACCCCAGTAGCAGCGCGACCGTCAGAGAAGAAGAAGCTTAGCAAGTTAAACCACAAACGAAGAAGAAACAGCAACTTGTTGTGTATAATTTTAGAAGACCAACAATGATGAAAGTAAATAAACAACGACTTCTGATGCAGACGGGAGGGGTTCTGGTGGACCAATCACAGCGCTTGCGTTCCGCGTAGATCTGACGCGCTGTTAAAATTTTTGCGAGGTGCGCGTCAGGCTACGCAGAGCTACGGAAAGCCTACGGCATAGAACCTACGCACGACTATAAATCGCCCTTAACTCCTCATGTCTTCCAGCCAAACTGTCTGTGTCAAATAAAAGGTTTATTTGGGTACGGATTGTAGATTTACTCTTGAACGCACTTAAGATTAAACAGTTTTATGGTTGTTTTGAAAATATTTTTCATGCTAATATATAGGGCTGTGTATCGCCAACCATTTCCCGATACGATACGTATCCCGATACAAGGGCCCCGATACGATGCGCATCACGATACTTTTTTGTTCAGAATTTAGTAACATTATTTTTATTATCTGTTTATTGTACATTGAATAAGCAGTGTTGTAACAGTTGTGGTTTTGCCATTCATTTATTAGCTTTTGGGGTAACTCATAAAAATACTTAAAATCTCAGAGTTAGTACTTAACTTATGTGTTTTTAAAAGCAGATTTACAAAGATAGTGCCTAACTCAACAGGAGAGAGACAGACACGCAAAGTGAAAGTATACCCCGCTACCTTTAACTCTACGTACTCCGCGGGACACATTGCGTCATTTTCATATGGATCAACAACAATTCGTCTTTCAAAAGTGCATCCGAATCGATACGGAAGGTGCTGTATCGATGCGCGCATCGTCAGGCGTCCATGACGATGTATTGTCGTATCGATATTTTGAACACAGCACTACTAATATATAGGCCTAATTCACAGAATGATATTTTTAATGAGCAGTGTTGGGAATAATTCAACATGAATACAATTCAGAATGACTTTCTATTAATGTTAGAGGTCTTATAGGAACAGGTCACTCAAAATGAATATGCAGTCATTATTTATCCTCATGTTACCTATTATAATAATTATTTTCCCAGAAAAATGAACATCCAGCACTGCATAAACCTCTTCATTAGCCATTTCTGATTGGACCTGATGGGTTGTCATGGAAATGATGCTGGGTAGTTGAGGACAAAATAAGATATAATAGTGTAAGGCAAACCAATTCAGATTATATTTCACCCCAAAATCTCAAGCAATAACAAAAAGCTAAAGTTATAAATTAAAAAAAATTATAAATGTGTGCACAAAGATGTTCATATTATTTTAGGATTTATATCTATTCAGTGAAATTTTCATTTTATCTAAACTAGACTTTTGTAATACTTATTATACTTTTAAAATACTTGTATCAGGGGTTCAATGTCCAGGTAATTGCATACCTGACGACAGTTTTGCCTATGAAATAATCATGATGTCATGATGTTTTTTGGCTTTCATAAATGGCAGATATACAGTTTGGCTTGTCATTTTTTTATCTGTGATGGTTATGTTGGGTTTCTGATAGATGAGTCCACTTTATTTCCCATGATTCCTTGCATTTGTTTGGAGAGTTCTGCCTGGAAGTAAGAGCTGTTCTCTGTAGAGCTTCATTAATCCAAATATAACACACACACACAAACTGTTGTCCATTAGTATTACATAAGACAGCTACGTTATTTATGCACTGTTTTAACAAAACGTTACTGTCCCATCAGCCTTTTAAGGAAAACATCACTGTTTTTCAATATTTTACTATGTTTTTACCTCAACTTAGACAAAATAATGGTGCGTTTACACCAGCCACGGTAGAGGCGGCAAAATCACGCTAATCGCGCGTAGTTGGACGCTTGAACTTTTTGAGTTTACTCGCTTTATTCGCTTCGCTCGCTTCCTGTGATCACGTCACTACTACAGCAACGTCCTGATTGGTTAACGCAGTGCGGAAATCCACCGAAGTTCAGATTTTTCAACTCCCGTGGCAACGCTCAATGTTGCCGGGATGCGCCATTCACGCGCACCAAGCCGCAGGATGCCTAATCGCGTCTTTGCATTGAATTAACATGAAAATCACCCGCGCTTGCCGCCTCTAACGCGTCTGGTGTGAACGGCCAGTAATACATACCTATCTTTATTCAATGCGTGCACTTAATCTTTGTACAGCGTGTCAAGAATGCGTTAGCATTTAGCCTAGCCCCATTCATTCCTTTAGGATCCAAACAGGGAAGAATTTAGAAGCCTTCGTGTTTTTCCTATTTAAAGAAGAGCACTTAATTTGCAGCAGTTTGACCTCGGTGCGCAAACTAAATGCTCTTCCTCTTTACAATATAGTTCTCATTTTTTAGTTAGATTAGTTTTAGCGATTTAATCATTATACAGCCTTATGTTAATGATTTATTATAGGGTGAGTGTTGGGCTGCTGGCAGTGTAAAGGGCACCTGTTAACATCTGTGACTCTGGCATCTGCATTAACAGATGTTTATTAGCCTGAAGTTCACATCGAGGATAGAGAGATGGTAAGATATGGAGATTAGATGTTTGATAAAAGGCCTTTTAGCCGAATATCAGAAATGTGAGCTAGTAAGCAAGCATCTAGAAGACTATAGCATGTTAACGTAGTCCTATATCTTTGGTTAGTTTTGAAATAAAATTTCTTGTTAATGTCTAATATCACTGTATCCAGGCCAGTTTTTATTGGGTGATGGTAAAAACTGAAGAAAATGACAGGCTGTTGAGATGATGTTTTATATTCAAAGATAATCTTCTGTGATATTTTTTATATATTATTTTGATTATGTTATGAGTCTGCTGGTGTTTGTTGTGCTACATCTAACCTGATAGTGTTTGTGTTTAAATCCTAATGTGGTGACTAAACTCAGTGGTATCTGTGATGTTACGTGTAAGATTTTAAATGATTGTGTGTGTCAGGGTTCTAAATTAACTTTTTTGACAACCAGCCAAAGTGGCTGGTAACTTTCTAAAGTTACTAGCCAATCAGCATTTCTACTAGCCAAATTTTTTCCGGTGAAAATAAGAGAAATTATGAGTGCCACTGAATGCAACAATGATTCGTTTTTTCTTTCGCATGCATGCGACAATCCTGACAAAACATGACAACATTTTTGTGATGAAACATAAGCTTTCTTCATTTCTCTGTTGATAGACATAAAGCCTAACTGGGGCACAGGCCCCCCATTTTTTTGAAAGCCTGCTGTGTTCTATACAATGTCCTTTGCTTAACCCACTATTCTACAGTGCAACAGGTACTGCAAAAGATAAATATGTATTTAAAAATATTTAAGTATAATCTTTATCATACCTAACATTATTAACATGTTTGGAGGCATTAATGGCATAAAATGCTTGGTAATAATGACAGCGGAGAAATATTTTCTACATTATATAATGATAGCAATGAATAATAACTTATTTTTACAAGAATATTTTAAGAAACCAGACTTTTTATGACTGCTATACTAAATAATCTCAGTCACAGTTACTGCTAACTGTTTATGTAGTGTCCTAGAGTTAAATATTAGTAAACTAAATATTAATTTCATATCTGTAAATACAGAACAGTATAACACATACACCTGTGGATTTTCTCATCAACAATGCAATCCTATAGACTTGACAAAAGGTTTTCCTGAGATTTTTCCTCTAATATTTGAGAACTGACTGAGTGTGGATGTAGTTTGTCTTACCTCCCTAAAACTCATAATCTCTCCTTTCTGCTTCCTTTTCCCTGCTTTGCACAAAACATTTCTGATGTCCATCTACAGAAGCCAATAATGATCGAGTCAAAATAATATTATCATTATTATTTAGAAACTTACTTCTCGTCATGATTTCATAATTACTCATTCGCGTGGCGTCCTCTTTTGGATGCAGTTGCGCGCGCGGAGGAACGCAAAGACGCGCGTGGACATGGATACATGCCTGCACGCGTCAGTGCGACTGCTTTGTCGCTTTTCAAGCGTACATTGGGTAAATACATTGCATATAGATCTGAATATACTAGTTAACTGCTAAAATTTAAACTTGAGATTTACACCTGGGCACAAAAGATTTACACTGGGGCATGTGCCTCAGTAAAGGGGAGTGGTGACACCGCTGTCTTTTAGTCTATCCTCCCTGCTCTGCCCGTTCGTTCTCCTTCTTCCTTTTGTTTTCTGGTGGACGGTCCGTTAGTTTCCATAGTTTCTTGCGCTGGTTTCGCTGCAAACTGCGCGCAGCCAATTGGCGTATGCAACATTATCACGTAGCATTACGGCACAGTGTTTATGGGAAATGTAGGAAGTACTGCCAGAGGGATAAATGACAGAGAACGGAGCTTTATGTATCATGCTTGCAATGCCTCATGCATCACCGGCCAAAGTGGCTAGTAAGTTTTTATTAATACCCGCCAAAATGAATTTTAACCCGCATTTGGCGGGTTGGCGGGTGTTAATTTAGAACCCTGGTGTGTGTAGTGAGAGGATTGTGTGCACATCTCTTCTGTGTTGAATCGACAGGAATGGTTATTAAAATGTGAGTCACCGAGTGAAATGAAAAGCTAATGAGAGAATGAACTTCAATAAGAAAATCTGGCTGTGAGGTGAAACTCCTCCACATCAACTTTCATCTTCATTCTCATTATCACATATTCAAAACTGTCTTCTGCTTTTACCACTAGCAGTCTTAAACACATACTTCATGGGAAATACTTTCATTATTTTCTCAACATAATGTTGTTTAAACCAATGGGCTTTCTCTGTAAAAAATAAAGAATTTTAAAGCAGTGTTTTCAAATTTCAACAGCTTATAGTGAAAATGTCACATGTACATATTTCTATGCATTTATTCTCTCTTGTGTGTTTTTAGTATGCTAATGATCAGTAGTATTGTGTGTGTGTTATGTGTTGTGTGTGTACAGATTCATGTGCTTATAGGTTGGGTTGATAATCAATGGCTGTTTTCTGGTTTAGGACCTGTACTGTTTTCATAGCATATATTAAAGGTGGTGAAACGTGTGCATTCTTTCTCTGGTTTATATTCAATGCCAACACATGCAGTCGAAGCATCAGAGCGGTTGTCATGACGATCAGTGCACATCTGTGCATGTGAATCAAATATTGTATTTAAGTGTCTGATTCATTGTTTCAGTGATTGTGCACGTGCATGCATGTACTTTTGTGTGTGTGTGTGTGTGTGTGTGTGTGTGTGTGTGTGCGTGTGCATGTGAGTGCGTGCGTGCATGTACACATGTGCATTTTCCTTTGCTTCATCAAGAGCATTACTAGCCTTTGTAAAAAGTATTAAAAGTTCACCCTAAAATGCAAAATTTTACTCACCCTACAAGCCAACTTATGTGTATATGCCTTTCTTCTTTCAGACAAACACAGTGAGAGTTATATTAAATAACAACCTGTGGATTCCTGTCTCATTTCATGATGGCATTTTTATAATGGCATTGGATTGTTCCCCATTTTTAAAGCTCCTTAAAGGGCATCCATCCATCAAAAACTAATCTATACAGCTATTAAATGTCTCCTAAAGTGATGCAATGGGTTTTAAAAAATGACTTAATTCAGTCGTGAACGTGCATACAGCTGTTGCTGGAAGCCAGTTATTATAGTGTATAAAGTTTGAAATATAAATATATTCCTTACAAAACCCCAAAATGGCATTATGTAGCTAAAAAGAGCAATTATATTATTTAATATAACTCTAATTGTGTTCAGCTTATAGAATAAAGTCGTATACACCTACGATTAAAATATGGGCAAATTTTTGTTTTGGGGTGAACTATTCCTTTTAGACAAATTAACTGCATGCAGGAAATAAACAGGTAACAATGATGTTATTTATCTATTTATTTCTAATTTAATTTTACAGTTTTGTTGAAATCTGAAATAATTTTACAATGTTTTTATCTATTTTCTGCCACCATTTTTATAATTTTCACAAAAATGTAATTGCTTCCAGAAAATGTTCTTTTTTTAAATATATAAACATACAATGTACCAAATGAAAGAACATTTTTAAATCAAATATTAAATTATGTATTTTTGTAAAGTACTTGAAACATACCCAGAGTTTTTACAGTTTTTGGATAAGTATACTGTAAAAAAAAATCAGTAGAAATTACAATGTTACTGCAGCTGGGTTGCCGGTAATTTACCGTAGATTTGAATTAATGTTATTTACTGGCAAGAGTTTATTCAAAGTTAAATAAATGTTACATTTTAACAAGTCTTTATCTTTACAGAATAAAACTATACAATAACAGCCTCATGCAAAGCATTCTGGGAACCAGAAATCATCATCAACCTTTTTTTTGTTTTTTGCTTCAGATTTTGTTTCCCAGAATGTTTTGCTTGATGCTGTTATTTTAGTTTTACTCTGTAAAGACAAAGACTTGTAAATGTTTAATGTTCATTTAACTTTGAACAAAATGTTGCAAGTAAAAAACAAAAATTTAAATCTACGGTAAATTACCGGCAACCCAGCTGCAATTTCTATGGATTTTTTTTACAGTGTACCGTATTTCGCAGTCTATAAGCCGTGTTTTTTTTCATAACTTGGCTGGTGCTGCTTCTTCTAGTCATGTGTGCCTTGTAAGTCAGTATGAATTAATTTTGACATTTATAAGGCAAGAGACATCATTACCGTCTACAGCCGCGCGAGTCCGCCATATGCTGCTTCTGTATTTATGTAATTAAATGGATTCAGTGATGTGGAATGACGAGTATGCGAACTTCACGCTAGTTGGCTTGTTTGGTTAATTTAGCCTATTCAACCTTCCAGGTAAGTTGTATATGCTTGCTATGGTTTATCGTTTAAATAATATTACTTTAACATACAGACATCTATTCGGCCTGCTGTTCTGTCTGCTATTGTTTAGTTGAATAACTTGCCTTTCCAGATTAAATGTCTGTTCTTCCGCTTGGATTTTGTGAAATAATTTTCTAAATAAACACAACATATAGTCCACTGTGACTTATATATGTTATTTTGTCTTAATGACGCATTTTTAAATGATGCGGCTTATAGTCCAAAAGTACGGTAGATGCTTTAGTATTTTATAAGTTGGGTAAAAGTGCCACCTATTGGATTATAGCAGACATAAAGATTAGGTAAAAACTCGTCATTGGCAAGGAAAGAGTTAAGGGTAGTGAATGCAACAAGAACAGTTTTCCAAATGTTTTCTTTTTTCTATTTTTCTTTCTCAAACTTACAAAAGAATCGCCTGTAATTACAATATTTAAATGTGGTGTGTGTCAATTTTAGCGGCATCTGGTGGTAAGATTGCGAATTAACATGCTATAATAATAAATTATTTATATTGTTTTTCTAGGTAAATTTTGTGTTTGGCATCTTAAAAAAGTCTTGTGCCATGGCCCCTTTAATAAAAGGTCTTTATACACCACTTACAATATAGTTGTGTAGATTATATTGTAGATTATATTATATTCGTTTTTTTGTAAGAATGTATAGATAGCAATGTGTATGAAATATTATTAAATAGGGATGCACGATGTATCGGCTCACATATCGTTATCGGCCGATAACTGCTTATTTTTAATATTATCGGTTATCGGTCTGATAGCAAAATTAGGCCGATAAATGAAAGCCAATAAATGATGGATTATTTTGGTTTGTTGAACCACTTCACTTGCTCATTGCTGGCCATGTGAAGTTTTGATTGGTGCTTTCTGTGACATAGCACAAAGATGACACTTGTTGCGGGCTTAAGAAGAGTATGCTAGTCTAGCGCAAAGACAAGATGTCCGCGGTCTGGGAGTTTTTCATTGTGAATAAATATGAATATTTATCGGCCTCTATATATCGGTTATCGGCCCCCAAAAATATAAAGAGTTATCAGTTATCGGTTTCGGCCAAAATGTCCATATCGGTGCATCCCTATTATTAAATATCAGAGGTTCATGATGTCAGTGAAATCTCCAATATTCTCGAGTCTACAGTTTTGTTTTTGGATCACACTCATGGTCCAGAGGATTGCAGTGAAAGACTTTGGCACAGCTGCTGGTGTTTGTGCCTGCCCATTAAACACACACACACTGAAGGTCTCTCTCTCTCTCTCTCTCTCTCTCTCTTTCTCTCTCTCTCTCTTTCAGAGCTGGCCGGTCCAAGCCCCTCCCCCGCCACACAGGAGTTGATGACACGCTTGGGGTTCTTACTCGGTGAAGGCATCCCGGGCTCTGCACGCATACCTATGGGCGACAAGAATGAAAAAAAGGTATTTTTCTCTCCGTAGCTCCTGCAAAAGAGAGAGAGAGAGAGGTAATGTGATGGGCGAGAGAGACGCATGAAATGCAAGGAGAGATTAAGAAGCACAGAGGCAGCAGGATTTAATGTTGACATTGATCGGTGCGACTCTCGTCTGTCTGCGTGAGATCCAGTGAAGGTGGTTTCACAGGCGCAGTCTGTCCGTGTGTCACAGCCGTAAGTCATTCACGATCGCTCTGAACAGCTGATGAGAAAGTTGAATGAATCTAAGGGGCAATATTAACTTCAGTGTGTCTGGTTTTGTTAAAGGGATTCATCCTACGTTTGGCTGATAAGATAAATAGACAGGGACCGTGCAAGATCTCTTTGAATTCTGCTGGATGTCTTTTTCTTACCTACAGAGCTTCATCGTTTGTTAAATAAATCATAATTGTTCATCAGTATGATGGCCTGTGGAAATAAATTGTGCAAGTTAACAATGTGTTTATGTAGGAGTTTTAGTGATTTGTGTTGTGTTCCTGAAGGAGGCTGTACGATGAGACTGTGAAACTTTAATTCGTTTTCCAGACTTTTTCTGGGAAGTTCACTTGAGAGAAACTTTCATCTTGTATCGTGACCTTGACTAACTCAAAGCCCATTGATGACTCAGACCTAAACCGCTCGTTGTGGTCTCTGGTTTAGGTCGGCGAGGGTAGATCATGATCAGTTTGTTATGATATGAAGACATTTTTTGTCCCGATCGATTATTTAAAGGGGACATATCATGAAACTATAATTGGGTCTCCAGTGCTTTTATCAACTCAGCAAATGTGAAAAAGATCAACCAAGTAACTTAGTTTTGGTAAACCATTCTCTGCAAACATGTGAAAAAATAGCTCATTGAGATTTGGCTCCCCCTGTGATGTCAGAAGGGGATCTTAATAATACCGCCCCTTAATCTGCACTATCCAACCACAGCACTGACATTTAGTGCAGAGATCAGCTCATTTGCATGTTAAAGGACACACACAAAACGGCACATTTGTGCTCACACTTACAATGTGTAAATTTTAACATGTTATAATAAATTATCTATATGATATTTTGAGCTAAAACTTCACATATGTGTTCTTTGGGACACCAAAGATTTATTTGACATCTTAAAAAAGTTTTGTGAAATGTCTGTTTTAAAAATGCATTAAATACACAGTTCTTATAGACAGTGACTTGATTTTGTAATGAAAATTAAAGACTTAGTACAAGGCTGAAATTCATAAAAACATGCAATAAAGACATTTCAAGTAAACAGAGAACCAAAACAGGAAATGCACGATTTTGGGGGGGGGGGGTTACATTGCAATATTTTGCCTTCCGCAGTGTGCATTGCAATATAAGAGATCTTGCACCTGGTGGCTTAAAAAACTTGGTTTGAGAGGAATTAATATCTGCCTTGCATACTCTGTGATAAATAAATGCCATTTAAAAACATTGTCATATAGTATAATACTGACAAAATCATCCAAAATGTTTCATTTCCTTTTAGGAAAAATGCTTTGCATGCCCTGCGATGTGACTCACATTGCAATGTCAATGATAAAAGCACGGTATATTGTGCAACATTAGACCGGACCCTTAAAGACTCTCATGACTGTGTTTGTATGATGGTCAGTAAGTTCCTGGAGTCATTATATTAAAATGTTTTTGCAAATGGAGATAAAAATATGAAGCCAGTGTGGACACAAAGATTAGATTTTGAATGAGTTGTGAGACTTTTCGTCATTGATTTGGACTTTTGTGTTTTTTTTTCTTTAATTATGCGCGTCTCAACTTTGGGTATTTTCTAGATTAAACCTGGAGTTAAGTGGAGAACACAGCTTAAACTTTTGATAATCTTGATATTAGAGTCTGATATTGTCAGATGATTTGCCAGTATTATTTCCTTCTGTTGTTAACATTTGTACACACTTTAAAGCAATTAAAGAGCCTTTAGATGTTTATAAGGTTTATCTGTTTATTGTCAGCTTGTGGCTTTATTTGGATAAAAATAAACATTACAGTTAAACTCTGATATTCATTTAGATGCCTGATAGTCCTTCACACAAAGATTGCATGTTGATTGGTTATTTCGACATCAGCATTGTATTTCAGCATTGCATTTAATCTGATCGCAGGTTACGTCAGTACAGTTTACATGTACCCTAAACATTGCGATCTGATTGTACATGTAAACAAAAATTTTATTCGAAATAATCTAAACCAAACGTCTGCGCACAGCCAGGGTTGCCAGGTTCGAGTTTCCAAACCAGTCCAACGGACATTAAAAACTAGCCCAAAAGCATCCCAATAACTATTCACAGCCCAATTAGCAATAAAAAATAAACAAAATCATTTCCTTTTTAACTTGCAGAAAAAAATAAACTCACTGAAGCAGTTTAAATGTACCCCAAATCTGAAGTCCGCAAAAAAGCAGAGAACTTGGCAACGCAGCAAACAACATCTCTCGTCAAGTCCATGCTTTATCTCTTAATAAATGTACAAAGTCAAAGTTGAGTTAGAGAAAGTCGTTCTTATGAAGTTTTCAGATATAGTCAAAGAAAACACTTTTTGAAAGGCACAACACTATTTTATTGCTTCATGTAATGTTATGAAAGTACACATGAACACTGCCGAATGTACAGCGTGTGACCTCATTACCTTAATAATGTGTGTTCCCATTGCCTTGCTATTGCATGTTTCTGTGACGAGAATCATGTGATATAAAAGCCTAATATAAGACGTGAACGTAAGCACAATTTTTCAGCGCATGTGCACAAGATATTTTTGCATTTGATTGAGAAAATACTACGATTCACACTTTTTCTACTGATGATCGCATCACAGATCGGACGCCATCACCTCTTTCAATATGATTGAAATTTCCATCCGATCGACCTCAATGGTATTGATTAAGGTGTTTACATGAAGGCTTTAAAAACCGATTGATCCATCAAACCGATTACAAATGGATTATTTGGTTATGTAAACGTACCTAATAAAATATATCGATGTTTGGTTAATCAAATTACTAAAGCATCCCATATAAACACAGCTTTCTTCCCTTTTGTGTTTCTGCAGTGTGCAGTAAATCAGGGTATCAGCCCGTGTTCGACTCTGACCAGCAGCACAGCGTCTCCGTGTACAGACAGCCCCTGTTCCACCTTAAACAGTAACAGCAGCCGGCCAGCAGCCAATCACTGCAGTCCGTGTGGAACCATCATCAGCCCGAGCTCCACCCTCGAGAGCAAAGACAGTGGAATCATCGGTAAGATTCATTTATCTCTTCTGTCTGATAACCTCATGCTGAAATAAGATCAAATATGATTTCTTAATCATTAAGAGTTATTTTGAATTATGACATCCCATGCAGAAGTCTGATAGATGGTTAATGGTAAAAAACAGAAAAAAAGATAAAAGAGAGTATCATATGCATGCAAAATGGAAATTTGTCGTATGTATTGCACGATTTTCAACTGCGTGTTATTTATACACATTCATAAAAATGGGAAGAGTGGCAGGTGCTATTAGGTGTTGGTATGAATTTTCATTAAAACTGATGTAAATATAAGATTGGGCTTGTATAAAGCTGGTTCTGATCAGTTTAAAAATTGACCCGATACTAATCTTTGCGATCATTCGTATAGTGACATTATATAAATGTGACCCGCAGGCTGTCTTTGGCATCATTCTGTGTTGGCACCGCTGTGCCAGGTGTTGATGCAGCTCGGCCTTTAATTTCAGAAATGTTAAAGCTGCTCCACATTTTATACAGTACAGAAATATGTCCTTATGAATTATGCAACATTACGGCCTGGAAGTCCTGATTTCTGAGAAAGTATTTAAAAATGTTGAATTAACAGCACTAGATTGGAGGATGAAATAAAGTCTGACCTTAAATTCTAGCACGATACGAGAGAGACATTGGACTGCTTGTTTTCAGTGGTATTTGGCATTGTTTTCTCCCTATGACAAAAATTTGAATCGATTTTAACCTTGTATAACATTCCAGTACCTACGATAATAATGTTTCTGCCAAATGATAAGAGATAGTTGTTTATTTACTTTACTAATCTTTACTCTCATCTAGAGTATTAATGTTTGATTTGGATGCACACTGAAAAAACGAACTTTTTGGTGTAGTAATATTTATTAGATTAACTGTCATAATTTCTACATAATAATATTAACATTTATTGAGAACTAGATTTTCCTAAGTAAAATGATGATAAATACACAATTAATTCATGTAAAAAATTAACTGTGTGGGAATAGTAAGTCTTATTAGATATTTTCTTGTATTATTTAAGTAAAATTTACTTACATTTATTTGCACATGTTGTAAGGAATACCCACAATTCTTTGCGCCTGAAAATTTTTATTTTTTAAGCTTTATCACAGAATAAGAACTGATAAGAACTTTAACTACTTAAATATTTGTTAGCAAAATGTCAAAAAGGTTTAAGCTCTTATATTATTGATGATGTTTTGTTGTAAATAATAATTTTGTGAAGTCACCGTTCAGGTGATCAGTGTTTCTTTACATGAAGCCTGTTCAGAATGTTGTATTGTAAGTCCCTCTACAGTGCTGATAACGCATGTCAGAAACACAGTTTGTGTGCATTTCTGTTCCGAATCAAGTTTATTCAATGACTGACTTGTTGTTTTTTGCTAAAAATAACTAGGTCCATAGGAATATGTTAAAGAAAACAACAAACAGAAAATACGATTTATTTAATATTATTAGGACAGTAACGCTTCAATTTTCAAAAAAACCCTCATAGACTTTACCTAAACGATTAAAATAAATCTAACTTCTAAATAAAATAATTAAGTAACATTTAATTAATTATTTAGCATATGTTTTATCATGCAATTTTGAGTAAATTTTATTTGATTTTAGTAGGTAAGTTTTACTTATAAAAAAGCAGTAAATTTTACTTAAAAAAAGTTCGTGCAAATTGTTACGAGGATTTTTTTAAGTAAATTTTACAAGTTGTTTTTTTCAGTGCAGCTGCTCATGTACCTCATTCAGAAAACATGGATATTTGTGTAAATTGTTCATAAAACCACTAAGTACACCGCAGCATTGAATTAAACATGATAATTTAACCTGAAAACATTTGAACGCACAAACATAACCTGAAGTGCAGGTGTTTCATGAATTAGACTCGCTGTCAGCATCATTTGTGAGTTTTAGGATGATAGAGAGGAAGTGTAGAGAGAGCTGGAGAGGTGCTGTGAGGAGGTTTAGGAAATGTTGCCAGCGGCTGATGTTGGGTTTGTTGATGTAGAGGAAAGTGTTTGCCCTGTGTGACCGGCTCAGGGTGTGATTAATGCTCACATCACTTTGAAGTTTGTGGGGGAATGAGAGAGAGAGAGAGAGAGAGAGAGAGAGAGCAGATTCTAATGCTTTGAACAGCTGGTTATAAGGGATTATATTCAACATATGTGTGTACATGCACAGTTGTGTCCAAATGTCTGCTACAAAGAAACAATTCTGGTGTAAAATGCAGTTGAAATATTTAAATGTCACAGCGTTTCCACATTTATTAAAACCCAATATTAGTTCTTAATGTTGTGAAGGCCTGGACATCGTTTAAAATGTTACAATTGTAAAAACTTGTGAAAACTGATGTAGTCAATGTAAATTTCTATAGCTATTAGGGGTGTACATTGTACAGTTCATTACGATCCGATTCAATATCGATTCTCTCCGCCGGCGATGCGATTTTTTTTTTTTGCCAATACATCAAATTCTTCTTTGATGCGAATATGATTCGATTCCATTCAATTGATTCATTGATATTTTTATATTGCGTGCCGAGTTAAGCAGTTACATTTTTTACTTACAAATGCAACCAAAATATATACCATGAACATTTTATTAAACTGGCACAGTTGGCACACTCTCCGTCCCAATTGGAACATTTAGAATAACAAACTAACAAAAAATACACTTTTTTTTTAAATAAAGAAAAACAAATAATGAGGGGCAAAATGTCACATAAAATCAAGCTTATAATGTCATCAGTCAAAGTTTTTTAGTATTTTGTGCCAAAGTTACAATCTCTGGTTTAGAAAAAAAAATATTAAATTGATTTGTCACACAACTTCAGATCTAACAGTCAAACAAGTGCTGCAGTGGTCTCTCTTAAGAGATTTTTCTTAAAAAAAAAATAAACTGATCAACATGTTCAAGAGAGAGGACACTGCGTTTTGCATGCTGCTGTGCTTTAACACACGCTCGTCTTTTATATGGTTCGCTGTGTTTTCGCTGCTCCAACCGTTTTGTTGCTCATCGCATTCACGTACTGATGCTAGCCAGTGAAAATAAACAGAAATGCATGCTTTGGCGGAAAAGTGTAGATGGACGTTACGTCAAGGAATGAGGACGTGGAGAGCGTCAAAATAAATGTACCTCAAATCAATTTTTTTATGTGTGTGGCATTGATGCATCAAATCGTTAGAAATAAAATCGATGTATCGATCCATATCTATGTATTGTTACACCGGTGTCACAATTCTCTAAATCCTCGATTCGATTACATTTTCGATTCTAAGGTCACGGTTCGATTCGATTCTCGATCTTTACTTTTTTCTTGCTATGCCATTTTTAGACTAGACTTTTATGAAATATAATATCTGACTTTGAATCAGGAGATGCCCTGCCATGTTAGTCGTGCTGCCAGTGGAAAAATATGGTAGACGCACATACCTGATGAAGCAAAACTTCCTGTCAGATAAACATCTGTCAGAACTTTGCACCTTAAAAACACGCTTTTATTACCATCAGACGAGATTGTGAGACTATACCCCAATAAGTCATGTTTAAATGCTGTTTTCATAACTCTTAAGAAACTGAAATAAGTTAATATGAAACTTAAACAGATCTCAGTTCAGAGATTCAACCGGTCTTGGCATAGATGCCTTTCCAGGGCTCCAGACTGCCATCAAATGGTGGCATTTTGCCACCTAAATTTGAGAGTGTGCCACTGAATTTTACATCCAGTCGCACATATGCGACCAGGAAATTTGACCTTTTTTTGTGATATGACACTGAATTTGAAACACTTTCTGAATCTATAATTAAAGTATTTATTAGTAATACAGTGGAAATTAGTAGAAATGTGAATATTTGGTTAGCATGTTGATTTACCGTGTGTGCCCCTAAATTTTCTGGTTGCGCCCCTAAAATTTTCAGTTGGGGGCCACTGTGCTCCTAGTAAAAAAAGTTAGTCTGGAGCCCTGCTTTCTGCTTTTGCTCTGATTAAGTTCAGCTGAAGGCGGGAGACTCTTGCTGTTTTTGTTTCCCAAGGAAAGAGCCGATTGTGTGGTGTCTTCTGCATCTGCCATGTTATCTTTTAACTGGCTGTAGCTAGCAAAGTAAGAGGAGGTCGCAGCACGTGTGTTGTTTTTTCCGCTTGGCAAGCTGACCGGACGTGATATGGGGTGTGGCAGCATCGACGATTCCATTTTTTTATTCGAAGTTTGAGGTTGTGACTTAATTTAAAATCGAAATCGTGACACCCTTAATAGCTATACTTGGCTCTTATATTGAATCTTTGTGAGAAGTAATGTACAAAATAATGTAAAATTCTTATCCAGTATTCATGAATAAAAAATAATCATTTTCACTAGTGCTCTTAAACATTTGAACCTGCTGTGTGTGCGTGCTTGCGTGCGTGCGTGCGTGCGTTTGCAGCTGTTGTCACATGTGTTATATTGTAATAAAGCTTTAACCCACTCCACATACACACATTTATGACTTCAGCTTCACGTTCCCCCCAACACTCTTTCATTGCTTCTTTCGTTGCTCTATTTTTGTACTCTGTGTTTGTGTTTTCAAATGATAGAGTTCAGTTTGGTAAAACCCTCTCGCTTAATTCAAATGAAAATTAATTTCTAAAAGATGTTGAAATGAAATATTTTTTGAAATACACCCATCACAAGATCCGAGGTTATGATTTTGTAAAATTACTGTGACATCAAACTCATAAAAACTGACAGGGTCGAATGTTTTGTTGTATTAATATTGATAGCAAACGATGATCCACACAGACATTAATTCCTCCATCATGTTTGTTATTGTCAGTCAGTGATAAGGTTGTGTTGGTGTGAGAGCAGGTTAAGACTCATTAACAGCATTTTTAATGTGTCAGGAAACATTGTTGAGATGTTGATAAGGTCAGTGAATGAGTCATCGGTTTAGTATTATTATAGATACTGCTTTTTGGCACAGGTGTAAGTTATTACGCTCATATGGGATTGAAATGTGCTCTGTCTTTCACCTTTTTTTTTGGAGTTTTCTTGTTTCAACTTTCAACGTTTATTTTATATTCTAATCTTCATGTTGTATCACCATCAGTACAGAAATTTGTTTGTGATCAAAATGTGATTTTTTGATCTAGAATCATGTTTCGGATACATTTTTACACTTCTGTTACATTTTAACACAACCAAAATGCAAAATTGTTAAATGTTTAAAAAGTGTTTGTTGTTTACTTGGGTGATTCTCACGAAAACTTGGTTTTAAAAATGTCAAGCATGAAAATGTAAAAATTGCTTACATTTACTTTTTCCCCACCAGACATTGAAAAACAAAGTCTGGAGTAAATGGGAACATTAATTTGATAACTTTTACTTACCATTTAACACTTTTTGTAACATAATTTAAAAATTAGTCCTAAAAAATCTCATTACCGCAACAGTCAGAAAACATCAACACTGACATATTTTCAAAATTACATGACAAACCTGAAAGAACATAATTTGGAGATTCTGCACATGCATTTAAAATCAAAGTATTATGCTTCTATTAATTAAATTAACATTTAATAAGCATCTGTTGCGGTAATGATAATCAAAATGTCGTGTAAGCATTCTGACAAGACAATATCAAATTAACTGTAAAAAAATGATCTTACCTGGTAGCCATCTTGAAGTAACTGGTCCATGTGCTTGGTCACTCAAAATCAAACTTTATTAAAATTCTGTATGTGTGCTTAAACTGTTCTCAAAAAGTGTTGCGGAGGATGAGAACATCAGGCATGGACACATCATTTTCCTAATTTTTCTTCATTATTATTATACATGAATATTCAGTAAATATTTTTTCTGTCATCTAAAGTAGTCTAGCAAAACATCCATTTATTTTTTTTCTTAATATTTTTGTGTTCATTTGATTAAATTACAACATAACGCATGTTCAAACACAGCCGGACACATTGCGGTAATGAGAATTTCAGCAGAAAATGAGATAAAATTGACAATTATAAATTTTTATGTTGAAATCACACATTGTGCAAGGTAGAACACAGTATTGTGTTGATTCTGATGCTTTTTAATGTAACTATATTACACATTTTAAAGCTAAAATCATTAGGGCCGTGGTGTTTCAATGGTTTCGTGAGAATCACCCACTTGTTCTGTATAGGGATGGTCTTATTGACCGGTAAACCGTTAACGTAAGATGCTCTTTGACAATGTAATGTTGCGTGAAAATTTGATGATGTATGAATTCTGGTTCTGTTGTTGATCTGTTGATTCTGTTTGCATGTCCAAATTAAGTCTTTCACCCCATTGGCAAGTTATCTTGTCAATTAAGAGAAAACATTTGCATGAAAAAAAACATATTCCTAATGAGTTTTATGGTTATCTGTAATACCGCGATTATCCAATCAGTCCTTCCAGAAAAACAGAAAAAACAAGAAAAAGGTTTTTTTTGTGATTGTTGTTGCGGACAAAATCCTTCATCTTGCGGCACGTTTTCTTAAAAAATACGATATGTGGGATATTTGCAAAAACTGCGGGAAATTGCAAAAACTTGTTGCAGCTTTTCAATGATGTTCATGTTACATAATCACATCACTTCATAACGTTCCCATGGCGACAGGGGACATGGCTGTGCTTGTGTGAAGTCAATGCAACATTTTTCAACTTTCTGCTAAAATATGATTATGCATTGAATCATGTGATCACATAATGGCGTTTTTCTTTATAAAAAAAAACTAAAGCAAAAAAAAGATTCATATTAAGTGCAGGTGATATTTAAACCTCTTAATTTCTCTCCGTCCAGCCACCATCACGAGTTCATCTGAGAATGACGACCGCAGCGGCTCCAGTCTGGAGTGGAGTAAAGATGGCAGTATAAGGAGCTGCGGTCAGCATGCGCTGGTGCAGACGGCTGCACGGGCAGACGCATGCTCTCCGGTGGCCGAGGAGGAAGGGTCAACGTCCGGGGCGGAGGGCAGAGCTAAAGTCGGTTTAGGAGCTGCAGGGTCCAATTCGGAGGGACCGGTGCAGTACCACACCCAGACCTCATCCAGTCTGATGATGCCTCGACCCAACTCAGTTGCGGGTAAGATATGTTCATCTTTTCTGGTTTCATATGTCAGAAACCTGAGCACTACAGTACAAGCCTTTTCATGTTCAGTTCTGAAGTACATATAGCTCTTCAATCTCGGAAAATCTGTTGTTGAGCCCTTTGAAATAGCACAGTATGTTCTGCGCTGAAATTGCGAATTGCACGTCTAAAATGGGGAATATGTCATCATGATGAAGTCTGAGGTTCAGATGATGGTATTTACAAGCAGATCACCAGATACTTTGTGAATACGACCATCAGGGTCTGCCGGGTCATCTGTGAGTCCGGAGGTGATGACAGACAGACGACTGCTGGATAAAGAGAAACAAAGACTCTTGGGAAGGCCGTGCTTCTGCTATAAGAGCGTGTCTGTGTGTGTGATAGATTGTAAGAGAGCTCATTCCTGCGTTTCTCGAGGAGTGAGAGACATTGGGCAGCTGTACACGTGTGTTGCTCTACAGTCAGGCTTCTGTCTTCGGTGTCAGTGTCCACATTCCTCAGGTCTGATTCTGACTGATTTACGGGGTCTTTTCTTCTGTTTAAACTCTCAGTCGGGTAAATCACTTCAAAACATGTTGTGGCCATTTTATTCCAAAATGTAAAAAAGGAATATTACATTTTGATGAAAGAGCATTTGTGACCCATGCTGTCTAAATGAGTTTTGAGGCTACAGCAGGGGGTCTTAAATTTTTTGGCTTGGCCCCTCCAAAGAAGAACCTAATTAAACAAAACATATAAAATGATACAATGTAGTGATGTTGGTTAGTAGACTTATTTTTCTAAAGGTATAATTGCACAGAATTTCTGATGCATTCATGTATTTTAAATGCCTTAAAACTGACACCATCTCCTGCCCCCAGTTTGAGAACCACTAAGTTTGAGTTTAGAAAAAATAAGTACATTTAAGTTCAAAATAAGTTCTCGTCTAGCGATCCCAATGCTCCAAATAGTAATTAAACATATAACATGGTCTTTATTTATATTATTTCTGAGAGGTGTACCTTCTTAAATATTTCCTGATACAAAGGATGCATGTCCATTGGAAACACAGAACTTGTGAATCTGACATTTTGGTTTCGGTTTTAAAACAAATAGCATATTAAACCACTAGGGGCCAAATTTACTAAACGAGGCAAATTACCGCGAGAGCGCAATTCCAAAAAAGCACAGATGGGAGTAGTAATATCTGCTGGTTATTTACTAAAAAGATACTAATTAAATAACAGGTGCTATACGCAGTCTACTAAGAGCAGCACAAATTAGTTCAGAGCCATAAATAAGCAGAGCTGATGAGGTGCGGGTGATCTACTAACACCTGATGCGCTTGAGTTCAGCACCACAGACATCACAGATGAAAATTTGGGGTGTGAAGTCCCAGCTAACAAAGCCAAAGTACACGAACCAGGGGACAAAAAAATGGTTTACAATAGGTTTTGAAACACCTGCTATTGTGTGACTTTAGTGACGCCACTCTTATTTCCTCCAGCAAATAATAAATAAAATGGCAAACGTTTGGCAAACGGTAATTTTAAATAAAACTTTTACGTGTGAAAAAAATCCTCTCTATGCGGGTGATTCTCACGAAAACTTGGTTTTAAAAATGTCAAGCATGAAAATGTAAAAATTGCTTAAATTTACTTTTTTCCCACCAGACATTGAAAAACAAAGTCTGGAGTAAATGGGAACATTAATTTAAAAACTTTTACTTATCATTTAACACTTTTTGTAACATAATTTTTTTAATTAGTTTAAAAAATCTCCTTACCGCAACAGTCAGAAAACATCAACACTGACATATTTTCAAAATGACATGACAAACCTGAAAGAACATAATTTGGAGTTTGAAGTATTATGCTTCTATTAATTAAATTAACATTTAATAAGCATCTGTTGCGGTAATGATAATCAAAATGTCGTGTAAGCATTCTGACAAGACAATATTTCAAATTAACTATAAAAATGATCTTACCTGGTAGCCATCTTGAAGTAACTGGTCCATGTGCTTGGTCACTCAAAATCAAACTTTATTAAAATTCTGTATGTGTGCTTAAACTGTTCTCAAAAAGTGTTGCGGAGGATGAGAACATCAGGCATGGACACATCATTTTCCTAATTTTTCTTCATTATTATTATACATGAATATTCAGTAAATATTTTCTCTGTCATCTAAAGTAGTCTAGCAAAACATCCATTTATTTTTTTTTTCTTAATATTTTTGTGTTCATTTGATTAAATGACAACATAACGCATGTTCAAACACAGCTGGACACATTGCGGTAATGAGAATTTCAGCAGAAAATGAGATAAAATTTACAATTATAAATTCTTATGTTGAAATCACACATTGTGCAAGGTAGAACACAGTATTGTGTTAATTCTGATGCTTTTAATGTTACTATATTACACATTTTAAAGCTTAAATCATTAGTGCCGTGGTGTTTCAATAGTTTCGTGAGAATCACCTATGCGCTCTTTGATCTCTGTGATGCCTCACCCTTAGCAGTAATTGTCGCTATTTGAAGAGCAAAGTAATTTAAGACATGCTTTTTTCAGCGTTAAATAATGGCATAAATACCACATGCGCAACATTTGTAAATCGCATTACGTGAATCATTTAAATAATCTCCTTCCAAAAATTTTGCATTTGAAAGGGAAACTTCTAGAAATGCATATGCAATAAGATCATTCGCAAAAAATAACTACTGGGAGACCACACCTTTTCAGCGCTAATTATCCACTGCGCATCTTTAGTAAACCCGACAGTTGTTATTTATCGCCAAAATGGTAGTTTGCGCTAGGGCAAGCATTTAGTAAATCTGGCCCTAGATCTCAGATAAGGCGATCTGCTGATAGAGATTGCAGATGTTTTGGGTCTTACTGAAGCTCTTGAGATGAATGTGAGAGAGATAATTGTGTATATTGAGGCGTTTGGTGTGCAAGGTGAAATGCAGCAATGAATCTCATAAAAAAGACGTCGGTTATTAAACGGAGTTGACGTAAACAATAAACCACTTTGTATCATAAAACAGATTCAGTTTTCAAGGTTAGATCATGTTGCCTTCACATAAACACAGAGAGGTTTTGTGTGTGTGTTCATGATTTCATTCTGTACACCTACTTGCTTCGACTCATTTCACACACAGTTTGGCCTCGGTGAATAAAGCATCAATCTTTACTGAGCGTTTCATAGATCTATAACCTCACCGCTTTCAATCAAATACATCATGAGTTTGGATGGAAATTGAAAGTAATTCTGGTTTACAGTCTGGTTCCACTTGCTTCCAGTTCCTTAACAATTTCCTCCACTCTTTTTTATACTAAACAAAAACAAACACTTTTTTGGTAACAATTTTATGTTTTATACAGTAGATAATTGGTTAGTTAAGTTGTTGTTGTTGTTGTTTTGTTGTTGTTGTAGTGAGGTCGACACAAGAGAATGTGTCATCTAATTATTGTGTTTATGTGATTTTGTCTTTTCTCTGTTATCACATTAAATTCCGACTGAAGGAAATTTAATCACGCCTTCGCTTCATACAGCACAAGCTTTGCGCTTATAATCAAAGTTAGACTCGTTTTCTTCATACAACACAAACTGCACGTGTATCAGGCACTGCTGCTTCTCAGCTGCGCGACCAGCTTGATTTAAAGCAAAACAGTGTTGCCAGGTCCTCAGCCTTTCGGCTGGGTTCTTATTGCTACTGTTAAACTGTTTCTGCAGGTTAGAGATTATAGGATCTGCTTCATTAGTTGTTGTTATTTGAGATGTGAATAATCATTGGGATGCTTTTAGACTAATTTTGAAAGGCCTGGTTTTGTTACGTGTATCTGGCAACCCTGACAGGGCAATGTATATCATATGACTAATTTATTTAGTTAATAATGAATAATGTTAATTCTCATAAAGGTTTGAAGTTGAAGGTTAAAATGAGTTTATTCATCTGTAGCAAAATTTCCTCACCAGCACGTCTCTGAAGACTCGATTTGTTTTCTTTGTTTATGTTTTGACATTTGAAGATGTTTAACTTTTTAAAACCTTTTTTATTTAAGGCTTAAAATATTTAAATCAAAAATATTATATAAGTAAAACTCTGTAGTAGTGTGTGGCTTTTGTACTTTTAAAAATACACTTCTACACTTGAATACCCTTATTTAGCACACTGAAAAAAATTATTCATTCAATTTACTCAATTCTTTTTAAGGTAAGTGGTTGCAATCAATTTATTTAAGCTACATTTAAACAAGTTTTTTAGTTTTTTTGCCTTTCTAAATTTTTTTTTGTTTAAATGTAGCTTAAATAAATTGATTGCAACCACTTACCTTAAAAAGATTAAGTGAATAATTTTTTCAGTGCACCTATAATATGTGAAAAATTTAATTGAGTAAATATTTGTTTTTATCCGATTAGTCGATTAATCGAAAATAATCGACGATTAATCGATTATGAAAATAATCGTTAGTTGCAGCCCCGATTTACATATTAAATGTATTTAATATAATCCATATAATTTTAACAATAAATAGATGTTGTACGGTATGTGTTATATATATTCAACCTGAAACTTTAAAGCGTATTGTTCTTTTGTTTCCTTTAGTTTTTTTCTTTTAACAAACGCAGATCTTCTTTCTGTTGTGTGGTTGTTGATCCATTTACACAATGAGCTGTGTGCTAATGTTTGGCAAGTCAATATCTTCTGTTGTTTACTAGAGATTTATCTTTAATCATAAACATTAAATCTGTAATGTTGCTTTTAAGGGGCTTCTACCAGACAAAGGCAATAATCTTTAGTTGGAATAAAACAAATGTGACATCTGTTTACTTTAATGTCTTTCTTTGCTCGTATTCAGAGATCAGTTGACTTTCAGACCACGTTTTGCAGTTCACTAAACGATTAAACGTTCCCATTATTCTCATATTATGTGCATTTCCCCATCCCCATTTAAAGCGACATTGGCCGTCAGGTGTTTAAAAAGCACCATAAAGGAACATCATAACATCATTTTTATCTTTTCCTTTATTTATATTTTGGTGAACTATCCCTTCAGTTTTTAGTTTCTGTCTGGTTTGCTAGACCTTTTATAATAACTCTTTACTTTAATTTCTAAGACTGAATTTGTGTCCAGGCAACTGATGCATTCACTGAATAGCTCATTAAAACCACATCTCTCTCTTTCTCTCTAGATACTTCGAATTAGACTTACAGAGAAAGTGTGGTGTTTAAGGCAGTTTGCTATTTAATATGAGAAGAAAACCAAAGTGTCTTTATCAGACAGCTGGACACGTGTTCACTAACAAGCCCATGAAATAAACAGCAGTCAGATAAACCAGTTTGACGTCCCGTGTTGTGCGCTCTTGCTGCGAGGTCTTTCTCCTGAGCCGCATCATTCGTCTGATTCTGTTCGATTGGCCTCTTAATGCCCGTAAGCTTCCAAAAATAACGGACATAAATCTATAATTGTATTATCTCACAGCAGGGCTTGTCTGCAAAGCGTCTCTCCTCACTTACAGCGTGCCAAGTGTTCTTCTAACTGAAATAAAGCCAGAGAGTCAGCGGACCTCAGAACAGATGCTCGAAATATATCATTCAAAATAATGCAGATGGAAGTCTGGAAGATGTCCTGGTGTTCACTTAAAGCTATAGCTTTGGAAGATTTAGAAGTGTAGACCATTTTATAAATTTTTTTGGAGCTGGACCACCCCCACCATTGTCACCTCGGGCCATAATGTGGAAAAGAGCTTTGAAGAATATTGTTTAATGTCAATAGCTTCTTTAGGGAATAGCATCTCAGCTGAAAACAGTAGACCATAACTGCTTGGTTGTATTCACATTCAGCTCTTTTACTGATGTGAGACAGTATATAGGACACATATAGGATATGCAGTCATATCTGACGGTCTTCTTCAGATGAAGTGTGTGAGGCAGATGGTGTTTCAATGAGATATTCATGTTGTTTCTCTTCTTTGCACGGTGCTCTTCAGAGGCTCTACGGAGATTCACGCTTAACATTTCATCTGTGGTGCGGACGCAACTTTCCAGAACCATAGAGCATCTTTAATCCATCGGTCCAGATGGTTCTGTAGTTTAACACACACGGTTTAGCAAAATTCAGAAGTTAATTATGTGTAAAAGTTTGAATTGAATTAGCTGTGCCAACAGGATCCTGAATTTAATGTGAATCGGAATGACACTTAATTTATCTCAAACTTATATTGCACTCAACAAAGACATTTCTTTAGTCAAACTTATCGGAAAACAAAATAAATGTCGTCAGTGTTTTGGATAGTTTCAGTATTAACTCTTTCCTTCCATTGACGAGTTATCTTGTCAATTAAGAGATAAAGCTTCACTGCCAAATGACGAGTTTTTACGGAAATCCATATTATTCACTAGGTGGTGCACTTACCTATGGAGCCAGATGGATCTCAAATATAGTTATGCAAAACACGCAGGAAAAATATTAATATATATTCACAAAAACCGATTCACATGCAAAAAATACATAATCATATAAAATACGTTTCACAAACGAAAAACACAATTCACAAATGTACAACTTTGTACGAAATTTTTTTAATGTTTAAAATTCATGAGTTTATCGTGACTGTGAATGTATGAATCATCTTTTTCATGTGTGAATCGACATGTGTCTATAGTACGAGTGACCCACGTTGGAGAGCGCGCTGCCAACATCGTCTCAGCATCCACACACGAATAAGATTCGATTCACACACAAAAAAGATGATTCATACATTCACACTAAAGATAAACTCATCAATTTTTAAACATTAAAATTTTTTCGTACAAAGTTGACATTTGTGAATTGTGTATATATATATATATATATATATATATATATATATTTCATGAGTGTGAATTTGGCTACGCATGTACATCGTGTTTTTTGCGTGAATTATATTTGAGATCCATCTGGCTCCATACTTACCCAACTTAAAAACACTGAAGCATCCACTGATCCAAAAACAGTAAAAACTCTGTGTATGTTTTGATTATTGATCTGAATCTGAATTCTCTAACAAAGGTCATTCACAAAAATACAATTATTTCAGTTTTTTTGCTCAATTTTTTTTATTTTTTAAGAAACCTACTCATATTTGAGAGGTGATTAAAAGAGAACAAATGAAGATAGGATTAAACAGGGTTTTTTTTTTTAAAGCAGATCTGTTCTTTTATTTGGTATATTGTATGTTTATATATTTAAAGAAGAACATTTTCTGGTAGGCATTAAACTTTTGTGAAAACATAAAAATGCTGCCACTGGCTGGCAATTTAAAAAAAAAAATGCTGGCCAGGAAAGAGTTAAAGTAAATAAAATACAGTAGTACATTCATGGAAACACTTTCTTCCACCAAAGTTCATAAAATGAAAGTTATTTTAAGAATTTGCCGAGAGTTAAAGGCGGTGTGCATGAAGAGGGAGTTGGGCTGAGTACCAAAACACACTTGTAGCCAATCAGCAGTAAGGGGCGTGTCTACTAACCATCGTTGTCTGGGTTGCATATGTGTGGGGCGGGTCTATCAAATGAAGGTTAACATTCTATGCGTGTAGGGGCGTGTTTGTTTAGGTGATTTCAAATATCAACATTGGCTTTCAGAGGTCATGCACCCTGCCTTTAAATATTTAATAAAACAAATATACATACTAACAAACATCCAAAGTCCAAAAAGGTTGTTAAAGTTATGTACAAGTTTAATTCTAAATGGTGCGGCAGTGACTCCTGGTTCAGGAGGAAGTGACACGTGTGTTTGGTTTACCGTGTTGTCGTTCTCCTCTCTTGTGACAGCTGGGATAGAGACTGGGATGATAGGGCATCTGGAGTTATTGAAGCCTGCAGCTGTGACTGCTTGTGTTCAGCACGACTGAGCTGTTTCCTCATCTGATTCAGTTTTCATTGGGACTGAAACAAAAAAAAAACCAGATAATTTTATTGAAATATAAATCAATATCAATCCTGATTTACTTAAAGGGCCAATATTGTGCCCATTTTTACAAGATGTAATATAAGTCTCCGGTGTGCCCAGAATGTGTCTGTGATATAACCCAAAGATTATAGTCTGTCCAAATGCTCTGTTTGGGTGAAAGACTGTTTCCATGTCTTTAAAAGCTAAAAATAGATCTGATTGTTGTTAATACAGTCTGAGACAATAATATCTCACTATGGTGAGGTATGGTGGACAGCTTACAACTAGCTGAGGGCGGAAACTGGTAATGCAGGACTGTCAGTCAGTGGCTGTGGGCGGGTTTTATCAGTGTGACATCACATTGATAAGATAATCAAAACGCTTTAATGGAAATTAAAAAAGGAGCAGGTGGATTTTTTTATTTCAGGGTGGGTGTGTTCACACACTGCCAACACACATTTACGTCAAAACACCTTGTAAATGTGGATTTTGCATAGTAGGTGACCTTTAAATATAATTTAAATATGTTTTCCAGTTGCTTCAATGCGTTTAGGGGTGTGGTCCTGGTCAAGACAATCTCCTGAACTCCAAACTGAATGTCAGAATGGAAAAGAAAGGTGATTTAAGCAATTTTGAGCATGGCATGGTTGTTCACAATCTGCTCAGTTACTGGGATTACTGGGATCAAGCACAACCATTTCTAGGGTTTACAAAGAATGGTGTGAAAAGGGAAAAACATTCAGTATGCGGCAGTCCTGTGGGAGAAAATGCCTTGTTGATGCTAGAGGTCAGATGAGAATGATTCAAGCTGATAGAAGAGCAACTTTGACTGAAATAACCACTCTTTACAACCGAGGTATGCAGCAAAGCATTTGTGAAGCCACAACACGCACAATCTTGAGGCGGATGGGCTACAACAGCAGAAGACCCCACCGGGTACCACTCATCTCCACTACAAATAGGGAAAAGAGGCTACAATTTGCACAAGCTCATCAAAATTTGACAGTTGAAGACTTAAAAAATGTTGCCTGGTCTGATCAGTCTCGATTTCTGTTGAGACATTCAGATGGTAGAGTCAGAATTTGGTATAAACAGAATGAGAACATGGATCCATCATGCCTTGTTACCACTGTGCAGGCTGCTGGTGGTGGTGTAATGGTGTGGGGGATGTTTTCTTGGCACACTTTAGGCCCCTTAGTGCCAATTGGGCATTGTTTAAATGCCACGCCCTACCTGAGCATTGTTTCTGACCATGTCCATCCCTTTATGACCACCATGTACTCATCCTCTGATGACTACTTCCAGCTGGATAATGCACCATGTCACAAAGCTGGAATCATTTCAAATTGGTTTCTTGAACATGACAATGAGTTCACTGTACTAAAATGGCCCCCACAGTCACCAGATCTCAACCCAATAGAGCATCTTTGAGATGTGGTGGAACAGGAGCTTCGTGATCTGGATGTGCATCCCTCAAATCTCCATCAACTGCAAGATGCTATCCTATCAATATGGGCCAACATTTCTAAAGAATGCTTTCAGCACCTTGTTGAATCAATGCCACGTAGAATTAAAGCAGTTCTGAAGGTGAAAGAGGGTTCCTAATAATCCTTTAGGTGAGTGTAAATATGCCTCTAGACATTTCCTGGAATAGCATTTGTAATGGTTCTTCTTCTGTGGCACAAATGGCGTTTCTGCACGAGAGTGACCTCTGGCTTTTGGATGTGGTGGCATTTCACCTTAATGCATTAAAATTCATTCATTGAGAAAACATGCATTTGCATGATTATAAATCTACTTATATTCAGTAGATTGTGTTTAAGTGTGTTTCTTTGCTCTAAAAGATGATGAACAATAACATGGCCATCATCTTTTTTACATCAGCTTTTGATAATAAATAATGAAATGTCAGTCTTGACTTCACCTGCAGCAAGTAACGTGTGCATGTTGTATAAAGAATACAAATCTGCTGTTGAGTGTCTGTCAGTGTAGAAAAATCTTTTGCCTATGGTTTAGATCTGACATTAAAAAGCAGGTGCAAACTACTGAAGCAGAGCAGCCAAACCTTCACCCTCTGGGTTCTTCATTAATTCTGATGGACAACAAACACAATCCTGGTCTCTGGCTGAAATGTTGAAGCATGTTTGTTAGATCGATAAGCATCATTTTGAAACGGCGTGCAAAGTATCATCTGTCCCAAAATCCATGACTTATCAACACAAATCAATCATGCTATCATTCACACTCAATTCACTCTGAGATGAATAAACAGAATGTTGTTCATGTGGTCCAACCATGAATATTAACATAATGACGACATTTGAATTTGGCATATTCAGAGAATGGGCTCTTTCATTTAGCTAAACAATATAGACAGAAAATTACAGGTCTGTCTGCCAAAAGCAGGAGAATTAGGTGTAATCTGTGAAGCTAGTCACATATTGAAGCTGGATTGATCAGATTTCTCTTTTAGCCACTTTCAGTTTTGCCACTGTGAAATGATTCACTGAAAATCAGCCATTTGTGCTGAAGGCCAGATGCATATTTAAGTTTTTTTAAGCACACAAACCTGAAAACAGCTGGGCAATCAATGTGCCGTCGTCTGTATCTGATGTGCTGTGATGATTTTGTAAAAACCAGCAAAGTTTTTTTTTAAACTACTATATAAAACAAACTACATTTGTCTTTAAGCTTACTGTAACTCTTTCCCTGCCAGCATTTAAAAAAAGAAGTTGCCAGCCAGTTTAATGCCTTCCAGAATTTTATATACAGCCCCTTAAAACTTTCAGGGTTTCTTAAAAAATATCAAATTTTAAGCAAAAAACAGATAATAGCATTCGGGAAACCCTAGTTTTGATAACACATGCATTTATTTTCTGAATTGTTCACATTCACACAACAGACAACGTTTACGAGGATATTGCAACATTTTGAAATAATTAAATATGTACGTTCAAGGTTAAGGATACATGAACCCAATATTTGCGTGCTGTCTTGATATGCGGCTTGCCGGGGACGATTGCAATTTTCTTGGCCAGATCAGATTTTCCTTTTTTTTTCTGTAGGTGTGACCTGCCGATACAGATTTTTGACGATTCTGATTTTTAAGAACTATAATTGACAAACAAAAATCCACTTTTCTTTCATAAACGAAATGATTAAACATTGCAGTTTTACACAAATTACATGATCTTCTTTCATTTGAATAGATCTCAAAATAAAGTGCTCTCAAACTCAGTCAGGCTCACTGATATTATGTTAGATGTCCAAATACATCCCCAATTAAATTCATTGTCTGCAAAACAAACATTTGTAATGCAAATTTGATAACTAATTGATATTGGACCAATTTAAAGGTGCCAAAGAATGCATTGATATAATCTGTTAAATTGTTTTCTGATATCTACACAGAGCGTTTGTGGCTTTATTAAGTGCAAAAATGATCCAGAGTTGGTTTTACATGACCATTTACAACTCTAGGATTTGCCTTTATAATGAAATGGTCTATTATAACCTCATTTTTAAAGGGTCATTAATAATAATGTTGAGCTCTGCTCTGATTGGTTGTTTCTCAGAGCAGCTTCTTCAGTAGCTCTCTGTGTGTGTAAACAAATATTATGTTTGAGTCTGTATCAGATGAAGATACAGATTTGAAAGAATAATCAATTGTTTGGAGATTGTTAATGGACGTTTCGACATGGACGAGTGATAAGTTTGTGTTTTTTCAGTATGGACCTGCAAAACGAAATCGTAACGTCAATAGTAGAACTTTAGCCTAAATGTTAGCATATAGCATTAATTAGCATATAGTGCTATCTCAGCAGTCACAACTTTGTTTTTAGCATTGTGACAACATAATTCAATTAATTAGAGATGCACTGAATATTCGGCCAACGAAAATTTTCTGACGAAAATGGCGCAAAAGAGCATTTATCACCGAAACAATATGGCCGAAATGTTGTGATGATGCAAACAGAAAGCGCGACCTGCACATGTTTGTCTGAAGCAACATGTCTGTGGTGTGAATGAATTTAACCGCAAAAAGGCGCTTAAGTAGCAGGTTTCTGTAACACACAGAGGCACATGTGGTTGAATGTGTCCGGTCTAGACGTGATCATCACAGTATGCCCTTTAAAGATCAGAACTCTTGATGTGTAAACTTTAGAGAGACTCACGCTAATGTGTCTCATACTGTAATCCATTAACATACATTTGGCAAATTAAGCAATGAAAGACAACGTAACTTTTTATGTGGATCGACTGTTTATACCGCGCTGCTGGATTTGCCCTCGATCTCTGTGCGTTCGCGCGTTTAAGTGCACTCATTAGTGCATACACAGAAAGACTCGTTTCAAAAAGCAAGCGAACATAAAATCTTTCTGTTATTGACAGAGCACATATAAACAAAATGATCTCCACAGTATTATTTTTCTAATAAAAAACATTTGTTTATGTCTCACATGTAGTCAAAAAACCAGTCTGTGCTTATTTGGTCTTAAAGAGACAGTAACCTTAATTAACCTACTTAAGTCCGTGTCATTAATGTTTATCAAACAACCAAAGACAAAGAGAAAGTCACTTCTGTAGCTCTAAAAATAATAATATATTTAATTTATACAATGAAGACAATGTTATGATTCATTTTATTTTTATTTCTGTACCGTATACTGATTTCAGACCTTATTAACTCATTCACTGCCAGCTTTTTTGAGAAAAGTTGCCCACCTGCATTTTTGTGATTTTAACAAAATTTTCACAAAATTCCTTGCAGGAAAAATTATTTTCTATAAATATATAAACATACAAATTATATCAAATTAAAGAACACACCCTCTGCTTTCAAACAAACAATACACAAACAAACAAACAAACAAACGAAATGGGGAAAAAAACTTTTCATTATATATTTTTTTTTTCTACTTAATTTAACCACTGAAATATGGATATTTCTCTTCAAAAATACAACATTTTGAGCAAAAAGCTTAAAAATTGCGTTTTTGTAAAGGAATTTATGTTAGAGATCAGACTCAGAATGACTATCAAACATAAAGGCAGTTAAAATAAATCATTAAATCTTTTTAACTTCCGTTTTTGATAAATTCGGTTTGGCGCCATCTGGTTACAATTTCACTTTGAAATTCGTCCAGAAAGGCATATTTATTAGTTAAATATTAACTCATAAATGACGACATAACTCGTCAATGGCGGTGAATGGGTTAATGTACAACTTTGTTCTTTTTTTATTAATGTTTGCAATTTCTTTGTGTTATTAGATTTTTTCCCACCCCCTTTTTGCTGATCTGTAAAATAATCCGATCCATGCCTCAAAAACTATAACGTGATCCGAACCGTGACTTTTGTGATCCGTCACACCCCTAGTTAGTACACAGTCACAGCCATAAATGCAATGGTACAAATAATTGGCATAATAATATCTTTAGTGTTTTGGTTTTCGGCCTTGGTTTCCTCTTTTTCGGTTTTCAGCCAATCATTTTCATTTCTGAGTGTCAATTCAATTTAATGTTGGGGCATACATCATGATTGCAACGTCACAGTTGAAATTTTGTCAAGCCAACAAGTTTTTTTCCTGACACTCATTTTTAAATCTTGTGTGTTGTCGTCTTCAAAACAGTTCTGCTATGCAAGTACTTGAAATGTAAATGAAGAGATTAAGAGGGGTGCAGTTCAATGTTGTCAGAAAGGGTCTCATTTGATTTGCTGGGGGTGTCTCTCTCTTTCCCCTCCCTCACTTGCTCTACACCTCCCTCCATCTCTTCATCCCATTTCATTTTGTGACTTATTACTTCTTCTCTCTTCATTAACTCTCCTCTTCTCATTCAGCTGTTATTATATCTTCTCTTTCTGTCTCTCTTTCTCTCTCTCTCTCTCTCTCTCTCTCTCTTTCTCTCTCTCTTATAGACTATTTCTTCTCCGGCGTTTGGCTGTAAACTGTAATCAGCTGCTCTGTAGGAGCACAGATCTCCGTATCCTCCTTTTCATCTCTATCCTGTTTTTTCACAAATTCTTTCTTTCCGATTGCGGAGCGTTGGCTTTTATCCCGGTAGAGAGCCGCCCCGTTATTCCTCTGATGGTTTGCGGATGTGCTCGGCGATGCAGTGAAGCCGTTAGAGCCTCGGGCTGCAGAGCCGCTCACCAGTTGAATATGCGGTATGAAAGAGCGGTGGGTAAGCATGGAGGTGCGCGGCCGAACGCCCTGAAGAGAGAGGGTGAGGTTTATGAAGCACATCTCACCGCAGCTGCGTGCGTGTCTGCCTGAAGAACGCGTCGTGTCTGCGCGTCAGTCTGTGAGTACCGGCACAGAGTCCATGTGTGTAGTTGTTCTCAGAGCAAACAGGTTGCTGGTGCATTATTTACTGCCTTTGTAGTTTTACACTGCATATTACAGACCACTCAGCCAAAACATCAATTTATGCTGCAAAAAAGCTGTGCGTGAAGGTGAAATATTGCATAGATTAACTTCTGAATTCACACTGTGTGACCAGATTCTGTTCATCCATTCATTCTTTTTCGGGGTTATCATGGGGATTGCATTTCATTTTTTATTTCTCTTCTAGTTTTCACAGTGACTGTATGTCATGCATGCTTTAGACAGGTTGTGATCTTTCTCAGTTGATGTTAGTGTTATGTGTTGATTCTGCCCATAATGCAATGCTCTTTCTCTGTTTCGTGCAGCAACAAGCTCGACTAAGCTGGAGGATTTGAGTTATCTTGATGAACAGAGAAACACCCCCCTGCGTACGTCCATTCGCCTGCCCTGGCACAACACGGGTGGCAGAGCTCCACACGACAAAGGTACATCAACATACAAGTGATGGTTCTTCATTACTTGACTCTATACTACTGCATTTCTTCTCAAACCTCTTAAAAATATGTATGGGTCATAGCTTACTTTTTTAAACTGATATTTTTGCACATTTTTACAATTAAAATCCCATTATTGTACAAATAAAATTGATATGCATTTATACATTTCACAAGTTACTAAAAAGTATTGATAAATTGCTTGCGTTTGTTTGTACAGCATTCAATGCTGATTAGAGTTGCAAAACGATTAATCGCGTCTAATCTAATTGGCCAATTCCGATACCGATGTAAAACACATGTGTACAATACATTACATTTGGCCTATTAGCTAGTTTATTTCTGCATCAAAAAATTTTTACTGAACATGGATTGGATCTATTTCGCATTTAACTGATCAACATAATAAGAGAGGCACACAGTTAGATAAAATTTTGGTGATTTTTTTTTTGTTTTGATTTTGAGATTTTGAAAAAAGCCCAGACAGCAGAAATTTTCCCGAAATACTCTTACTCTGACCGCATGGCTCACGTTATTAAGTAATCTGTGATTTAATATTTTTTTCCTCATCGCACGTCTGACAAACTATCATTTGCACAGATTTTATTTTGTTTTGGGAAGTATTTAATTATTGTAAGAATTATTTTTTAAAAATGCTGGATTATGCAACAGACATGCAACTTATTGCCTTCACGCAGTTAGTTAATAAACAACCGGTAGCGGCCTTTCTCGTTCTATTGCTGATATGTCGATGGTTTCAAATTCATCAAAAATCGATACATCGTTGCATCTCTTATATAAATACACACACATGCATGTATAATTTTAACAAAATCTATTTAAATATTAAATATTTATAATGATATTTAATATAAATTATATATAAATATAAAAATGTATATATGCATGTAAATATTTTTTAAATATCTGTGTGTGTTTATATATAGATAATTATTATACACAGTACACAAACATATATGATATAAACAAACTTTTATTCGGCAAACGATTAATCGTGATGCATTTTGCAGGATTTTTGTCAAATCAACATATATTTTTATACGTCTTATTCAGTCCGCCGCCATGTTGTTTCCAAAACGAGCCTGTGAGGGACGGACATCCAGATCAAGCACTTTAAACCTATTGTTTTGTATCAGCGATGCTGCTCACTGTTTTATTACTGTGCAAGTTCTGGCAACACACGCAAGTAAACGCTCGTACCATATTTTCCGGAGTTGTTTTTCATAGTTTGGCGGGTCCTGGAACTTCTAGTCAGGTGCGACTTAGAGTATGTCAAAATTGACTTTCATATGAACCAAGAGAAACCACTACCGTCTACAGCTACGAGAGTCCGCTTTATGCTGCTTCTGTATTTAGTGTAATTCAATGGATTCAGTGATGCGGAATGACTTTGAGAGCTTTTTGAACAGTTGCATTTGACTTGTCAGGAGTGTTAATTTAGCTTAAATGTTCGGCCTCTGCAGGTGTGTTCTGTATGCTACTTGCATATCATGTAAATAACTGTTTATGTTACTTTACACATGTACGGTACACCTATTAGCAGCCATGCTCGTTACCATGTGCTACTTGGTTTAGCTTAAATAATTTGCCTTTTCAGATTCAATGTCTGTTCTTGGGCTTGGATTTTGTGAAATCATTTTCTAAATAAATGCAATTTATAGTCCAGTGCTTATATATGTTTTTTCCTCTTCAAAACGCATTTTTGACTGATGCGACTTTTAGTCCGGAATATACGGTACCTATATCATTTGAATTTATTTCAGTTTATTGTGTGATTTTTATTATGCGAAAGATCTGGCAACACACGCAATAAACGCTGATTACCACTGTTATGTTATTTTATTATAGACACACTACACAGAGTTTCTATAAATGCCTACATTTTGCGGTAGTTAATTCGGTAGTAGAATGTGGTTGTCACTCCGATAAATGATGGATTAAGCATTTAAAGTGATAACCGAATTTAGCTGAAGTGTGTACAAGCCTCGAATCACTATTGAGAATAATAAGAATCAAAAAAGAGAAAAGTAAACGAGTAAAACATCTCAATGGCAACTTGAATTTAGGTACAAAATGGGCTTAACAATGTCATTATCCAAAAACAATTAAAGGCCCTTAAATATTTAATTTATAATTCTTTCTTCAGGTTTCAGGCTGAAATAAAAGCTGGAAGTGTTGACCTGTTTAGTGAATCATCCTTATACAGTTTGAAATGTTTTTCTGATGACTTTTTTTCTAAATCTTCTCTGCGGGTGACTGACCTGAGCTGCAGGTCTTCACACAGGACATTTGAATAAGGAAATGCTGACAATATTCATCCTGTGCTGAATTTAATTCATGAATAATGCATGAGAGCACAGATAAATGCAAGTGTTGTTTGTCTGTTACGGTCTTGTTCTCATATACAAATGCTTGTTTACCCTGAGGGCAGAGTTAATGTCTGTTCCTAGAGCCTGTATGTGTGTGTGTGTGTGTTTGTTGAATGTTATAATTAATAATAAGTAAAGTCAGAGATTTGATGCATCAGAAATACTCACAGTAATGTTCTCTGATCATTTGTTTGAGGACACTTTTTGTCTACATCTTATGGTGCTTTTCCATTACATAGTTCCCCACGGTTTGGTTTTGGGGGCTTTTTCACTGGTTACAGTACGTGGTACCTGATACTTTTTTTAGTACTACCTTGGTTCCAAGCGAGCTGAAAATCACTGATAAGAGAATCATGACGAGCATTATGCTAAATGCAATACACACGTCAATAAAGAGAAAGAAGCAAGAAGAAATGGTGTCTTCTATGATATCAGACAGTGTTTTTTGTGTAGCTGTAAGAAGAATAATTTCTGTTTTTAACAGCGCAGTCTCTGACCTCTGACCTCTGATGTGTTTGCAGCTCGCTTCACTCCATACAAGCCCACAGACATCATGCTCAAACCGCTGCTGTTTGAAGTTCCCAGCATCACCACTGACTCTGTGTTTGTGGGCCGTGATTGGCTGTTCCAGCAGCTCGAGGATGACCTGAGGCCCAGCCAATCAGGCGAGAGCTCTGGGGTCATCCTGGTGGGTAACGTGGGCTTTGGTAAAACTGCCATCATCTCCCGCCTGGTGGCACTCAGTTGCCATGGAGGCCGCATGCGACAGATCGCATCCAACAGCCCGAGCGCTTCACCAAAATGTGAGTGTTGAACAAACAATACATTACACACAACATTCAACACATTACATACAAAATTCATTCAGCACACAACCCACTACACACAACATTCAACAAACAACATTAAGCACTTCACGCACAGCATTTAACACAAAATATACTACACACACACTACACATAACATTTAGCTCTAACATACAGCATTTAACACACAATACTCAGCACACAACACGCAACATTCAGCACACATTATACAACACACTGCAGTAACATTCTGCACATTACATACAACACACAACATTAAGCACTACACCCAACATTTAGCAAACAGCACACAATTCACAACTCACTACACCCAACATTTAGCAAACAGCACACAATTCACAACTCACTACACCCAACATTTAGCAAACAACACACAACATTAAGCACACAATATACAACACTTAGCAGCACACAATACACAACACACTACACACAATACACAACATTCGGCACACAATACACAACACACAACACTCAGCACACAACACACAACATTTGGCACACAACACTCAGCACACAACATTCAGCAAACAACACACAACATTCAGCACACAATACACAACACACTACACACATCAGTCAGCACACATCACTCAGCACACATCATTCAGCACACATCATTCAGCACACAACACACAACCTTCGGCACACAATACACAAACACACTACACACAACACTCAGCACACAACATTCAGCACACAACGTTCGGCAAACAATACACAACACACTACACACAAAACTCAGCACACAACATTCAGCACACAACACTCAGCACACAACACACCACACACAACGTTCGGCACACTCAGCACACTACACACAACACTCAGCACACAACATTCAGCAAACAACACCCTACACACAACACTCAGCACACAACATTCAGCACACAACACACAACATTCAGCACACAAAACACAACACACTACACACATCACTCAGCACACAACATTCAGCACACAACACACAACGTTCGGCACACAATACACAACACACTACACACGACACCCAGCACACAACATTCAGCACACAACACACAACGTTCGGCACACAATACACAACACACTACACACATCACTCAGCACACAACATTCAGCACACAACACACAACGTTCGGCACACAATACACAACACACTACACACAACACTCAGCACACAACACACAACGTTCGGCACACAACACTCAGCACACAACACACAAGACTCAGCACACAACACACTACACACAACATTCAGCACACAACATTCAGCACACAATACACAACACACAACACTCAGCACACAACATTCAGCAAACAACACCCTACACACAACACTCAGCACACAACATTCAGCACACAACACACAACATTCAGCACACAAAACACAACACACTACACACATCACTCAGCACACAACATTCAGCACACAACACACAACGTTCGGCACACAATACACAACACACTACACACATCACTCAGCACACAACATTCAGCACACAACACACAACGTTCGGCACACAATACACAACACACTACACACATCACTCAGCACACAACATTCAGCACACAACACACAACGTTCGTCACACAATACACAACACACTACATACAACACTCAGCACACAACACACAACACTCAGCACACTATACACAACACTTAGCACACAACATTCAGCACACAACACTTGGCACACAATACACAACACTCAGCACATTATACTCAACACTCAGCACACAACATTCAGCACACAACACTCGGCACACAACATTATTCAGCAAACAACACACAACATTCAGCACACAATACACAACATACAAGACTCAGCAAACAACACACAACATTCAGCACACAATACACAACACACTACACACATCACTCAGCACACAACATTCAGCACACAACACACAACGTTCGGCACACAATACACAACACACTACACACAACACTCAGCACACAACATTTAGAAAACAACACACAACGTTCGGCACACAATACACAACACACTACACACAACATTCAGCACCCAACACTCAGCACACAATACACAACACACAACGTTCGGCACACAATACACAACACACTACACACAACACTCAGCACACAACACACAACACTCAGCACACTATACACAACACTTAGCACACAACATTCAGCACACAACACTTGGCACACAATACACAACACTCAGCACACAACATTCAGCACACAACACACAACGTTCGGCACACAATACACAACACACTACACACAACATTCAGCACACAACATTTAGAACACAACACACAACGTTCGGCACACAATACACAACACACTACACACAACATTCAGCACCCAACACTCAGCACACAATACACAACACACAACACTCAGCACACAACATTCAGCAAACAACACACTACACACAACACTCAGCACACAACATTCAGCACACAACACACAACGTTCGGCACACAAAACACAACACTCAGCACACAACATTCAGCACACAACACAGAACGTTCGGTACACAATACACAACACACTACACACAACATTCAGCACACAACACTCAGCACACAATACACAACACTCAGCACACAACATTCAGCAAACAACACACAACATTTAGCACACAACACACTACACACAACACTCAGTTCACAACATTCAGCACACAATACACAACATTCAGCACACAACACACTACGTTTGGCACACAATACACAACATTCAGCACACAACACACTACACACAACATACTGTTTATTTAACAGTAACAGCAAATCAAATAAATAATATGCAACACAAATATAGCTGTAAAGATGATGTTATTGATTTTATGACCGTGTTTTGTGCAGAATAATATTCATACATAAATATAAACATCATGTTTTCAGACAGACAGTGTAATGTTAACTTGTGATATTTGTGTTGATGTCACTCAGGTGTTGAGCAGAATTCAGATTTGCCTCTGAGTCAGCCGCCTCAATCCACTCCTCCTCCTAGTGCCACAAACACCCTGAGGTCCAGCAGTTGTCCCAGTACACCAGAGCTTCAGCGACGGCGAGAGGAGGCTGTCAAACGCCTGGCTGCAAAGGTAGTGCTACTAAAAACATCTTTAACTGTTATGAAATGACTGAATGTTACCTCCTGCGTTTAGAGGGACACTAGAAACCTTATCAATCTGTTGGGCTACAGTAACTAAAATAATGGTTGATGTGCTACAGTAAGTTTCTCCCACAAAAGTTGGATGTGTTCTCCAGCATTCCACCTGTCTGAATACCAGCTCATTCGATCGCGCTCTCAGTCACAGTCTTAATAAAGGCACACAGGTGTGCTGAAACTGAATCACAGGTGCGGGAGCATGACCTCTACATGAGTTACAGCCCTGACAGTGACTGCGTCCGAAAGCTCTAAAATGTTATAATAAAGTCCTAAATCTGGGCGTTTATTTGTAGAAGTGTAGTTTATCAAGTTTTAATGATTTAATGTAATCATTTTAAGTCTTAAAAATGCTTTTAAAATGCTTCCCTAACAATGACGAGTTTTTAAGGCAATCCATTTTTTCCGCTATTATCCACTAGGTGGCGCTTTTACCCAACTTATAAAACACAAAAACATTCACTGATCCAAAAACAGTAAAACCTTTGTATATGTTTTGATCATCGCTCTGAATCTGATCTCTAATAAAATTCCTTTACAAAAATGTAATATTTTCGAAGAAACCTACCCATATTTGAGAGGTGATAAAAAGAGAATAAATAAAGGTAGGATAAACTTTTTTTTAAAGCATAGGGTCTGTTCTTTCATTAGATATATTCATTTGTTTATACACTCACCGAAAGGATTATTAGGAACATTTCTCATTAATGCAATTATCTAATCAACCAATCACATGGCAGTTGTTTCAATGCATTTAGGGGTGTGGTCCTGGTCAAGACAATCTCCTGAACTCCAAACTGAATGTCAGAATGGGAATGAAAGGTGATTTAATCAATTTTGAGCATGGCATGGTTGTTGGTGCCAGACGGGCCGGTCTGAGTATTTCACAATCTGCTCAGTTACTGGGATTTTCAAGCACAACCTTTTCTAGGGTTTACAAAGAATGGTGTGAAAAGGGAAAAACATCCAGTATGGGGCAGTCCTGTTGGTGAAAATATCTTGTTGATGCTAGAGGTCAGAGGAGAATGATTCAAGCTGATAGAAGAGCAACTTTGACTGAAATAACCACTTGTTACAACCGAGGTATGCAGCAAAGCATTTGTGAAGCCACAACACGCACAACCTTGAGAAGGATGGGCTACAACAGCAGAAGACCTCACCGGGTACCACTTATCTCCACTACAAATAGGAAAAAGAGGCTAAAATTTGCACAAGCTCACCAAAATTGGACAGTTGATGACTGGAAAAATGTTGCCTGGTCTGATGAGTCTCGATTTCTGTTGAGACATTCAGATGATAGAGTCAGAATTTGGTGCAAACAGAATGAGAACATGGATCCATCATGCCTTGTTACCACTGTGCAGGCTGATGGTGGTGGTGTAATGGTGTGGGAGATGTTTTCTTGGCAAACTTTAGGCCCCTTAGTGCCAATTGGCCATCGTTTAAATGCCACGGCATACCTGAGCATTGTTTCTGACCATGTACATCCCTTTATTACCACCATGCACTCATCCTCTGATGGCTACTTCCAGCAGGATAATGCACCATGTCACAAAGCTTGAATCATTTCAAATTGTTTTCTTGAACATGACAATGAGTTCACTGTAATAAAATGGCCTCAACAGTCACCAGATCTCAACCCAATAGAGCATCTTTGGGATGTGGTGCCCTGGATGTGCATTCCACAAATCTCCATCAACTGCAAGATGCTATCCTATCAATATGGGCCAACATTTCTAAAGGAATGCTATCAGCACCTTGTTGAATCAATGCCACGTAGAATTAAGGCAGTTCTGAAGGCAAAAGAGGGTCAAACACAGTATTAGTGTGGTGTTCCTAATAATTCTTTAGGTGAGTGTATATTTAAAGAAGAACATTTTCTGGAAGGCATTAAACTGTTGTAAAAATGATAAAAAATGCTGGCACTGGCTGGCAACTTTTTTTAAAATTCTGATGGGGAAAGAGTTAAATGGCCCAAATATAACTAGACAAAACGTATTGAGTTGGAATCTTTAGCGATGTGCTGGTTAGGAATTTTTCCCACCGATTAATAAACTTATTTTATTTACCTTTTTTTCCTATAATCAACTTTTAAATCAACAAGCATTTGTTTTTTGTACTTTTGCCTCGGTCATCGTCCTGTCAATCATCATGCTATTTTACGGTCATCACGTGATTCCTGCTGCTGTGCTGCACATAACAGCCTGCACTCACTTTGCTTTGGTTGCAAAACTGAATGAAGCTAATGCACATCTGCTGTCCAAAACAAATAACTAATGGATCATGACATTGTCAATTATTTTCATAATTAATTATTATTTTTTGCAGTCCTATATTATAGTCTAAAGTACTGTTTTTGTTGTCTGATATTTTATTTACATGCATGCAAAAGCTTTTTAAGTACTTGGAGGTTTATTCTGCATTTATTGTACCTTTTAAAACCAGAAGTTAGATGACACAGCAACATTTAATCGATTGCTTGCTATTAGGATGAACTATTTTGCAAAGTTTTCCTATTGGATGAATAAAACGGTTAAATATAAGTTATGTTGTTTAAATACATCAATCAGCAGGAGAAGTTTAACAAAGCACCTGACACCTGAACCAGGCCACACTGATGATCTTTTGTTTCATTACTCACAGAGGTTTTTCTCTTTACGGTTGAATCCAGACAGATTCGACGTTTGTTTGGATGCAGACGGTGATTCATGTGTCCCGTATAAAGAGCACGTGTGGTTTTGCACTAATGCAGCTAATGGACTTTGATGAATATGTGGTGATGTCATAGTTTTTAATGGAAGAGCCGAGCTCCAGTATAATGATTTATTTCCCCTTCAGGCCAGCATGGTTTTTTACGATGGACGGATGTGTCGAATCAGTCCCATGTTGCATCAGAGGCAATTACTTTGTGTCTTCGTATTTTATACCACATTGACACCGTCAAGCTATTCTGGCACAGACTGGATCTTATTGCGTTCATAAAAACGGCAGAAACACTTTATTCCTTTGCTGTATAAGCCAATAAACCTCTCCTTGCTCATCCTGTTATACGTCTAATGGAAACGTAGACAAAGAGGATGGAAAATTGAATATGTGTCAAAATATTGGATCTGTGCATTATGGCTTGCGGTGTGAATGCAGCATTAGAGCGATGTTTTGTGAATATGAGAATGTGCTGCTTCAATACGACCGATTCATTGAGGAATTGGAAAATGGCCAGGCCTGTTTATTTAGGAGTACATTTGAGAAGTGCATGTTTCAGAAGAATAAGATTGAGATGGCATCCACCTCCAATCCCTCTTTCACCCTCTCAGCGGGTCAGATCTCTAAATAACTCGATCGCCTCCTCTTTTCATGGATCAGCTTTCGGAAAAATAATTAGTGATGTTTGACGAGTTTATTGATCGAAGAAACCTCTGACTCTGAAGTATTAAACCCGTCCCTCATCTTCTGTGCTGCAGATATTCATGAGCCCTTAAATGATTTGGATTGTTGGGAGGAGCTGAGCCTGTGGCTTTGCTAAGGGATCAAAAAAGAATTGATGTTTTATCTAAGATTGCATAACTTCATAAGTCTACCATGCATTTCATGTGAGGAGAGTTTCTGCATCTCAGTTGTGTTTTGTAGGCATTGCACAGCATGAACGTTTATTAGGTTTTAAAACAGAGAAGTGATGTTTATATATTTCTGATATTTATTTAAAGCTCACTAATACCACGGGTGGGTTGAATGCTGTATTCTGATTGGTTAAGAAATGTTCCACGGGTATGCATTATTTTTCGATAACCGCACACCTAACTTGTCAAATGTCTTAAAAATGGGCACCAGAGCAATGTTTGTGTTAACCGTAGTATAAGCGAAATAATTGACTTGGGTGTGCATTACTACCGTGGGTGTGCATTATTTCTTATAATTCAATGGCCTGTCATCAATTATTCCTTGCATAACACACGTGTTTCTTCTCATCTCATGTTAATCTTGAGTACCTATAGAGTAGTATTACATCCTTCATATCTCTGAGGAGTTTTTAGTTTATCAGATTTATAAAAGATGGGTCAGCTCTAGTGATTATTTCCGGAAAAGCACGAAATCTGGGAGGGGTCTAGTGGGAGGAGCAAGTCACGACACACACAAAACATTATCCCACTATCTCTGGATAACTTATGATTCACTACATGTTCGTTTTGCTTACATTATATGCACTTACACGCCAATTACCAACAAAACACAGACATTTGATGCACTTTTACGTTCTGCCTGCGACTCATGACCCGTTTGGGACCGCCCCATTTCAACAAAATCCAGCGTTAAACACACTTCTTATTTTATGCCAGTGTTATAAAACAAAGCTGTCGCGTGCAGTCATGTCTGTGACCTCTACTCGAAAAAACAATGCTGATGAGTGTCCTCGCTCTTGTTCTCACCCTGATTGACATGTGGGCGTGGTTTTCCAGGGGAAGTGCCCATAAATGGAATAAAGGGTCACTGATACATAATGGGTACCCATGTTCGATAAAAACTTCGAGAAAATTGTGTTTGAAACTTCTGAGTTTGGTCCAAAAATACCAAAAAAATTGGACGCTGTGCATTTGTTTAGCATGAGGATTACAACTCTTTAACTGTGTTAATAATAGGGCTGTGCAAAAATATCGATACAGCTAACTATTGTTCTTTTTTCGACGATAGTGTATCGGTATTTTAATCTCTGCTATCGATTTTTTTTTTTTATATATATATAATCCCTCTGTGTGCTTCAAACGACCTCCTCCGCTGCTGCTGTAGTTGTCGCTGTCCAGTTGTCTGTCATATACGGCCAATGTCTCAGAAGTTAGCAGGAGTGAAAAAATGGCAGAAAATTTGCTCTATTTTTTTACTTTTTGATTAAAAGAAAAGAAAAAGCATTGCAGTGTACAGCAACATGCAACATGTATCGTGATGCATTGTATCATGCACATGTATTGTGATACGTATCGTATTGTGAGGCCCTTGCCAATACCCAGCCCTAGTTAATAAGTCAAAATGCATAAAAATGTATGCATTAAAGCGCCTATTTGTGTTGGTAATAGACATAGTGTAGAAAGTCTGAATCCAAACAGACAAACAGGGTCATTTCTGTCACGAATGAAGGTGACGTCAAGGATTTATCCAGAGCATTGTCTTAACTACACATGTTTTGTGCTTTGCACCTATAAAGCGTTCGATATAGCAGAGCGAGAGGTTTTGCTGATTATTGTCTCTGCTCTTCGCCTCTGTACGTCTACAGCTGGCCTCTGTCAAACACAATGTGAGCTAAATGATGTATAAACCCTGTTTCTCAGGAGAACCTGCAGTCCCTCGCGTGTTACCATGGCAACAGGTTAGCAGGGTGGTCATTTAATCCCATTTAAAGAGAATTGCACCCCTGTGGGTGCTGAGGCTCGGTTATGACAAATGCGGTAGACAAATTGTGTGTTTGCTGATAAGACAAAAGCACTAAATGAGATGTTCATGGCTAATCAGTTTATAATGTAACGCTTGTTTTTGTGACAGATGAGAGTTGGTCTTTATTTTAAAACACAAGTTTATTATTTTCAGTCTTTTTCTAGTTTGACTGAAATATAAATATATTTTCAATCTGGTTTCACCCATAGAGAGCATGACGATTTAAATTACAACCTTGTTTGTTTTTGTTTAAAATTGGTCTGTCAGGTAAAGCAACCTGGTAAACTCTTAACAATTGAGCCGAATTGTATAATATCTTTCAAACATTTCCTGCTTTGGTACTTCTGTTTCTTGACAAACTTTGGCAAATCCAATGATTCATACGAGAGCTGCAATACAGTGGAAGATTTTTAAATGAATTACTCCTAATAGTTTTCCCAGTAAATCATATGTGATAATTCCTGATCAGTGAGTCTCAGAGGCCTGAGTGAAAGCGTTCGTGAGATTGAGCGTTTTAATGTGCGGCACAGCTCATAGTGAGGGAGTTAGTGGTCCCTTCACCTGAAGGGGCGTCAGATTGATGCTCTTGTCCCAGACCTCATCTCAGGCTAAACACTGCACTGCTCCTATTAACCCCGGCTGTCTGAATGCCAAATATCTCCATCTGTCAAACAGAAGTTTCAATAATAAATCAACAAATTAAGAAGGACCCCCGTCGTAACCCCAGTTCCTCAGGACATCTCGTAACTTCAGAGAGAGATGTTGGTCTTTTCTATTTACCCTGTGAAGATTTTTACCTTTGCCTTAGGGCTGCACAATTCTGGAAAAAATGTCATCACGATCTTTAACTCTTTCACCGCCAGCGTTTTATAAAAAAGTTGCCAGCCAGCGCCAGCGTTTTTCATGATTTTCACCAAAGTTTAAAGCTCACGTAACACACGCTGTTTCTGCATTTCTGATGTTAATCTGGAGTACCTATAGAGTAGTATGACATCCTTTATATCTCTGAAGAGTCTTTAGTTTAATCAGATTTATAAAAGAAAGATTAGCTTTACCGAATCTTTCCGATAACGTACGAATAAATGAAGAAGGAGGAGTTATAACACGGGAGGAGCGAGTACGAGTCATGCAACACTATACAACACTGTTTTAACTTATGATTCACTACATGTTCGTGTCATTTATATAATATACACGCGCCTATTTCCAACATAAGACAGAAGTCTTACTTACCACGTGTAACTCGTCATGACCCGGTTCTGAAAATCCACCGCATCAAACACACACGCAAAACTCCGCTGCTAATCCGGATAATAAACTATATCCATTGTTTCCATAAGGCTGGATGTCTTCTCCTTACATCCAAAAACACACTTCTTGTTGTGCCATTGTTGACTTTTGAAATTAAACGAAGCTGAGTGGCGTGATAAGCTGTTAGCAAGCTCTAGCGTCTCTCGCTGACTGACGGCTGGGCGGGGTTTTCCGGGGGAAGTTTTCCGGCGGAAGCTCATATAAAGAAGTGATACGTATCGAAATCCCCTGAAACGTCAGTTAGAACCGTAATCGAAAAAAACTAGCCGAAACTTGTACGAACCCTGGCGAAGTGCATTCGGCACAGAAATACTCTGAAACACGCCCAACTGCATTTTTGACACTTTGCCTACGTTTAGCATGAGGAAACAACTCTATAACTGTGTTAATAAGTCAGAATACCATTAAACCCCCCCTTTAATGCCTTCCAGAAAATGTTCTTCTTTAAATATATAAACATACAATACATCAAATGAAAGAACAGACCCTCTGCTTTCAAACAAAAAAAAACGTTTCATCCTACCTTCAGTGGTTCTTTTGTAATCAGCTTTTGAATATGGGTAGGTTTCTGCAAAAACACCACATTTTGAGCAAAAAGCTGAGATAATTCCATTTTTGTGACGGACTTTTCATAGAGATCCCATTCAGAGCGATCTTTAAAACAGACACGGACATGCAGCAGCTTGCCAGAGGGCAATACTTCCGGGTTTAAAAGTATCCACCTGGTGGATAATAGCGGTATTGCGGAAAGACGGAAAATCTCGTCATTGGCGGGGAAGCGTTTTCTCTTAATTGACGAGATATCAATGGCGGTGAAAGAGTTAAGTTTTTAAATTTAATAAAGACCACGATTCTCCCACAATTCTGAATGCCAACTAAACAAAATAACAATTTACTAAATACAAAATATGAATTGCTGCAATATATTTAGAAATGTTAAATTGCTTTTAATTATTTTTGAAAATCTGACGATTGAATGACTTACTAATATATATATAAATGTTTTATTACTGGATGAAAGATGGTGTTTGCCCTTGATCGTAAACAGTGCCGGTCCTAGATGCTGGGCGTCCTAAGCAAACTTCACGTTTTTTTCCTTTTTTCTACATTTACATCAAATCCATATTTCTGCTATTATACACTAGGGGGCGATCTTACCAAACTTAAACACTGACGCATTCACTCAACACTAAAAACACTGTGTAAGTTTTGATCATGACTCTGAATCTGATCTCTTACAAAAGTTCTTCACAAAAATGGAATCTCAGCATTTAGCTGAAAATTTGAGAGGTATAAGAGAACAAATGAAGGTAGGATGAAACGGGGTTTTTGGTTTGAAAGCGGAGCGTCTGTTATTTCATTTGATATATTTTATGTTTATTTAAAGAAGAAGATTTTTCATGCTTCCAAGCATATTTGATCATCACTTCAACTTTTTACGATATAAATGTAAAAGTATAAATTAGATAAATGTTGATTTATGAAAATACACACTACAGTCTTTAATCATATTTTCATTGTGTCTTTAAAAAAACGCTGATGGGGAAAGAGTTCAGCATGCTTCCGGGCATATTTGATCATCACTTCAACAGTTGGACGATATAAATGTTAAAGTATAAATTTGATAAATGTTGATTTATGAAAATACACACTACAGTCTTTAATCATATTTTCATTGTGCCTTTGCTGCGTCTGTTTTGCTTGGAAACTGTGCTCTGATGCAGCTACACTTGATTCTGAGGAACTACTTTGTTTGGCGGAAGAGTAATATTTGTACTAATATAATTACAGCTTATTTGTGTTTTATTTTATGAAATCCTGCTATGCATATGAAGTAACCGTTTTATAAAAGAAATAAGCCCTGCGAAGCAGTCTTTATCTGCACTTTAAACACACGCTTGCGCATCCGTGAAAGCAAAGTGTGTGAACATTTAAACAGCGTTTTTTTTTAAGCGCAGATGAAGCTTGCGAGTGAACCAATGAAGAATTGGCATTGCAACCCACTGTTTAATAATCCCCCTTTACATGATGACGGCTCTCTGACGGATATTTTAATGTTTCGGTAAGATTTCTGTCAAAGGTTTAATAGACAGAAGAATCATTATAAGTTAGGAATGAGATTGTGTTGATGCTTGAATTGAGATTCTGATCTTTTTTTACGATTTATCATGCAGCCCTACTTTGCATTAAACATTTCTAATTGAATTTATGACAGTGGCTGTTTGATTGAAATGAAGGTTTCTCTTTTACTGTAATATCATAAATGTAAATTGTCTCTCTTTCTCTCTGCAGGTAGTGGCGTATCATTACTGCCAGGCTGATAACACGTATACGTGTCTGGTCCCTGAGTTTGTACACAGTGTGTCTGCTCTCCTGTGTCGATCCCATCAGCTAACAGCATACAGAGAACTGCTGCTGAAAGAGCCTCATCTACAGAGCATGCTCAGTCTGCGCTCCTGCGTACAGGACCCTACAGCTGCCTTCCGTAGAGGTGTCCTTCAGCCGCTCATCAACCTGCGCAAAGGTACACAGCAAACCTATTCAAGTCAATGTGAACATCAAAATCTTAAAGGCGGGGTGCATAATCTCTGAAAGCCAATGTTGACATTTGAAATCACTTAAACAAACACACCCCCGGGCAATGATGTCGGTTAGTAGACTCCTGATTTCATTTGTCTGATTTTATGAATGGAGGACATTTTTTTTCTTTTGCATTAAATGCAAAGTCAATTTAATGAAAAAATGTACTTTATATGTGTAATGTCTGACTCATTATTAAGAGAGATTACACACCAAACGCGTAGCATCGCGTTGCTCGCTCTAGATTACTTGCGGGATTTAACTTTGTTTCATGCGAATTTGAACTTGCGCAAAGGCACGTTTGAGACAAATAGCGTGTGTTTTCGCGGCAATCGCACCACCCAATTCGCGTCATTCGCATCGCCCCATGCGAGAATGCATCTGACTGCGTCTTTGCATTGACTTTGTATGTTTTCTCCTCGCATAAATCATTGTACTCGTGTCTGGTGTGAACCCAAAGTCAGACACATGCACTTGCGGTCGCGAGCTCAACAAAAAACTAAAAAGTTTGCGTTGCCAGTGGGTGCTGGAATTGTTAAATTTACTTGGCATAGCAAAGAAACGCGTTCGTAACAAAAATAGTTTTCATTGTGTTTATCACAGGATTATTAAATGTTATATTTTAGTTTTTAAGTCAGACACTATTTTAATATTTCTAATAATCAAAGAAACAAAGTTTTTAGATCTAAAGAGCAATACAAAATTATAGTTTAACCTAATGCACATTTTTACTTTGGCTTAATTTTTTACAATATGTTCAAGGCAGGGTCTTAACTACAGCCAAACACACAGTTGTGCAATTGAAAAAAAAGGGGAAAAACTTGGACAAAATGTTTTCATGGTTGGCAAGTTATACTGTAATACCACAGTCATTTTAAATAGCCTAATGTTTAAACACAAAATCTGCAATTTATAGACCAGTATAACTACCTAAAATTTGTAAATATCAGAAATTAAAATTCTTAACAAAACGTAAATTGTGACAACAATTTCAGATGTCGACAAGTGCATCTGAGAATGCAGGTCATGACTGCAAGTGACGTCACTACCAGGAAGCGCATGAAGTCTGAGAATGCAAGTCCTGCAGCTAAAACCCTCTTGAAATCGATAGTCACGTAACAAATCTGGTGTTTCTGTTATAAAGACACTCAAGGTCAATACAACAAAGGAATAAAATCCTCTTGCACCATGAAAAATCATTACATTCATCACTGTTTTAACCTTGCTTTTTCTGTAAAATAATATCCACAAGATGAAATTAATTGGAAAAAAAAACTCTTTGCATAAGAAAAAGATCTAAAAAAACAAGATTAAATTATGTGCACACCCTCAGATGAATATAACTCTCAGTGTGTTGTCAGAAATAAAGTATAGTTTAGTTTGAACTCCTGCATCAGATTTATGGTAGAGATATAAGAGATACAGGGAGTGCAGAATTATTAGGCAAGTTGTATTTTTGAGGATTACTTTTGTTATTGTACAACTACAGTGCTCTTGGTCAATTCAAAATGTTAACAAACCCTCAAACCTGAACATTTAAGTAGTAAAAGTGAAATTTTGGCTTTATTAAGAGAATATTTCTATGTACATCATTATTAGGCAACTATTAGTGTGCAGAATTATTAGGCAACTAAATGAAAAACAAAGATTTTACCATCTCACTTGGGTTTTTTTCACCTGTTAAAGTGAGAATAATAAACAAACTCTACATTTACAAAAAAATTAATACAACAATAAAAAATAAAAAAAATATAGACTCAGTGACCAATATAGCCACTCTTCTTTTCGATAACAGTCACAAGCCTTCTATTCACGGATTCAGTCAGTTTCTTGATCTGGTCTGAACCAACATTTTGTGCACCCACAACCACAGCCTCCCAGACACTGCCCAGAGAGGTGTACTGTTTACCTTCACTGTAAATGTCCTGCTTAAGAAGGGATCAAAAGGTCTCAATAGGGTTTAAGTCAGGTGAAGAAGAGGCCATGGCATTAGTTTTTCATCTCTGGGGCCTTTGCTGGCCTGTCATGCAGTGGAGTGCTTGTGGTGTATGTGATGGAGCGTTGTCTTACAAAATAATCAGTCTTCTTGAAAGATGCAAACTTTTTCCTGTACCACTGCTTGAATAAAGTGTCTTCTACATTACAGGCAGGCAGGCACAGACAGGTATTATTAAACATGAGCTTGTTGGACCTTTTTGGGTTGAAAATGGAAATAAAAAACAACTCTCAGACCTACTGCCAATTTTTAGAAGACACTTTCTTCAAGCAGTGGCAGAGGAAAAAATCTGCATCCCTCAACAAGACTTTACTATGCAAGACAACGCTTCAGCACATGCATCAAAGTACTCAACTGAGTGGCTGGCCAGTAAAGGCCTTAAAGGTGAAAAACTAATGACATGGCCCCTTCTTCACCTGACTTTAACCCTATTGAGACCTTTTGATCCCTTCTTAAGCAGGACATTTACAGTGAAGGTAAACAGTACACCTCTCTGAACAGTGTCTGGGAGGCTGTGGTTGTGGGTGCACAAAATGTTGGTTCAGACCAGATCAAGAAACTGACTGAATCCGTGAATGGAAGGCTTGTGACTGTTATCGAAAAGAAGGGTGGCTGTGTTGGTCGCTGAGTCTTCGTATTTTTTTTGTTTTTTATTGTTTTATTGTTTTTTTTGTGGATTGGAGTTTGTTTGTTATTCTCACTTTAACAAGTGAAAAAAAAACAAGTGAGATGGTAAAATCTTTGTTTTTCATTTAGTTGCCTAATAATTCTGCACACTAATAATTGCCTAATAATGATGTACATAGAAATATTCTCTTAAGAAAGCCAAAATTTCCCTTTTACTACTTAAATGTTCATGTTTGAGGGTTTGTTAACATTTTGAATTGACCAAGAGCACTGTAGTTGTACAATAACAAAAGTCATCCTCAAAAATACAACTTGCCTAATAATTCTGCACTCCCTGTGTATGTGAGATGGATGCTGTTGGTCTGTGTTCCTATAGTCTTCTCAAACTGTAAATCAGTGCATAAATATGTTTCTGTGTTATTCCACAATGATCGCTCATTTCTGAAACGTTTCTTCATGTGTAATGAATTATTAAAGTGACTCCCGATGTCTATGTAGGGAGATGGTTTGAATAAGGAAAAACAAAGATGTGGCACAACTGAAAAGAAATCGTTCAGCGGCACCATAAATGAAAATTCTGTCTTGTGTTGTCTCGGTACCAAAATTATTGTTTCGGTACCAAAACCAAGTCAAGAATTGTGATTCTCGCTACTTTTCCTGAAAAGGGAGAAACACTCTCAAATCTCATTGCTGTGCTTTATTTTAAAACCAGGACATTCTAATAATATAACATACTAATAAATGAACATATGAATAGCAGATATATTAAACAATTGAACAAAATATGAAAAACATCTCTATATGCAGTGGTTATAGTGATAACTGCTAACATTCACTTAACCATAGCATTACATAATTAAGTAAGGGATAATGTAGAGGCAGCCGGTAGTTATTGGGAAATAAGCCCCGACAGTGTGATCAGGACCCGACGCGAAGCGGAGGGTCTTGTATCACACTGAAGGGGCTTATTTCCCAATAACTACCGGCTGCCTCTACATTATCCCGCTTATTACACGACTACTTGCCACATAAGAAAAAAAACTGGACATGAATATGAATTTGAAACATTTTATTGCCATATTTGTTTTAAATTAACATTTTTATCCTTCCGCGAAACTTTGCACAGATGCATAAAATGATCGTAATACCTTATTAAGATCCTCTGCTTCATACTTGTCTGTCTCCATTATTTCTCTTTTAGCCAGTCTTTGAGAAGTTTTAATGCCCATTCTGTATTTTTTTGTGTGATGGCTTCGTAGCTGTCATGCTCTATTTTGTCAAGTTCAGTCTCAGTAAGCTGTCTGTGTCTTGTCGTGGTTGTCGAGTGTTTGTCACAAGATGGCGCCAGACAGACAGTAATCTTTATTGATCTTTATTGGCGCGGAGCGATTTTACTTGTGCAAGTAGTACCGGCTATGCGTTATTACTTTGGAGCGGTTATTATTTGAAAAGAACGAACCTGCAAATGTCTCAACTGACCAATCAGAATCAAGCATTCCAGAGCGCCGTGTAATAATAGGAAATAATGAGCCTAAATAATAACTTAATGTTATTTAAGCTGTGATATATGAATGAATATATGCTAATTTTTCCTGTACTTCAATATCTGATTTATTTATGGTTTAACTTTATATTTGAGTCCAAAAAGGCGTTTCACAAATGAAAAACATCTTGTTTGCATCTTGGTCTGTGCTCTTTAAATGCTTTAATATAATAACCTAATATAAATAAATCACTGACAAACATGCACATGCTCTGATTATAATCATTATAAATCATTTTAGCTGATGTTTTGTTTGCTTTATTTTAGCAGCTTGCAAATTATTAATGTTATTTATGAAAGTTGTGTTTTCAGAGATGTTGAATTCATCATTTACTAATTACTTCATTCTTTTTGAAGAGTTTTAAAAAATCATTGAGTACATGTCGAGTACTCCTTAAAATAGCAGAGATATGGTTTAGTGAAACAAACTGAAAGAAAACAGTATCAGAAGCATATAAATAAGCGCTTTTTTTTGCACGCGATCAGCGAAGGGTTGCGTTGTGAACCAAAGCGCGAGTATAAACGAAGCTTGAAGGCAAGAGAGAGCATCCTGGTGAAAAAACACAGACATCAATGGGGAGGCACTGGTAGACACCAACATGAAATGTGTCTCTTTTAAATCTGGAACACAGTCATTCTTAGAAGCTTTGAATCGGGACGTTTTTAATTTGCAAGAATTGCGGTACTTTTGAAATATCGATGCATCGTGCAACACTAATTCTGTCACTATTTACTTGTATGATTTGAGAACTGACATGCTTTTCAGGACAGTCATAGATTATCAGTGAATAAATGACTTGCGTTTCTGTCTTTTCCTCACACATTGATTTTAATGTTTGATTTAGGGACATTTTTGTCGAGTTTTCCAGTTGAGTGAACTCATGAGTGCTATTGCATTTCTTCTTGTTTCATCAGAGAGGAAGATTCCTGAGGAAGACTACATCATCTTGATTGACGGACTTAATGAGGCGGAGTTTCACAAGCCAGACTACGGTGACACCATCGCCTCCTTCATAACCAAGATCATCTGTAGGTTCCCCAGCTGGCTGAAGCTGATCGTCACCGTGAGGTCCAGTCTGCTGGTGAGATCTCTGCACACAGAAATACACATGTAGCTCTAGAAATCTTTACTAAAACACAGAGACCATTACATTTCTTCAGTTTTTTTTCCTCTTTTACTCCGGTTTCTTATGTTGGTGGTGACGATTATTCATCCTGATGTTTATTGATCCTAAACTGAAGCTCTTTCAAGAACTTGTCAGCTTAGATTTCATGGCTGGGTTACAAATGGCAAACAAAGTAAAATACTGTAATACATGACTAAGACACAAACGAGAATCGCTTCTGAGAATAAAAAAAAAATACAATAAACTGTAAACATCTGGAAAGATTACAGTAATGTGAATGTGTTTTTTTTTTGTACAGGCCTAAAATTGCTAAATTGTATTAAATGTATGTCACAATCCGAATAACTCTATTAGCCATAACTAGCTTAATGCACAAAAGATGATGTATTTTCTTTAATGTTCTGAAGTTAAGGTTGCAAAGCTTGGGAATTTTCGACATATTCCAAGTTGGAAATTTAAGGAATTCAAGGAAATTGTTTTTAAAAAGTGCATTACATACAACATTAGCTTCCACCACATCTGACTCGTCTTCATCCGTGTGCCACAATTCCCATATATTCCTGTGTAATTTCCAGGGAGAGTTTCCAAAATTCCCAGAATTTTGCAACCCTTGTGACATCTAAATCTATCTAATGATCCTTTTCCATTGGATAATACGTCCATTGGCTGACGGTTAATTGCCTAATAAATTATGATGACAATTAATTGCCTGTTTTTTACTTTTGCCAGTTATGATGATTAATTGTCTATTTTATTGCTTTGACATTTACTTCTCATATAACTTGTTTGTTCATGAAATAATTTTTATAAATTGTTTTGATTATTTAAATAAAATATTTTGCGAGGTTTACCTAGCAGTGAATATTAATACACATATCACATATTTAAAAGTAATTATTTAATGATAAATAGTTCATACTGCTTATCAAAGTTTTGTAGCATTTCTTTAAATGCTGGTTTTTTTCCACTGTATTGAATGGTTTTGCAATGTATTGCATTACACTGTCAGTTAAGGAACACCATCTAATACAGTCTCTTTTATACAGGTGCTACAGCTCCCCCTTCTGTTTTTTAGAGAGTTGTGCAATCATTGCGGTGATTTGAAATCATCGCGATAAGGTCAAACAATTGCGATGAGACGATTATTTAGTCATTGTGACAGCCCTAATAATACCCCATGGTTTAGTTTGGGTCGGGTCAGCTTACTTTTGGGAGCTTTTCCACTGGGTGGAGTACGTAATACCCGATACTTTTTTTAATACCACCCCGGTCAGGGTTCCAAGCGACCCGAGCTGATACCAAAACGTGACTCGAAAACACTGTAGATCACTGATTGGTCTGAGAGAATCGTCACTACCAGCGTCATCGCTATAATGTAAGATTAGCTTTACCTTCATGCTAGCTTGTGCTGTCTCAAGAAAACATGTTTTCATATCTGCTTTGCTGTAAGTTCCCAAACTCCCTTTTAGCAATGAAAAACATCCACAGGTTGAAAATCAGAAACACCATTACAGATTTTTCCAGACTTGCAGTTTGTGGCGGCACATGCTCTCAGATCAGGAGAAGTGCTGCCATATCACATCTTTGCTTTAAATATTTTTTACCATTAAAAAGTCATAATATTTTAGATAAAATGCACATATAGTCATGTCAGACAGACAGACAGCCAGACAGACAGGAGGAGGTATAGAGAAGAAAAGAGAAAGAGGGAGTTTTGTATGGTCTGAGTTTTGTCAGTTTGAGAGGTATTGTGAGGAGAAGCGAGCAGACTCGTGTACTGTTTAATATGTGCCAGACGAGATTTGTGTGTGTTTGTACAAGTGTGTGTTATTTGTACTTATGAACACCTCCTAATGCTTTCAGCATGAGCCGTCACTACAAGCAAGAACGCGTCTGGTGTGTGAACTCAACAGAGCTCAATAATATAAAGTACATTAGCTGAAACTGATGCACTAAATATATTTCAGCATTCATTTTTGATGGTATTTGCTGTATTTCACAACATTGATATCTTTTCTAATTAGATTTTTTCAAACATCCCTTACAAGCATACTGTTTTTAAATGCAAGTTTTTTTATTTAAGGAACAGATAAAGAATGACATTATATCATTTTAATTTGGACTAAAAATGAAATGAAAATCATTTAAAGCAATTTCTACATGTAGATTAGGTTTAATATTATAATACAAAGACGTTAATAAGTGGATTTTTAAATCTGAATTTTGCGTCTATTTATTGAAGTGGATGTTTGTACTGATAATAAAAGTTAATCGATACCAATTTCAGTACTGTCTTTCCTACTTAAAAGTGCTATTAAAAACATTTATTAATGACCAGTATGGGTCATAAAACTAAGACTAATGTAAGTAAGAGTATGACACAGCCTTTAGGAAACCTAATAGCCTAATAAAAATCATTGCAAAATGATTGCACTGTTTACAGTGTATTATATTATTTTCTTTTATTTTATGCAAAATATAACTGTTGATTCAACACAAGTACGGCACAGATAAAAGGGTTTATAAGTAGATTTAGACAGACACAATTCAATTCACAATTGCTTTATTGGCATGACTGTAAATTATACAATATTGCCAAAGCATGTATATATCTCTATAAAACAATAAAAAATAAAAATATCTGTATAATAATAAGAAAATATGATCAAATCAACATCATTTTAAACACCAAAGAGAGACATTCATATTTATTGAGAGAAGTCAGAGGCGTAGGTAAAACTATTTATTTAATGAAGCTGGGTTAGCATTTGTAGGATGTTTTGTTTTTGTAGGTCTGGGTAATACATTGACTAATCAAAAAAATAATTGTATGCACCCGTGTATGGCTGTATATTTAAGCTCGTTTCGCGCTGAGCGAACACATACCTTGACGAAGGCGTTGGTGACAATAAAATTATTTTGCAAGTGAGTGTGCAGTCACTATTTTGTGTTACATATTTAATACATTGAGTAGTACCAATATATTTTTTTCAGTTTTCTGGTGATATAAATTGGATTTTAAACTTTTTATTTAGTGATCTTTATAGTATAAAGTATAGATCTTACTCTACTTCTGAACAATCGCTGTCTTAAATTATAGTTCGTCTGATCGACCAAACACTTACGATATTTAGTGATTGCTATATATTTAGTCGAAAGGCTAAATAGTAATGCAGTATCATTTGTTCAGTAGTGTCTTTCATATATCAATAATTACAAATGAAGCTGAAGGTCTGATCTGTCTGTGCTGTGTCGAGATCTCTTCAGGTATCGGGACACGTCTCTCACAGAGCTTTGATGTTGTGTTGGTCTTGTGTGGTGTTTAACTTCATTCATGTGCTGTAAAATTCATTTCGTTTTCACTGCAGTGTTGTACTGTTACTGCAATATGAGCAGGATTATTGATCCTATTGATCTGTAGAAGTGTGTGTAATTGATCAACGGTCTCTGATGACCTTATAGCCTGTAAAGACTTGAAAAATGTTTGTGTGTTGGTAACAAGAAACAGACTTTAAGTGATGGTCAGTGTGGTCGTACATCATCATGTGATGTCTGGAGAAATGCTGTCTGAAAACACAGCATTGTAGCATTGCCATTTATTCTATCAATCATCTGTGTGTGTTTTTGTGTGTGTGTATGAGTATGTTTGTATGCATTTGCGCGTGTGTGCGATTGCGTGGATGCGTGCGTGCATGCATGTATTTGTGCGTGCATGTGTGTATGCGTGTGTTTGTGTGTGTGTGTATATGCATGCGTCTGTGCATGTGTATGCATGTGTTTGTGCATTTGTGCATGTGCGCGTGTGTGTGCGTGTGTGTGTGTGCGTGCGTGCATGTGTGTATGCGTATGTGTGTATGCATTTGCGCATATGTGTGCGCTTGCGTATTTGTGTGTGCATATGTGTGTTTATATCTGCATGCGTGTGTGTGTGTGTGTATGCGTGCGGCTGTGCATGTGTATGCATGCGGCTGTGCATGCGTCTATGCATTTGTGTGTGTGTGTGCATGCATGTGTGTATGCGTATGTGTGTATGCATTTGCGCATATGTGTGCGCTTGCTTGCGTGCATGTATTTGTGTGTGCATATGTGTGTGCGTGTCTGCATGTGTGTGTGTGTGTGTGTGTGTGTGTGTGTGTGTGTGTGTGTGTGCATGCGGCTGTGCATGCGTCTGTGCATTTGTGCATGTGTGTGTGAGTGCGCGCGTGTGTGTGTGTGTATGCATGCATGCGTGTGTTCGCGCTTATTTGTGCATGTTGAAAATGAAGGTGCACAACAAAAAAAATATTTTAGAGAGGATCGATCAATCACAGGTGTTTTTATATGGACAGGAATGAATTTCTCAGAGGTAGAAAAGTGAGAAACACAGCGGTTATTCATATGATTTAAAATAATCATCTTCTTTTTTTTAAAGAATATTCAGTTGTTACCATGTTAAAGAAATTGTACATCCTAACAAGTATTCAAATGTGTTAGCTTGAGATGCAAACAAGCATGTTATTTACCTAAGAGAATGTTTTAAACCAAAATGTACTTAAAAAATATCACCTTATCAAAACATTTACTTGACTTTCTCTTGGTCTTGTTCGAATCAGGTTAATAAAAAGTTCTGTGATGTATTGCCGTTTAGTTTTACCTTCACAATCCAGAGAAATGTCTGCTTTATCTCCACAGGACATCACCAGTCTATTGAACTTCCCTAAGATCAGCCTGGATGAATTCCCTGACAATCCAGAGATCAGCGCGGACCTCAACTCCTACATCCAGCACCGCATCAACAGCAGCCAGAACATTCCCAACAACATCTCTTTAAACTGTAAAGCCGACCCCGTCGTAGTAGGCAAGGTCAGCTCTCATCTCATCTCCCGCAGTCAGGGGTCATACCTGTACCTGAAGCTGACCCTTGACCTCTTCGAGAAGGGTCATCTGGTCATTAAGAGCGCCAGCTACAAGGTGGTGCCCGTCTCTCTGTCTGAACTTTACCTGCTTCAGTGCAACATGAAGTTCATGAGCAACTCTGCGTTCGAGCGCGCCGTGCCCATTCTGAACGTAGCGTTGGCGTCTCTTCACCCGCTGACGGACGAGCAGCTGTTTCATGCGCTGAACGCCGGCACTGTGAGAGGAGAGATGCCGTGGGAGGATTTCCAGCAGAGGATGGACACGCTTTCGTGTTTTCTGATTAAACGGAGGGATAAAACGCGGATGTTTTGTCATCCTTCCTTTAGAGAGTGGCTTGTGTGGCGAGGGGACGGAGAGAGCTCAGAGTTTCTCTGTGATCCCAGGTGAGCTTCAGTGCTGTGCTCTTATACTCATCTATAGTAAACCTTAATGAAGATTAATGAAAAGAAGAAGAAAAAAAATGTGCATTTAATTTATTGCAGTATTCACACTGGGATGCAATGTGATCATAAATAATGAATCTTCACTATAGCTCCAGACCTAGTGATAGTTTAGTTTTTTTAAAAAGCCAAAAGAATGGATTACCCCACAGGAAAACTTAAGTTTCTCTAAAGCTAAAGAAATCTTTGTGTATTATGTTACTGCTCCATAGAGAGCACATAATCTAGACATTTAGGCTATGTTTACACCACAACGATGTAGTGAAGAATGGAAAAGATTTTTATAAAAAATGTCACGTACAAACAACAATGCCGTGAAAAGACGACTTATTCCCCTATAGTACATATGCCAGGTCAGTAGATGGCGATGTTGCCTTGTAAAGAAACAAAAAGTGGCAAAATTAGTGTTAATAAAAACAAAGGCTGCGTCCGAAACCGCATACTGTACAGTATGTACTGAATGAGATGAAGGATTTACTTACTGACTGTTAAAACGGTAGGTACTGTATAGTATGAATCTTATTAGTATGAATGCGATGCGGACGTACTACATCCGCCATGTTGATACGTCACGTGAAATACGTCGCCATCACGTCATGTCATAGCAGTGCAAAAACAACCGCATCGCTGCTTTCGCCTTTCTTCTTCGTCGCATAACTCCGCTCCCGGGGCATCATGGCATAGTGAAGTGTCCATCGTATGCACGCTTCGAAATCTAACCGGAAGTAGTAGGTCATCCGGGTACTTTTCGCATAATGTTTTTGGAATACTACGTATTTGGACATACTACTCGCCTCGCCTACTGCTTATCGCCTACTATATAGTATGGAAGTAGGCGGTTTCGGACGCATCAATACTCTCACGCATACCTAAGGACTAAATTAACACATGCACATGACGTCACCCAGGGGCGCTACTATCAATTTAGGGAATTTTGGCCACTAGCGCACTCATTTTGCACCAAACAAGCTAACCAAGCTATCTAAAATCTTGCAATGTTTGCTATTTAATAATACAGTCCTATTAATTTTTGCTATTGCTTTTGACCACTACAGGTATTAGTATTTAGTCAGAAACCTACTGTACCATGGCTGTAGTTAGCAAATGATTTGTTGTGCAAATGTAAATTTAATTGAAAAATACAGTACAGTAATCAAATATTCAGAGAAAATGCTTGCATGTGTATGAATCCGCTAGCAAGGTGGTAGTTAACAAAAAGTCCGCTAACATAGTTGGCTAACAGGATTTTGCTCTCTGGACCAAAATGACTTTCTTCTCATTTTTAGTGCTGAAAATGTAGCCTACCGAATATTGAATTGACAATCAGGTAGTGGTTGGCTATGCAGCTGATGCTAACACTATGCCAAAACCAAGCTCTGTGAATATATACCTTTATTTTAAAAAAGATAGAGTAACTGGGTAACTGTCAGCCTATTTTCTCTCTTTTTGACTTCTGTAGCCTCTTGTTTAGTTTTTTTTTTAGGGGCGTGCACACCAAAACTTTTAAACGCGGCTGAAAACACCTTGGAGGACGCTGAATCCCAGCTCTTTTTTCAGCTGAGCACTTTGGTAGCTGTGATACTTAAGCTGTGAGCCAATTGGTTGTTATTTGTGTTTGATGTTTTTTTGTCCTGCCCTTCCTCCATTATGATTGGACGGCCGTGTTAGAACTGACATTGACGAGCGTAGCTTATCACCCAAAGTTGAATCTCTTTCAACTCTTGGCGCTCAGCGTTGAGCGCGGTAAAAAATTCGCCAGCTGCTTGCTGTTTTGAAAAGTGCCATGCTTTCATTGGATACAATTGAAAAACATGCGCCAGCCGCAGGCATAAAAACTTTGGTGTGCACCCACCCTTAATGTCCCGACTTGATGATTCCTTGTAGACGACATCTCTAATTTGACAGTTTACCATCTGATCTCACTCAGTGACTTTAGTCTTTAAAGCAACACTAAAAACGTATTGCTCTTTGCTCCCCCTACAGGTTAGAAGCGTAATTGTCCATTACCACTGTCGTAAATACTGCAGCATAGCTGGCTCTGATTGGATTGTAGATCTGCCGTACAGCAAGTTTTTGTATTTTTCACTCGAACTACAGGACCACTACCCGGCCTTTGTAAACTTCTTTAGTGCGGTTTTGGCTGATATAGGGCTGCAAAGCGAATGTGAAAGTGCCGTTCACCCTGTTTTGAGTGGATGAACCACTGAAACTTTTTGGAAACGTTATTTTAAGGTAAAAAAACTCTTTGGTGTTGCTTTAAGCTACGTAAGACAGGACGAAACCACTGCAGTGAATGGGAGGGAGGTAATTTTGCTCAAAATCCAGAAACAAACCATAACTTTGTATCTACCAAAGATTTACCAATAAAACATTTATAATTTCTAATATTGTTACTAATAAAAATGATCTTTGGGAGCCCCTCAAAACATCACCATTATCAGAGATTCGCACTGGCATCATTATCAAAAACTTGCACTTTGAAACCTGCCTTTAAATGTTTTTTTAGTTTTCAAGACCCCAAAATGCTTTTGCGTAAACCGTTTACGATTGAAATTGTTGTCGTGTAAACGCCCCCAGAATTAATTTGTGTGATCTGTTAGCACCATTAGATGTCTTTAAATGAATGTTTCTTTTTCTCTGTTTAGGAAAAGCATCATAGGGTTATGTTTTAGTGGAGGCTGAAGTGACATTAATGCCAAAATGAAGGTTTTGTTGCTTTTATGGAGCATATTTTTGTATGCACAAAGTGTAATGTGATATTTTGGTGAGGGTTACATTCGGTTGAGTCTGGCTTTTGTTCTGCCCTCGAGACATGAGAAAATGTACTGCTCTTATTAAAAGAAGCTTGCGTGTCCGTATGTGGGCAAGATGCGTCTGTTTTGACATTTTGCTAATGAAATGTTGTTATCTTGAAATGCTAAAATACAGTGATTATTTAAAATAGCTGGCTATAAAATACCTAGTTGTTTTTAATGTAATTATTACACCAACCAGCTTAAATATGTCAGAGGGAAATACTGAGATGTAAAAGATTTCGTTCAAGCAGACTCGTTGAACTCGTTTTTTATACATATGCTAATGAGCAGTGATCTTAGCTAAGAAACCAGCCACAAAAGTTGGCTCAGAAACAGAGAGACTTTTAAAAAGGTCCCCTCAATTGGGCCTTGTTATTTGCCGTTGAAAGAGGGAGCAAGAATGAAAGGGACCAAGCGTTGGAGACCAAATTTGTTTAATGTGGTAGTGATGTAGGGCTGATCAAAGCCAACAGCATTCATGCGTGGCCTTTTAATGAAGCTCTCAGTTAATGAACAGCAGCAGAAGCAGAGAAACACTGAGATTTATACCACATTTCACCTGCAGACCGTAGGGGCGCTGTTTCACAACGCAGCATTTTCAGAACATTCCATTAAAGGAATATTCCACTTTCATAAACAAAAAATCGGATAATTTACATACTCCCATGTCATCCAAGATGTTTATGTCTTTCTTTGTTCAGTCAAGAAGAAATAAAATTCCAGGATTCTTCTTCATATACTGGACCTCAACAGTTTGCAATTTAAATGCAGCTTTAAAGGGCTTTAAACTTTCCAACTGAGGCATAAGGGTCTTATCAAGTGAAACCATCGTCAAATGTACTTTTAAATTTTATTTACTTTTAACTTATTCCACGCCAGCATTTTTGTGATTTTCACAAGTTTTACAAAATGCCTTACAGGAAAATGTTCTTCTCTAAATATATATAAACATACAAATATATCAAATGAAAGAACAGACCCTCTGATTTCAAACAAACAAACAAAATTAAAAAAAAATGTATCATCCTATCTTCATTTCTTCTCTTTTTATAGCCTCTTAAATATTTTTTAAGCAAAAAGCTGAAATAATAGCATTTTTGTTAAGAACTTTTGTTAGAGATCAGATTTAGAATGGGTATCAAAACATATACAGAGTTTACAATGTTATTAAATTGGTCTTATTTTATTTATAAATTGGGTAACAGTGCCACCTAGTGGATAATAGTGGAAATCTAGATTACCGTAAAAAATCACGCTTTGAAACTGCATTGAACTGTTGAGGTCCACTTAAGTCCACTATATGGAGAAAAATCCTGGAATGTTTTCCTTAAATAACACAATTTAACATTTAAATTCTACTTAAATTGATCTTAATATTTTTTTTTTGTATATTTAACAAAGCAATGTCTGCTTTAGTTTTCACTACTGCACACTGGTTGATAATCATTGTTTAAGTGTATGACATTCACCTGAATTTGGACTTATCATTCTCATTGCATACATGTATTTCTCTATAGGAGTGGACATGCCCTGATGGCGTTCATGTTGTCCAGACAGGAGGGGAAGTTAAACAGACAACAGACTATGGAGCTAGGCCACCACATCTTAAAGGCACACATCTTTAAGGTACCTACATTTCTCAATACGCATGCCTTCAAGCTGAATGCATTTATTAAATGGGACCTGCATGTTTTTATTCTGATGTATACATTAAATATTTTATTATTAGATTTGGTGACTCTTGTGTGTGTGTGTGTGTGTGATCTTTTGAAGGGTCTGAGTAAGAAGACCGGCGTGTCCTCCAGTGTTCTTCAGGCTTTATGGATCAGCTGCAGTACTGATGGTCTGTCTGCTGCTTTGGCCTCCCTCAGGAACCTCTACACACCCAATGTCAAGGTGAGCACACACATGTATTTAACACAGCGGAAGCAAACGATCGTTCTTGAATTTTTCAATAAAGCCAAAAAACAATACAAGAGGCTATGAGATGAATTGCAATATTAGATTTAAGGAAAGCATTTGATCTTTTAAGACAAGACAAATATACCAGACTGTGTGCTTAAATTTTAGGGTAACGAACATGATGATGTAATCATATTTAAAACAATGATCCTATGTATAGTATGTAAGGATAAAGTGATGTTATAGTGTGTATTAAAAATAGCATGTTCTGTATTTAAAGTGTATTGCAAAATGTAGTGGGAAATTTTAGGTACACTTATTGATCATATGCAATACTTCTCTGAATCGTTGGATCTCTTATCAGAATTATGAGTACTTCTCACGCATAATTGAGCTCTTAAACATAATTTATTATAAAAGTGACATTGAAATCACAGTAATATGTGGATTTTAGAGAAGCACTCCCCTAGTTCATTGCAGGTCTGTCCTAAAAGGTTAGGTATTATCATAAAAAATCTGTTATAAAAATACATTTTGGTAACACTTTACAATAAGGTTGTATTCGTTAACAATTAGTTAATGCATACGCTTATATGAACTAACAGTGAGCAGCATTTATGAAACATTTTAATTTCAGCATTTACTAACACTTTATAAAATGAAGCGCTGTAACCGATTAACATTAATTAATTTACCATGAACTAAAATAAATACCTGTGTTGACATTAACTAACAAGACTTAATACATGTTGAAAAACTATATTGTTCATGTAAGGCATTTACTAATGTTTACTAATTTATGTGGTGGAACCCAAATGTTTATTTCTGCAACCAACCATTGTAGTCCAATAGCCTAGAAAGACAATGGGGATAGTTTTATATAACCCAAGAATCATATTTTTTATGTTTCACAAATACATTGTACCCAGACACTTGACTTCTAGAGAGCCAATTAGAGCTCAGTGTTTTCCACTCACCTTTGACCTCCTACACCCAATGAAATGACACTTTACACAAGTGCTTTATAATGAGACGGCCTCAGTAAAACACACACACACTTTACACTGGGACGGTGATTATTTCTATTAAAGTTAGGAAGAGTTGGGTCATTTAGTGATTGTTTGGTTGATTTATATGATAGTAATGTGTTAGGAGATTCAGTTTGTGAATGCTCAGTTAGATTCAGTGAATCTCTTAAGTGAACAAACAGGAAATGATTCAGCCACTGATGATCCGCTCTGAAAGGTGTCAGCTTCCATTTACACTTTCAACTTCCTGTTACTAGTTGTGATTAATTTACCTCTCGTGAGAGTAAACACTGTCGGCTTTAACAAGATTTCAGTCAGAAAGCTGAAATTCATCTCTGTGTATGAAATGAACTTCGTATATATCGCCTCTGGAAAGCACATCAGAAATACTGATGACTTATTTTGCATGTTCAATGAAAACAATGGAAATATGAATATATGTCACTTGAAGTTGACTTGGATTAACATGCTTGGTTTTGCCAGGTTGTGTTACAAACTGATTTTATGTTACTGTTTGTCAGTACAGGGAAGAAATCAAAGCTGGTCAATGGATCTCAGACCTGTAATGAGAAAACAGAAAGTGCTGAAGTGTTTTAAATCATTACCATACATTACATAAGATTAGCAAAAAATCACTTGACATTTAAAGTAATTACCAGAGCCTTTTATTTTTAATGCTCATTTAATACACTAAAGGGCATTTAAACTATAAAGACAGCCAAATGATTTTCTGGTAGATCTGTGTGTGTGTGTTATGGAGGACGGGCTGCTATATTGAGACTTTAGAGCAAATACAAACACAAATGATTATATCTTAAAGAAAAACAAGCATTTATCTTAAGCTATTAACTTATTCCCCGCCAGCCATTTTTTAAAAGTTACCCGCAAGCATTTATTGTAATATTCTCAAAATGCCTTCCAGGAAAACATAAAAATATATCAAATGAACAAACAGACCCTCTGCTTTCAAACAAACAATAAACAAACTAACAAAACGTTTCATCCTATCTATATTTTTTCTCTGCTTATAAACTCTTAAATATAGGTATTTTTTTTTCTTAAAAAATAATTTTTTAGCAGACTGAAATAATTGCATTTTTGTGAAGGAATTCTGTTAGAGATCAGATTCAGAATGATTATCAAAACATACACAGAGTTTAAAATGAGTAAATAACATTTTTGCTTCAGTTTTTTTATAAATTGGGTAAGTGTGCCATCTAGGATAATCACGGTATTACAGATTAACATAAAACCTCATCAGGAACACGTTTTTTATGCAAATGTTTTCTCTTTAATTGAGGTAACTCATCAATGGCAGGGAAAGAGTTAAAGGGCGTATACACCAAAGCGTTTAAACACGGCTGAAATGTCAGGCAGACTCTAGGGGCTTGACAGCTTTTTCAGCTAAGCGCTTTGGTTGCTATGATACTTCTGCTTTATCATTCGTTGAACGATTGGTTGTTGTAATATTTGTCCTGCCCCTCCTCCACTGTGATTGGACGGCTGAGTGAGAAGTGACTATGAGGCTGTTTACACTTGGTATTAAGATGTGTTTTCATCGATCGGATCACAACTGGACGAGAGAGACACATTACATTTACACCTGATATTTAAATCCGTCTCTTTTGTCCACTTTCGACCGCTTCTGTCCTGAATACTGTGAAGGGGGTGGTCTGTGAGACGGTGGACGAGTCTCTCTGCTGTCATTCAAACGCGACCGGGAGTAATTATGAGTTTATATGGACGCAAACTAATATTATGTCGGAGTGCACTGCTTGTTTGGCAAGTAAACATGCTGCACAGAGTTTTGTACATTTGTATGTAAGAGCTTTCTCAGAATTTTCAGCGCAATTGATGAAATAGGATCGCGCAACTTTCACACGCTTTCAAAACTAAACTACAGAGAACAGCCGGTTTAGTTTTATCAATGAAAGGCTAAAAATAGCGCTGTTCACCGAATGTTCACGCCAGAAGTCAAAAAAAGACGTAAAACTTGTGTTTTGTACCTCAGATTAGATAAATGGGCGGAGAGAAGGCAGTCGCGTGTGGCTGTTTGAACACATTCAACCACATGTGCGTTCCGCAACTCCAAAGCGATCCGATCGAAAGCGGTTTCGACTACCTCTGGTTGTGGTTGAAAGTGGTCGAACGTGGACAAGCTCAAAACGTTTTGAACATCGTTTACACCTGGCATTAACGTCGTCCACTTGTCATCCGATCGATGAAAACGCATGTTAATGCCAAGTGTAAACAGCCTCTATTGCTGGGTTTCCATCACACTGATTTTATGCGCATTTTGATGTATTGCATAAGAAACGAGCGATGGAAACGCCAAATTTTGAATAAAAAATCCCTTAATTTGCAAAAAAGTTTTTACGCTCGCTTGTGGTGGTTTTTGACCAAAAGAGTAAACGCAAATAATGGGAGATAGAAATGCATTTGCCAAATAAATCCCAACGTAGGGAAGATTAAACCCACGTGACTGATCGTCTACACTGCAAAAAATGCTTTTCAAGAAAAAAAAATCTTAGTATTTTTGTCTTGTTTTCAGTGAAAATATCTAAACATTCTTAAATTAAGATGCATTTTCTTGATGAGCAACACGACCCAAGAAAATAAGTCTAGTTTTTAGACACAAAAAAATATCAAATTTAAGTGATTTTGTGCATAAAACAAGCAAAAAAATTTGCCAATGGGGTTGCTTACCCCATTTTCTTGCGTCATTTGCTCATCAAGAAAAGCATCTTAATTTAAGAATTTTTAGATATTTTTACTGAAAAGAAGACAAAAATACTAAGAATTTTTTTTCTTGAAAATCATTTTTTGCAGTGTAGCTTTTGTCTTTACACTGCAAAAAATGACTGACTTACTTAGTGTTTTCGTCTCGTTCTCAGTAGAAATATCCAAAAACTCTTAAATCAAGATGTATTTTCCTGATGGGCAAAACGACCCAAAAAAAGTCTAGTCTTAATACCAAAAATATACAATTTAAGTGAATTTGTGCTTAAAACATGCAAAATTATCTGCCAATGGGGTGAAAAAATTTAGCTTAGAGTAAGTGTTTAAGAAAAAAGAAATCTTTTTTTTAGATTTTTTTCTCACCCCATTGGCAGATATTTTTGCTTGTTTTACGTTTAAATTAACTTAAATTGTATAGTTTTTGTCTATAAACTAGACTTATTTTCTTGGGTAATTTTGCTCATCAAGAAAAAATTAAGAATTTTTAGATATTTCTACTGACAACAAATCAAAAATACTAAGTAAGAAATATATTTTTTTCAGTGTATCTTATATAGGGGCTTGACGTCGTCACAATGCCCTTGCTGCTCGTGCCTGCATCACAAATTCAGCATTTCTCTTTCTGTGCACAGCATTCAGTTTGGCAATTACAAGCTGCACTGATAGTAAATTTATAACTTGCCCAGTCAAAAATAAATGCAGTTCTGTCTCCATTTTCTAAGTGTGCCTCGTTTTATTTACTGTTGGTTAATAGGTTACCAATACCACCGTCATTTGCTCGAGCAACTTGAAGGAAACGCACCTAATTTGCATGTGTTTGTTGTTTGCAAAGATCAGCTTTAACAAGAGTTCAATGCATTTCTGTGTATGAAATGAACTTCGTATATATCTCGTTTGGAAAGCATAGCGCTTCCATTGGAAATGCCTTGGTGTGCACGCCCCCTTAGGATTCGTCTTATCTTCACCCAGCCGTCATCCTCTTCCTCACAGCTCAATGTGATATCTGTTCTTAGTTTTGATAAATGAGGACCACAAAGCATTCTTTCTTCTGTATCAACAACAGTGTTTCCCATATGATTTCAGATTGTTAGATCTTATGACAGGAGCCATGCTGTGGCACAGTACAGTAGGAGTAAGTTAATGGCTGCTAACCTCAAACATGTGTCTTTGAATCCCATCAAAGCAAGTTTTGAAATCATAATCTTTCGGTTTTATCTCTTTTTCTTCATCCCTTGCTCTCTTTACCTCAAGGTGCTGTCTAAACATTCGCATGTGATTTTGGTAAATAAAACAAAGTTTATTTCCAGCTGCTCTCGAGGTCACTGGGGCTGCGCAGTCGCAGACGCTGCAGAATTCAGTCAGATTAATGAGCGTGACACAGCGTGCCCTGCGCCCCAGCGCTTAATGAGCTCGTGAATCGCAGTGTTGAGCTTTGCCAATCAGCCGTTTGTTCTTCATGAACTTTAAACAGAGGCTGAGGCATTGATTTAGAAAGAAATATGGTAGATGAGAGCTGGAGGGATGTCAAAAAAAACGGTGAAGGAACACTAGCATGTGCGGGATTAGTTGGGTACTTTCACTGGTAGTTTAGTAATTAGTTACTGCTGCCTGCTACAGTAACCATCATTATTGCTAACAGAGCAAACTTCTGACTCTCAGTATTAAACAGACATGAATAGTGCCATTACTTTTCTAATCAATCTTATCTGTGATGTTCATCTGACCGAGGAGCTTTTACTAGCAAGCAACACTAGTTTATGTTGGGTCCTGATCTCATTTCTTTCTCTAGGTGAGTCGTCTGCTGCTGTTGGGTGGTGTGAACGTCAACTATCGCACGGAGGTTTTAAACAACGCCCCGGTTCTGTGCGTGCAGTCTCATTTGGGTCATCAGGAGATGGTTTCCCTGCTCCTGGAGTTTGGTGCGAATGCAGACGTGGTCTCGGAGAACGGGATGAGCTCTTTGTGTTACGCCGCTGCCGCTGGTCATTTGGGAGTAGTCGATCTTCTCTGTAGGAGAGGAGCAAAGGTGAGAGGACTTGTTAACCTCCTCTACACGGCGGACCCTGTACCGGGTCCAAAATTACTTAATATGACTTAATATAAAATGTTCATTTAATATTTATCAAATTTGTCATCATTTAATATTCACATATTTCATATTTTTCAAGTATGACAAACATGGGCAAGTCTTATATCAAATGAAAGCTCTCACTCTCAGGAATCATTATATTTCACTCTACATCATTATTTTTGTTCTGTTAACATCACATATCCAACAATCGTTGAATAAATAATGATGTAAAAAATCTTTTGTAAACGTATGTGAAACTTGAGCGTGAACTGCCTCAGATAGCACAGATAGCCACAAATGCTATAATGCTAAATGCTAAATACACCATCTTTTATCTTAGATCCTAAAATAAGTCCATTCACAGCATTTTCTTTGGTTTTGTGCATGAGTAATCCCTTGCTATTTATTATATGTGCAAAACAAATAAAAAGGATTTTTTATGAAAAATGTATTTTCACACCCTTCAGTAAAATAAGAATAACTTCTGTATTCGACATGCTAAAAACCAGAGCTGTCTGCTAGAGCACACAGAACCAGAGTTATCCACTTTCAAAGAAAATTTGGTGTTTCATCATATGAAAAACAACATAAATAACAATATTTGTCACAAAAAGCAGCTTTTTTCCCTCTGTAAGCTGACAATTGCTGGAATCAAACAAAACTGTCTGCAGGTTGCTGGAGCACTCAGGGCCAGAGTTATACACTTTCAAATAAAAACTATAGAAAAAAACATCAAAAAGCGCCTATTTATTTTTGTGTTTATTAGAGGACCGACAACACATACAACCATGTTTAGCCCTTTCAACAGTGTTTTATATAATTTCAACGGGTTTCCTGATACCAAACTTTTGTATGTAAACCTCTGCATGTGGGTATGGGAAGCTTTTGAAATTGGGGCGGAAATCCCCAAAATAGCCTCTTTGCCTAAGAGGTTTTAAGGTTGTAATTGAGCTTCTTTCCTATGATGTGTTATCTTGAAAACTTCTCTTATCACATTAATTCACACAAGCATTAAATCTGTTGTTTGTGTTCAGGTGGATCACGTGGACAAAAGCGGTCAATGTGCATTAGTGCACGCGGCTCTCCGAGGTCATCCTGAGATCATCGAGTGCCTGCTGGAGCTCACCTGGAGCCATGAGAGTCAACAGGTGGACCTCGGTCTGAAGAATAAAGTCCTGCAGCAGGGACTCATAGCGGCCTGTAGTATGGGACATACACATGTAAGCTCACACATTCACATCTGATCTGCTGGAGAACTGGCATGTTGGCTTCATAAAACATCATAACCTGCTCTGTGCATATTTGGTGTGGTTCGGTATCTTCTTTTGTCTAAATTTTTCCTAGACAACAGACATCTAAAAAGTCTTGGAAATTAAGTAAACACGAAATACAAAAGTAAAACATTTGAATATTTTTGCTAATGAAATATCTCTGGAGACTGTACTGCTGTTGTAGACTAAAACTTGCCGCAAGTCATCAGTCTGAGATTCTTATGAAAGATATTTGTATGCTAATAAATATCATCGTTTAAATATTTATTCAGAACATTGGCACTTCATGCACAAATGGAAATCTCTCCAGCAATCCCTGTTAAAGGATTTTCTGAAAACATCCATATTTAGTCATCACGAAAGACTGGAAAGGTCACGGAGAAGTCAAGTAAATCAAAAGATGTGGTAATGCTGTAAACTAAAGCACATGTAGAAACACACGCAGGAATGCTAATTTGACAACAGAAGGGTTTATGGAGACAGACAAAACTCAGGCTATGCTGAAACATAATGAAGCCTTCTATCTTATAGGTGCTTTAAGGATACGGTTGCCATGGAAGAATAGCCATGGCAACAGGCCAGCATCCAAAGCCGAGCTGTTTCACAGATTCAGCCTTTAAACAAGCAAAAGAAAGCTCTAGTGTATTCACTAAAAGCTGCTGAATGAAACCAAACTGTTCCAGGATCAGCATTTCAGTCCTAAGATTAATGCACGCTTGTACCACAATGTCCTGCTGATGACCTTAACTAACTTTGTGATTTTTGTTGGCATAAATATTTCTTATACCTGCTCTGAAACTTTTTTGCTTTTTTATTACAAATATCACTTTTGTTTCTTTTATATATTGCTATTTTTTATGCATACGGTTTTTGTGACAAATAGTGCACCTTATTTGCATTTTGCTCACAAAAGATATTTTCTTTATAGTATCGTTGTAAATATGTATTTGAATGACTCACATATTTACAATACACAGAGATTCAGATGATCATTCTTACATATGGGTGATTCTCACGAAAACTTGGTTTTAAAAATGTCAAGCATGAAAATGTAAAAATTGCTTAAATTTACTTTTTTTCCCACCAGACATTGAAAAACAAAGTCTGGAGTAAATGGGAACATTAATTTAAAAACTTTAACTGATCATTTAACACTTTTTTTAACATAATTTAAAAAATTAGTCTTAAAAAATCTCATTACCGCAACAGTCAGAAAACATCAACACTGACATATTTTCAAAATGACATGACAAACCTAAAAGAACATAATTTGGAGATTCTGCACATGCATTTAAAATCAAAGTATTATGCTTCTATTAATTAAATTAACATTTAATAAGCATCTGTTGCGGTAATGATAATCAAAATGTCGTGTAAGCATTCTGACAAGACAATATTTAAAATTAACTGTAAAAAATTATCTTACCTGGTAGCCATCTTGAAGTAACTGGTCCATGTGCTTGGTCACTCAAAATCAACCTTTATTAAAATTCTGTATGTGTGCGTAAACTGTTCTCAAAAAGTGTTGCGGAGGATGAAAACATCAGGCATGGACACATCATTTTCCTAATTTTTCTTCATTATTATTATACATGAATATTCAGTAAATATTTTTTCTGTCAATGTGAAATTGTTTATGCCAATATTGTGTTTCATTAATATGAGATTGGTTGTTTTGGCAGGTGATGGAAAGTCTGTTGATGTTGAATAATGAACCGACCGTGCAGATTGATGCTCATGACACGCTGTGGGGCGAAACAGGTACATTTTCTCTTTTGTGTCTCTGTTTCTGTGCTCCATTACGACTCTGAATCAATCTTGGTGCAGATTGCAGCTCTGTGACTACTACAGTCATGAGTCCATTAAGATCAAGCCTATATCTCACCTAATTACACAACAGCTTTCACAGCGATGTAAAGAAAGAGAAAGTGTTGTTGTAAAAGCATGTGAGCACTGTCAGGTGTGAGATACACGTGTGATGGTCAATGTCACGTCCAAGAGCATGTGACAGACTGATATGAGCCACAGATTATAAATATTATATAAATATAATACCTTGTAAATAAAATAGTCAAATAGTCTTGTTATTATTTTTAAATGTTTTCTTCATATTTAAAGCCTTGTGCTGCACTAGTTGTTGTGAGTTTATCAGGTCCATTATAGTTTTTTTATTGGAGTTATAAGATGAGTTATTGGAGATTTAGCATACATACTTTTAAGAACATACTGAACATTTCACTGCTCAAATTTCCCAATGATAAAATAGCTTTAATGAAAGTCATCATTACAACATCTCACAGATATCTATACTGTAGTCTTTATTTCACTAACTGTGAGGTTGTGATGCCAATCCTGACTGAATTTATCAGTCTGTGTGTCACTTACCAAAACTCCTGAAGATTAATAATAAACGTAATAATGTTGAGATTCAGTATGTTTACATAGTACAATAAAATCTTAGAAGATCAAAACAGCTGTGACCCTGGACCAAAGTCATTAGTCGCACGGGTATATTTGTAGCAATAGCCAACAATTCATTGTATGGGTCAATATTACAGATTTTTTTATGCCAAAAATCATTAGGATATTAACTCTTTCACCGCCAGCATTTTTTTAAAAAGTTGCCAGCCAGCGCCAGCGTTTTTCATGATTTTCATCAAAGTTTAATGTCTTCCAGAAAATGTTCTTCTTTAGATATATAAACATACAATATACCAAATGAAATAACAGACCCTCTGCTTTCAAACCAAAAAAAAAACGTTTCATCCTACCTTCAGTAGTTCTTTTGTAATCAGCTTTTGAATATGGGTAGGTTTCTGCAAAAACACCACATTTTGAGCAAAAAGCAGAGATAATTCCATTTTTGTGACGGACTTTTCATAGAGATCCCATTCAGAGCGATCTTTAAAACAGTCACGGACATGCAGCAGCTTGCCATAGGGCAATACTTCCGGGTTTAAAAAGTTGCGGAAGGGCGCCACCTAGTAGATAATAGCGGTATTGCGGAAAGACGGAAATACTCGTCATTGGCGGGGAAGCGTTTTCACTTGATTGACGAGATATCTCGTAAATGGCGGGGAAAGGGTTAAGGAAAGATCATGTTCCATGAAGATATTTCGTACATTTCCTACCATAAAAATATTTCGTAAAAATGTATTTATCATTAGAAATGTGTTGCTAAGGACTAAATTTTGACAACTTTAAAGGTGATTTTCTCAATATTTTGATATTTTTGCACCCTGAGATTCCAGATTTTCCAATAGTTGTATCTCGGCCAAAATTTTGTCATAACATGACATCAATGAAAAGCTTGTTTTTTTAGAGCTGTAACAATTAATCATGTGTCCCATTAAAAACGCCTGTCTGAAATTGATTCAGAATCGATTTTTAATCGTGTGTTTCATGCACAGCTTGTGTGTGTACTACAGTGTTTTGGTCAGTATGAAGTCATTATCAATCTAAAATCACTATGAGTCGGAGTCGTTTATAATGTATATTTTTAAAAAAGCAACACTCGTTAAACAAAAACATTCAAAATATTCTTTATTATTAGAAAATCCCTGAAACAATTTGAAGAACAGCGATAAAAATATTCCTGTAGACATTGAATAGCATTTGTAATGCTACTTCTTCTGTGGCACAAAGATAGTTTCTGCACGAGAGCGCCCCATGGCTTTGGGATGTGCCGGGATTTCACCGTAATATAGTTAAAATTCATTGATTGTAGGGATGGGACGTTTACCGGTTTCACGATTAACCATGATAAAATGTCCTGACGGTTAGAATTATCGTTTAAAATGCAATTCTCATTACAACCGTGATTGATTACCATGATTTTGAAAAGTGGCGGTAAATCCTGTCCAGCCAGAATCAGTTTGACGCAGGTGCGCACATGCAACATAGTTATTTTGCACATGAAGGCATTTAAGGGATAATGTATTGTATTCATTCATGGTATTAGACAGATTTATTTAATTTATTTTTTTACCACAGAAATAATTTCAGGGACATGAAATATTACATTTTGATTTTCAAAAATAAAACTTGTTCAAATGTTTTCAGTGTGTATCAGTTCTTTTTGAACATTTCCATCTCATTTTAACAAAACCATGATAATATTGATAACCGTGATAACTTTGAGCACTATAATCATGATTTTCATACCGTTCCATCCCTAATTCACTGAGAAAATGCGGATTTGCACGATTAATCGTTACAGCCCTATTATTTATTCAGCTTTCAGATGATGTATACATTTCAATTATAAAAATTATCTTATGACATGTTTTAATGTTCCATTGGCATAATTGTGCACTTAACTTCTTTGCCCGTACACATGAATGCACACAAACATTAAACATACAAGACTGTTCAGACATCAGTTCACTTCAGAAAACTGCTGTCTCACAAAACATGCTTTACTTTAAAGGGGACGTATCATGTAAATCTGACTTTTTTCCATGTTTAAGTGCTATAATCGTGTCCCCAGTGCTTCTATCAACCTAGAAAATATGAAAAAGATCAACCCAGTAACTTAGTTTTGGTAATTTATTCTCTGCAAGCATGTGAAAATATAGCTCATTGAAATCTGGCTCCCCTTGTGATGTCATAAGGGGGTCTTATTATAATAATATCTTAATCTGCAGTATCCAATTATGGCACTGCTGTTTAGTGCAGAGATCAGCTCATTTGCATTTTAAAGGACACACCCAAAAATAGCATATTTTGGCTCACACCTACAAATATGGATCAAATAACTGCTTATGGAAACCCAGCTAAAGTCTTATGTTTGTGTTTTCTACATAATATTAAAACATTCTGTAAAAATATATCCTTGATATCTTTAATATTGACTTAGTAAGGCCATCTCTCTTTGGGTCGGACCTGTGTGCTCCTCTTAACAAACTGAATCTAGATGTAGGTCGATTATCAGACAGCCTAACCTGATGTGCTCGCCCCTGCCAGGACCTCCAAATATATTTTAATCTCTTATGTAATCTTCCCCAAGCATTCAGGCTTTACTGCAGATCCTTTAGAGAAGACTTTGGAGATAACTTGTTTTCTCATTTTAAATCTTGTATTTCCCCGGGTACATTTTGTCTGTTTGTTTGGCTTTGTTTTTTCTGTCATTGTTTACCAAGTTCATAATTGCATTTCTGCACCGTGAATTCTTGAAAGCCCCAGAACATTTCTGTGCTTCATTTTCATTTCAGTGATTGCTGAGGGCTTTTTCATTTTTAAATGAATTGAATTTGAAATATTTTAAAGCAATTTAGTTTAATGACTTTAGGAGGTCTGGAAGTATACAGACATGTTTTCCTCAACTCTCATTGTATGATAGATGTGCTGGACTGAGGCAGACAGACAGGTCAATCTGTTATCACTACAGTACACATGAAGATCTGTCTCTAACATTGACCCACCTAATGGTGCTACACACCAAACGCGAAATCAACAAATTCATATTAAAATCATTCTAAAGACACGAATAGACAGGTACTTGTGCTGGGTGATGTGAATTTGGGGAATTTTCCCTTTAAGGTGTCTTCGCACAAGTTCCCGTGAGTAATCTAGAGCGAGGAACGCGATGCTTCATGTTTGGTGGGTATGCAGGCAGCTAAACACCCTGATGAATATAGGGGAGAGCGGGACACAACCTAACGCTTTTCGCTCAATCATTAAAAAAACATTTTGTTTGATTAATTATATTTTTACACAAGCAACACACACATCTCTGCTACAAATGAACATTGGAAGTTTGTTTCTAGTTCCATTCTTAGACAATTACACCAAACCTGACCAAAGTTCAAATGTTACCCAATAGATGGGGTTAATTGTAACAGGCAGGGGATTTAGTTGTAACACTTGCTAAAAAATTAAGTATGGAGGCAGATAGGGGTGTGACGAGATCTCATGCGACAAGATCTCGCGAGATTAAATGTGTCTCACGAGATTTCTTGTGGAGATGAAATGCTGGCGTTTCTCAAATAAAAGACTGCATCCTTCGGAGGTCGCATTTACACGGCGTTTACTTCATAAAGACTGTCTTATTAGAGAATATTAACAATTACAAAGTTTACAAATTATTTAGTTAATCGCAAATTGTTGTAGCTAATATGCTTATGACTTGCGAATCAGTAAATTAACTGAAATAAACCTTGATTACGTAGGCAGTCTGCATATGTGACCTTCGGAGGATGCAGCTTTCTGTTTGAACCTTTTACAGTGCATGCATTATATTCTGTCTTTGAATGCGTTTGCTTTTTTGTTTGGGTTTCCAATAATGTTAGTTTGTGAACTCGTATGAAGTCTGAGACGCGTTGTGTTTGTCTTTTGATCAGTGTCAGATGTGAAGTCTCAGCAGATTAAACCCTCACACAGAGTTTACATGATTTAATGTCTGCATGTTCTTGCTCAAAAATGACAGTGGCTGTATCATTTCTAGTGTAAAGAAATGGACATATATTAAATATTCAAATGGATTTAAACATTGTTTGACTAAAAATAAGCGTTTCTCTTGGTCTAAAGTGAAAGTGAAGATATCGTCCGCGAGACGAGTCCACTATTGCCCGCTGCAAGCATTTGTTATAATACATACATAATGCTTTTTATTTATAGGACACAAATGTAATGTGTTTGTTAATGTTGTTTAATGTAACTTGGTTTTAATACTTTATTTGAACCAATTATTATTGCATCTTCGTTATTATGTAATTTTAAAGGCTACTGCTCACTTTGGTCTATTTTTATTACCCAAAAATAACAAATTACTTCATTATCAATTAGCAAAATAATTGTTAGGGCCAGTCCTTGATTAGTTAAAAACTTTAAAAAAATAACCTGATTTCAGTTTCTTATTCATTTATTTTATCATTGAGGATTTCTTAAAAAGTGTAAAATTGTCTCGTCTCGTGAACCCAATCTCGTGTCTCGTCTCATCTCGTGGATTAAGTGTTTTGTCACACCCCTACAGGCAGATATTTCAATACTATTTTGTCATTATACTTGAAGTGGATATTGTTTATATCAGTGGTTCTCAAACTTTTTCAACGTGCGGCCCCCCTTGTGTGCGTTGCATTCCTTCGCGGCCCCCTCAAAGACAATTTATGACAATTTTGTTCTAAAACATAACATTTTAATTAGATAGAACATATTATACAAAGTAGTGCTGTTGGTTAGTAGCCTTATATTTTTTTTAGGTTTAATTACACAGAATTTATGAAAAATTAATGTATTTTATAAAATGTCATAAAACTGTGGCCCCCCTGGCACCATCTCGCGGCCCCAGTTTGAGAACCACTGTTTTATATATCTGTCTATTATAGACAAGTATCCACACTATTCACCCCGTTCAATTATAAATGGATACAAATGTCTAAATATGTGAGAAAAAGCAGCACAATTATGGGAAAAAAAATTTTTTTATACGTGACCCAGTCTGTAAAAACCATACTAAAGTCTCAAAATCAAATTCCGAGATAATGAAAATCAGAGTCTGATTTTAGCCATTCGTATCATCAAAATATTCAAGATATTTTCAAGCCTACCAAAAAAGTTGCTAAGAGCTGCAGACATATTTCAAAATGATGCTATGTTTTAGTCAACAAGACACTGATTAAGATGACAACATTGGTTTTAGTATCTTACACACCCAACTTAGAAACCGAAAAAAACATTTGATGAAACATTTCTATGGAAAAACATGATACATTTCCATACATTTGCGGGAGACTGTCTTTTGGCAGCGTGAAAACAATACCAGAAAAACAAGTCGCTCAACCCTGTGCAACAATGTAAAAGGTCCGTGTTGCAACTAACCCCATGTTAGTTTTTGCCCCGCGCACCCCTACACTGTAAAAAAGATTTGTTGGTTCAACTTCGTCTTCATGCTGCCTTAAAATTATTTTGAATTAATTCAACTTAAAACAAAAAAAGTTATCAACAAAATACCCTGTTTTCCCATGTTTAAATCCATCTTACAGAATTCAACAGAGAAAAAAAACACAGAATTGATTTAGTTTGGTTCTTAATAAGTTTGCAGGAAAAACAGACACAGATTTGAGTAAAGAAAAATGTGTAGAAGAGGGTTGAGTGTTCTTGTTTCGATGTTTGATTCGTGAAGTTTTTCTACTAATGACCTAGTCGTCTTCTCCAAATGGATGCTGTGTAGATGTGTAGTGGTCTGATCCTTTAATCTTGTTCAGGTGAAACTGTGGAGAGATACATTAGTCATCCTGATGTCCTACATGACCCTTCATTCTGTCTCTGAATGTTCTGGACACAGCAGGTTCAGTCTTTTAGATAAATTAGTGATCCATTAATGTCCTTATTACTTGGTGGAGAGAGTTTTAAAAAGAACAGCTGTAATGTTGCAGACATTTGTCTTATTTTAAGAAGTGAAGGTTTGTTTGTATGTTTAATGTGTTCTGTTGAAGTGCTACTATTATTCTGTATTTTTATGTGGTTTTCCTTTTTGTAAAATTAAACTTGTTGCTGAAGAATATTCAGCGACAGGGATGCACCGATATATCGGTCTATAATCGGTACCGGCAGATAAAAGCTAATTATCCTACTATCGTACGATTGCTTTACAGCTGATTTTCAGAATACAATGAAAACAGAATAGCAAGTTCTAGGATTTTATGACATAACGATTTGAAACAAAGATTAAAAATCAAAACTATCCATACCTATCGGTATTGGCACAGATATTTGTATTGATGCATCTCTAATTTTCATTTTGTTTCTCTTCACACAGCTCTGACGGCGGCCGCAGGACGAGGAAAGTTGGAGGTGTGTAGTTTACTGTTGGAGCGGGAGGCGCAGGTGCAGCAGGTGAACAGAAGAGGGGCGTGTGCGCTCTTCTGCGCAGTCCGTCAGGGACACTGGCAGGTACCAGAACACCTGAATGATTTAAACAAACATCCGCCAATCACGTCTCACAAGTGTTTAATGAAGAAACTCTTTCATTGTCAGATTGCAGATCTGTTATTGCAACACGGCGCCGATGTGAACGTCAGCGATAAACAGGGTCGCACTTTACTGATGGTCGCAGCTTGCGAGGGACATCTAAGTACTGCTGACTTTCTGTTATCTAAAGGTGAGAGACTTCCAGATGAAACCAGTTTAAATGTTAGGTGATGAATTCTCAATCCCAGTTTCTCATTCTGAAACAGACCTCTCTATAATAAATGCAAAACATAAAGTGTGCAGAAAATTCAAAGCAAGTAGAAAAAGTGTTTTGCAAGTAAATTATAAATAAAATTATAAATAATTGAAAGACTCTTGTTTCAATTTGGATTCCAGGAATGATTTCTATTCCTTAAATTTTCCATAACAAATATTTTCATAACAACTTAGTTGTGAATTTGCATCTGTAACTTATTTAAGATGTTGCTGATGTAGTTAATCGAACTGATTATTTCATTTATATAATACATTTATTTATTAATACAGACGTCTAGTGAAATGAATTTAATTTGTTTTTCCCAGGTGCTTCTTTAACATCAGTGGATAAGGAGGGGTTAACTCCTCTCAGCTGGGCGTGTTTAAAAGGACATAAGAATATCGTTCAGTTTTTGGTGGAGAAGGGTGCGGTTATTGAACACTCGGACAAGAACGGCCGCACTCCTCTGGACCTGGCAGCTTTTTATGGCGATGCAGACATTGTAAGTCATTCAGATCTCTGATATATGTGACCCTGGGCCACAAAAAACAGTCATAAGGGTCAATTTTTTTAAATTGAAATTTATAGATCATCTGAAAGTTGAATAAAGCTTTCCAATGATGTATAGTTAGGGTGGACAATATTTGGCTGTGATCATAGACTGCAGAAAATATGGATGTAGTGTCTATGACATCACCCATAGGTTTGTGAAAAGCATTTTTTAAGCTAAAGGTACCATAATCCCGTTTTTTTTTTCATATTTTGGTCTGATTATTATTATTTTGATAAAATTCTTAATCCAAAACAATAATCCAGTTTTTTATCCTGATTATTTTGGTAAAAATAGGAATCCCGGTTATTTTACCCACATTTTTAATCCTGGTTATTTTGGTAAAAATCATTATCTTGATTATTTTGGTCAAATTTTTAATCCAGATTATTATATGTTGTAAAACCATAATCCCGTTTTTTTTTTATCATAATCCTTATTATTTTGCTAAAAATCATAATCCCGATTATGGTGGTTAAATTCTTAATTTAGATTATTATTATTATTTGTAAAAACCATAATCCCCCCCCCCCCGATTATTTAGGTATAAATGGCAATCCAAATTATTTTGCCCACATTCTTAATTGTTTTTTTTTTCATAATCCCAATTATTTTGTTCAAATTCGTAATAATTTTTGTAAAAATCATAATCCTGTTTATTTTGGTTAAAATCGCAATCCCAAATATTTTGTAAAAAAAAACGCGATTTTGAAATATATACTTGAGAGATTTTTTTTCTCAGAAATAATTTAAAAAATTCTAATTTATATTTTTTATGTTCTATCATGAGAAAATACTTTCTCTCAAAACTTTATTTTTTAGTCTCAAATATTATTATTTTTTGCTATTGGTATGAAAACTTTTTCTCTCAAATATTTTTTTTTCTCATGAAATGCTTCTTTGCTATCAGTGTGATAACTTTTTCTTTCAAATAGTTTTATTTCTCTCAGATCATTTAATTTATCGCATGAAATAAAGACACATATCTTGCTCCATAGTCACTTAAGATGCGCAATGATACGATGAACCAACCGCAGATGCTTTGCCATATTGCTGGTGACACCAATCTTGCAACATAATAGTTTGTCACAATAATTACACTTAGCTTTGTCTTTTTCTGATTTGGCAAAATGCAGCCACACTTTATTGTGCTTTCCATCACGGTCCATTGCGCAAACTGATATTTATATCTGATTTTTGTGCAGATGATGTAAAAAATAATGTGACCGTGCGGTCCAGAATTGCTAAGTGGAATTGAAATTGTAATTTTATAACAAGGATCCTTTCTTTTGGATCAGAATTGGAATTGAAATACAATTCCCAACCCTACGTGCAACTGGTTTTGTGATCCAGGGTCATATTTATTTGTGAAAGGTCGTGCGTTTTATCGCCAGTGAACACATACTGATCAAATGTTTACCTTGTAATGCCCTTTAAAGTCACTACTAAATGCATAAATGTAAATGTATGTCATCTATTCAGATGAGTGCTTTACATTGGAGTTTTCTGTGTTGATTTCTATTATAGTATATTCAATATTCTGTGTGGTGTGTCCAGATTAAATTCAGTATTGACTAAGACCAGAGTGAGTTAACTTCAGTTGATGTTATTGTAAGTGTTGTGTGATGTGTGTACAGGTGCATTATCTGGTTGAGAAGGGCGCTGTGATTGAACACGTGGACTACAGTGGCATGCGAGCCCTGGATCGAGCCATCGGCTGCAGGAACACATCTGTAGTGCTCACGTTACTCAAGAAAGGAGCTAAGCTAGGTGAGATCATCTTTATAATAAATCACTTTCATCATATGCACCTATATAACAAAATATAGGAATAAATAGCAGAATATAGCTTGATTCAGATGGTAATTGTTTCTCAGAAGGATATCTGTAAAAATAAATCCTCACTGATAAAAGTCTCACGTGTGGTTAATCACATGATCATGACACAGATACTTGGTTTTTATGTTAATATGTGTATGTACAAATTAAAATTTAAAAATTGTATTAAACACCCTGTTGCTGCTATGATAATGAGCCATTTCAAACGTTTTCATGATTTTCTTCTCTTTATTTTTGTGTTTCTCTTTTATGAAAGTTTGTTCCTATAAATAATTTTCATCATTTATGTTGTTGAGGGTGTCACTCTTTAAAATGCATACTAAGAAAATTTTTCGTCTGATCCCGATTTAATGCAAAATGCAAGTTACCAGATGGTAGGGCTGCTCATTTATGGGAAAAATCATAATCCAGATTATTTTGGTCAAATTCTTAATTCAGATTATTATTATTTTTTTATTGTTGTTGTTAAAAACCATAATCCCAATTTTTTTTATCCTGATTATTTTGTGCAAATTCGTAATCCTGATGATTTTTTTGTAAAAATCATAATCATTATTATTTTGGTAAAAATTATTATCCCAATTATTTTGGTAAAAATTATTATCCCAATTATTTTGGTAAAAATCGCAATCCTGATTATTTTGGTATAAACCACAATCACAATATTTTTTTAAATATCATGATCCTGGTTATTTTGATTAAAATCCTTATTTTAGTCAAATTTGTAATCCCGATTTTTTTCCCTTTTGAAATTGTAATCGTTTTTTTTTTTAATAAAAAATAATCCTGTTTTTTTATCGTAATCCAGATTATTTTAGTCAAATTCGTATCCCCCAGTGGGCGTGTCAAAATCATAATCCCGACTTTTTTTTAAAAATCATAATCCTGGTTATTTTGTTAAAAATCATAATCCCGATTATTTTTTAAAAATCATAATCCCGATTATTTTGTTAAAAATCATAATCCAGATTATTTTGTTAAAAATCATAATCCCGGTTATTTTGGTAAAATCATCTTGATTATTTTGGTCAAATTCTTAATCATAATTATTATTGTTATTATTTAAAAAAAAACATAATCCCGATTTTTTTTTCATAATCCCGATTATTTCAGTATGGTTACAGCCCCAGGCTCTTGGGAAGCAACACAAAGGACACAAAACTAGAATAGACAAACAAAATAACATTAATTGAATTACAAACAAGTAAAAATAAGAAAATGTTAAACATCATTGCTGCTCCAGCCTCCAGTGCCGGTTGCCAAAGAGAGAGAGCGTGGAAAACTGACCAGGGTTTAAAATGGCTTCTTTCAGGTGATACCATTCAGCCAGTTGATGTCAATGAGCCTTCACTTAACTAAAACAAATAACAAATTAGAACAGAAAAACAAAATACAAACCTAAGACATAACATGGTAAAAATCATAATTACGGTTATTTTGCTGAAAATCATAATCCTGGTTATTTTGGCACAAATCGTTATCACGGTTATTTTGGTCAAATTCTTAATCCAAAATATTATTTTTTTTTTAAATTAATACAGTCCCGTTCATATTCATAATCCCGATTTTTTATTTTCTATTTGCAAAAAATCATAATCCTGATTATTTTGGTCAAATTCTTAATCCAGATTATAATTATTATTTTGTAAAAACCATAATCCCAATTTTTTTATCCTGATTATTTTGTTAAAAATCGCAATCCCCATTATTTTGCCCACATTCTTAATCCTTTTTTCCAATTTATAATCCCGATTATTTTGGTCAAATTCATAATCCTGATTTTTTTTTTAAATCATAATCCCAATTATTTTGCGAAAAAAATGCAATCCTGATTATTTTGTTAAAAAAACACAATCACAATAATTTTTTGGATTTTTTTTTGTAAATATTGTGATCCTGGTTATTTTTATTAATATCCTAATCCCGGTTATTTTAGTCAAATTCGTAATCCGTTTTTTCCCCTTCGAAATTGTAGTCCCGTTTTGTTTTTTTTCATTTTTAATCATAATCCTTTTATGTGTAAAAATTGTAATCCAGATTATTTTAGTCAAATTCGTATCCCCGTTTTTTTCCCAAAATCATAATCCTGATTATTTAACACTGTGACTTTACTCAGTGACTTTGGAAACAAGCATTTATTTTTCCTTTTTACTAAGTGTAGAACATGTATATTTATAAAATTCAGGAGGGACTTTTAAAGACAAAAGATGATTTCTTTGTCTTTAGAGGGAGCTACTTGTACTTTACTCAATTCAATGCATTTGTAGTTTTTTTGCAATAGGTCACACGTGTCAAAGCAATTGCGCCTTCAGAAGTGGCTTACAAACAGATCAATCCAGTGGCACGCAATTCATATTTTAAATGTGAGGGAAAGTTTTGCCTCAATTCACTCGTGCTGATAATAATTGTTTTACCTCGATTATCTTGTTTTTGTAATTGGAAAATCAAAACGATTAATTGCACAGCCCTACCTTACGGTGCTTTTCAGCAGTCTACAGGGAGAACAAAATGATTTTTGCATTGATCCCCTTTTATAAACTCAGAGACTACCCCGTGTAAATGTTAAACATACTTTTCATCCCCATGAGAATTGATAACTGTCTGAAGAGGCTAATGCCACCTCAACACACTGTTATTTTTGTGAACCTGTTTTAATAAGTAAAGAAATCAAGATCAAAGAAAGATTTTATGAAATTGATCACTTTGAACTGAACTGATTTTAGTAGCATGAATAATAAATAACAGGAACACACCTGTGTCAGTTTAACCAAATGATTTAGTAAATCTCTACGTCATCAGAAGGATTTTATTATAACAGACACTCCTTATAAAACTCAAGATTATTGATTTGTTTATCTGATGATTTGATATATGAATACACACACAGAGATTGATGTTCAACACTTTCCTCACCTGTATATTTACCTCTGGTATATTTGCTTACTATGTATTTCATCTTTCCCCAAAAAAGATAAATGGTGCTGATGATGGACTTATGACCCTTACGAAAATTAACCATGTTTTTTGTAATAAAAGTGTTTTTTTGTGTGTGTATTGATTTCTATTAGCAAAACCATGGTTTTACTACACTAACCATGGTTAACTTTCATAAGTGAAGTCCAGATTGCTCACCTGCACCCAGTCAACGATAAAGAGAAATAAAGACCTGAGCTCTTCGTCTTTGGTTATCTCTTTGGGAATATCATGGACTCTTTTGCTGTGACTGGTTTATTTTCTCTTTGCATGTTTCTTTCCATTTTTTCATCCTTCTTTCTCTTTCACCTGCTTTCACTAAAACCCTCATAAGGCTACAGAACTTCACCTTATGATCGAACAGGTACTTTCTTTAGGTAACTTTATCTCATGCCAATTACAGTACATATATTTCTGCTCATCCGTGTTCTTCTGAAACACTGTTTTAAGTAACTTTTCTCTTTTCTCTCCGGGTATCCAAGGTAACGCAGCCTGGGCCATGGCCACATCCAAACCCGATATCCTCATTATTCTCCTGCAGAAACTTATGGAGGAAGGCAATCTACTGTATAAAGTAAGGATGATGGTCAAAGTTAAGGACAGTGGTTCTCAATCCAGTTCTTCTGATGATCAGAGTCAGGTTTGTTAGAAAAGAGAGACATGATTTGTCACTGGGAACAGGATTGGAAACCACTAGTGTAAGATCTTTTATCTTTCTAGAAGTTGAGTGGCTAAATACTTTATCATTTTGATCCGCTGTGTAAAGCTTACAGAGGGCAGATGGGTGATTCTCACGAAATCCAAACTTAAAAGGTGTCCAGCATCAGATTTTTTTTAAAAGCCCTTTAAGCCAATTTTTTGCACATATAAGATTAAGGTCTGAACTTACTATGACCATTATTTTTAGAGTATTTAAAAAATATTTCCTATAGAATTATTTACATATTTTAGATTATCATTATTTAAAAATGATCATTACCGCAACATTATATTACATTAAATATATGCATTTACAAACTTGTGTTTCGGTAATGACAACTTAAAAAAATTTCAACTTTTATCTGGAGAGAAAAAATGTCAGTCAATTTTGTCCCTTCCAGCATTTTCCTTGAGGGCTTAAACAATGATTGAAAATTGTTGCGGAGGATGAGAAAATTGGTCTTGGACACATTTATATTCCTTATTATTGTCTCTACATTACCAATGATCACCAAATACCACATGTTTCTTTACTGTAAATGCTTATAGTATAACATGCACTGAAGCTTTTTATTTTTTAGATTTTTTAATTATAATATTTCCATGTCAAAGAACCCAAATCCAGTCATGGACACGTTGCAGTAATGAACATTTTCCCCTTAAATGTGGAAAAAACAACAAAATTGGTTTGTAGGATGTCATTTGAAATGATGTGCAAAATAATACATGAAGAGATGTTTGTAACTGGATGCTTCTTATTTTGATACTCTTTAGGGGGTCGCACACCGGATGTGCAGCGCCGTTCTAAAAAAATCTAACACATTGCTTTCTATGAGTATACGCACACCGGCGCCGACAGGTGGCGCCCAGCTATGACTCAGGAAGTTGCTCAAATCCCTGTCGCACCACATAGTTTAATATTAAATAACATCATATTTGTCCCAAATCGTTAGCGATTAACATTGGCTGCTAACGTATATTTTGAAGTAGACGCTATCTATGTGCACTTCCGGTGTATGATACCTCAGAGTTGTCCTAGACGCGACGCGGCACTGCGTGTCCGGTGTGCGACCCCCTTTACTTTGCATTTACTTCTTCATCAAAATGTTTCATGACACCTCATAAGTCTAATTTCGTGAGAATCACCCAGATGTGTTTCTCAAACAAAAAGTATAAGAGGAGCTCATATGCCTCTAAATGCAACCAATAAGATAATGAGATTAACTGAGTGCCCGTATTATATGTTCATCAAATACTTTTGCTTAAAATCCACTTAGCCCCGGCCTCAGGTCTTTCAGATATACAGAAGAGTCCAATAAGAGTCTGATTAAAAAAATTCATTTACAAGAAAATATGTCAGTTGCACTGAGCGGATTTTGCAAATATAATTTTACACTTCAGTAGATGAATGTACTGTATTTGTTGAGCAGTATGGTAAAGTATGTATGAAAGTGTGATTTGTCCAGATGTAAAGATTGATTGATCTTCCTCTGTTCTTTATACTTGTCTTATATTTCTGTTTCTCTCTCCTCTCCAGAGAGGGAAGATGAAGGAGGCGGCTCAGAGGTATCAGTACGCATTGAGAAAGTTTCCCAGAGAGGGTTTCGGTGATGAACTCAAGGCTTTTAAGGAGCTCCGGGTGTCTTTGTATCTCAATCTGTCTCGCTGTCGCCGGAAAACTAACGTAAGTAACCTTTCATCTTACATCTGCTTCAGAAACTTTACTTCATGTTCAACATTTTCAAGCACACTGCTCAGTAGAAATCCTTGCTTATGCTTATCATTTGATTTTTAAAGAGGTTAAATTACTCTTGGATGTTGATGGATGTCATAAAATGATGAACTAAACATTAAAGACTACCTTGAAAAGTTCTTTTAGTACAGGTTACGTGTCAAATGATTTGAGTTTTTCCACTGCTTAAAATGCCAGACACAGCAAGATAAGAAAGACAGAAATTGCTGAAAGGTCTTGAATTGATTCCCGCTGTATTCAGAAGTAATGACTTGGCTGGTAAAGGACTCGTGACACAATAGAGAGCCAATTTCCTTTCTGTGTCCTTGATCGATCACATCAGGGGGAAACGTCAGAAACAGAGTTCATTAATTAAATAACCCATCATTTCAACTCATTCACAAGTACTCGGTTGTCCTGCGGTGTGAATCTAAATTCAGCACCTGTGCTTGCGTTCATGATTGACTTTCATTTGGTTTGGTCGTTCATTGTGTCTCTCCTGATGTTCACTGCATTGCTGTAGGACTTTGGCATGGCTGAGGAGTTCGCAACGAAGGCTCTGGAGCTCAAACCCAAATCGTACGAGGCGTATTACGCTCGAGCCCGCGCCAAACGAAGCAGCAGGTTAGTTGAACAATATATTGTCAAAACTGTCAAAAAATTAATCACATACAAAATAAAAGTTGGTTTTTGCATAAAATATGAGTGTGCACTGTGGATAACTATTTTGTATATATAAATACACACATATGCATGTATTTGAGAAACATTTACATGTGTGTGTATATATATTCAAATTTTGATATATTTTAGTTTTTATTATAAATAAAAAAATACATAAATAATAAAATATAAAATATATATACATGTGTGTGTATTTATATATACATAATAATTACACACACATATATATATATATGCAAACACAAACTTTTATTTTGTATGTGATTAATCATGATTAATCTTTTAAGAGCAAAACCTATTGAGCTGACATGTTATTTAAAGGAATTAACGTGTATCATTTATAGAGTAAAATCCCCAAAATAAATTGTCCTATAAAAAACAAGACTGTTAAGTTGTAATATTTTAGAGTAGGGTTGTATAACGATTAATCGCAACTAATCGCTTGCAGAATAAACATTGTTTACATCATATATGTTTGTGTACTGTGTATAACATTTATGTATATATAAATGCTAGGGCTGTCAAAATTACAGTGCCAATAACGCATTAACGTAAATTCATCCCAAACAATTATTTTATTAACGTGCAATTAGGCAACAAGCGGTGTCAGTTTGACGCTTACCTAGCACGTTGTTGGATAAATTTAGACGCAGCCTTAGACAGTAAACTTTGCTGACTCTTTCACCAATAATAAAAGCATCCAATTTAAAATGTTAAATTAAGGTTAATTTTAAAACGGATAAATATGTGTGATTAAGTTGCAATTCATCATGAGTTAACTCATGACGACCATGCGATTAATCTAGATTAAATATTTTAATAGATTGGCAATCCTAATAAATATACACATAAGCATATATTTAAGTTATATTTTCATTACATTTAGATAATTTATATTTATAAATACTTAATCTATTAAAAAAATCTTAAAATTATATATGTATGTGTGTGTGTGTGTGTGTGTGTGTGTGTGTGTGTGTGTATTTATATATACATAATTATTATACACTGTACACACACATTTATGATGTAAACAAATTTGTATTGGTACTTTTTAATTTTATTCTGCAAACGATTGGTTGCGATTAATCGTTATGCAGCCCTATTTAAGAGTGACCAAAAAATAAGTGTTCATCTTTTCATTGTTCTTACATGGCAACATTTTCTCTCTATATTGTCCTAAACACTTTTTGTCTATCTCTGTGTGTGTACAGACAGTTCACTGCGGCGTTAGCCGACTTGCATGAAGCCTCCAAACTCTGTCCAAATAACCGTGAGATCTGTCGTCTGCTGGCCCGCGTGGAAGAAGAGTGTAAACAAATGCAGCAAGCTCAGATCAAACAAACAAACCCGACGGCTCCGGATCAGGAATGCTGCGAACCGGAGGACGATGACGAAATGACGGAGCGCAGCCTGGGACGCGACGTCGACGAAGACGACGAGGAGGCTTCTGAGGGCTGGTCGCAAAACATTTACTCCCTCAATCGGACTGTGACGGATTCTAACGGTCAACAGTCGGGCCGTTCGGTTTCACCCCCTCACAGGCAAAGCCTTCGACACCAGCACAGAGAGTCTGTGGCTCAGAAGAGTTTCAGCAAACACGCCCAGATTGTCAAAACCAACCAGCACCACGGCTCTTTACAGGCAGGATCTACACGACCCCCAAATACCAAGACCCAATCGCAGTATGCGCCCTCCAGTCCGATCCCAAGCCGGCACATATCTAGCGTGCTGAAAGCGGGTCCGGGTATCGACATCAGCCCTCTGCCGACCAGCAGCGACGACGCAGGACGATCGAGCCGTCGTGAAATCGAAGATCACCACCTCGTGCCGGTTCGCTCCTCCAAGACGCAAGAGCGAATCTCAGCTCAGTCTTTGGAGGGGATGGTGCTCTCCACGGCCACCGGAGACTCGAGAAAGGACTGGAATCACGGGCCGGGTTCACAGACCAGCAGCATGCGCGTCTCCAGCTCCACCAGCAGTCTGGCGTCCAGCAGCAGCTTATCCGACGGTGGAAAGTCACAAGGCCCGGACGTGCGAACCAAAACCGTCTCGGACAAACCTAAGATCGGCCAGGGATGCTCTAAACCGAGGCCGTTTATGGGGATCATGGACAAAACGGCTCGCTTTCAACAGCCGCCACCGAGTCATCCGCCGATATCTCGTGGTTGGCAGAGTCAATCTACGGAAGGGCTGGTCGGCCACAGCGTCTCGTCTACTGGTGTGAACTGCGAACTCGCGTACGCCAAACCACCCGGCGCTTTCAAAACTCCGTCCCTGAGCGTTCAGCACAACGGCAGTCTGCACACGAAAGAGTTTGACAAGTTTTGCCCAACCGCCGCCTGTCACAAAGACTCCAAACCATCTGTAGGACTGGCTCATTCCTTTACAGACAGTACGGCCAAACAAGCCGGCCTCGCTCGAGAAAACCCCAACATTCATGTAGCCTCAATGAAACCAAAGAGATCCTTTATAGAGTCAAATGTTTAAGGTGTATTTCATATGCAACAGATACACACGTCAACAGCTGTTAAGCTTTTTAGTAGTGGAGCTTTATGGGTTTTCCTGATAAATATATACACAGTATATACACAACTGGTGAAAAGTTTAGGATCACTTGACTTAATTGTTTCTCATGATCTTACAAAGCTTTTGATTTGCATAAATGCTTGAAATTAGAAATATTGACTGTGCCAAAATATTTCTTTCATTACAAAAATGACTTTCAAGAAAACATTTTCTTAGTATTTTTGTTTTGTTTTCAGTAAAAATATCTCAAAAAATTTAAATTAAGATGCTTTGTCTTGATGAGCAAAACCACCCAAGAAAATAGTCTAGTTTTTAGACCCAAAATATCAAATTTAAGTGATTTTGTGCATAAAACAAGCAAAAAAATTTGCCAATGGGAAAAGCAAAAAAAAAAATATTGAAAATTTTTCTTAAACACTAAATTAAAGAAAAAATTAAGAAAATTTTGCTTACCCCATTGGCAGTTTTTTTGCTTGTTTTATTTAATTTTTACTGAAAACAAGAAAAAATACTAAGAATTTTTTTCTTGAAAATCATTTTTTGCAGTGTGAACTATTAGTTTTTATAATTGCAAACTTCCACACTGAAAAAAAAATGTCAAGAAAAAATTATTAGTATTTTTGTTTTGTTTTCAGTAAAAATATCTAAAAACTCTTAAATTAAGATGCTTTTTCTTGATGTGCAAACCACGACCCAAGAAATTAAGTCTAGTTTTTAGACCAAAAGTATCAAATTTAAGTGATTTTGTGCATAAAACAAGCAAATCTGCCAATGGGGTAAGCAAAAAAAATTGAAAATTTTTCTTAAACACTTAATTCAAGAAAAAATAGCTTACCTCGTTGGCAGATTTTTTTGCCTAGTATTTTTGTTTTGTTTTCAGTAAAAATATCTAAAAATTCTTAAATTAAGATGCTTTTTCTTGATGTGCAAACCACGACCCAAGAAATTAAGTCTAGTTTTTAGACCAAAAATATCAAATTTAAGTGATTTTTTTGCATAAAACGAGCAAAAAAATCTGCCAATGGGGTAAGCAAAAAAATATTGAAAATTTTTCTTAAAAACTTAATTCAAGAAAAAATAGCTTACCTCATTGGCAGATTTTTTTGCTTAGTATTTTTGTCTTGTTTTCGGTAAAAATAAAATAAGATTTTTTTCTTGAAAATAATTTTTTGCAGTGTGAACTATTAGTTTTTATAAATGCAAACTTCCACACTGCAAAAAATGATTTTCAAGAAAAAAATGTAACATTCTAAAATTCTTAAATTAAGATGCTTTTTCTTGATGAGCAAAATGATCAAGAAAATCTAGTTTTTTGCCCAAAAATATCATATTTAAGTGATTTTGTGCATAAAACTGGCAAGAAAGTGTGTCAATGGGGAAAGCAAATTTTTCTTGAATTTTTCACAACAATTTAGTGTTTAAGAAAAATGTTCAAGATTTTTTGCTTACCCCATTGGCAGATGTTTTTGCTTGTTTTATGGCACAAAATCACTTAAATTTGATATTTTGGTCTAAACACTAGACTTTCTTTATGAGCAAAACAACCCAAGAAAATAAAAGCATCTTAATTTAAGAATTTTTTGATATTTTTACTGAAAACAAGACAAAAATACTAAATGTTTTCTTGAAAGTCATTTTTTGCAGTGTACAAACTGTGCCAAAATATTTCTTTAATTACAAAACATTGTACTATTAGTTTTTATAATTACAAACTTCCATAGTTTAAATATTAAAATGATAAAGTTATATAAAAACTAGGAGTTTTGTATGAAGCCAAACTGAAGTCACTTTTTATAATTTTGAGTTGTTTTCTGCTTTCCTTCATTGTCTGCTTTGTTCAAATTTGCAGATGTTTGTATTTGTCTATAAGCTTTAAATCTGTGAAGATCGTGAGAAACATAAATACAGTCGAGCTTGTCCAAACTTCTGATTTATTTACACAAAATCAACACAAGACTAACAACCTTTTTTATTAGACACAGCACATTTATACTCTGAAGTTCAGACTCAGTAAAACGGATATTAATCTGCCAAGCAGGTACAGCTCACTAATACTGATAAAACACAGACAGCAGACGACTCTGGGCCGGATCGGTGCCTGAACTGCTGACTTCAGGATGGATCTGGTGCAGATCCGGCCCAGAGTTGTCTGCAGTCTGTGAATATGAATGCGTTTTAAACCCTTAAAAAGGGTTGATGACATCTTCACCAGAGCTGCTGATTTACTGTCAGATCATCTTTGGGCTCGTGAGGAGCTTCATGTTGACCAGCGTTCCTCTTATAATACAGATCTGACTCTTTAACAGTGTACATATATTGTCACAGTGTGTATTGTTTGTGTTCGATCTTTTCCATGCATTTTTGGATGGTTACTAAAGAAAAACTGTACCTGGGTTTGTATGTTTGTATATTTGAATTTGCTCTTCAGTGTTGAAGTCTATTCTTTCCTTGTACCTGCTTGTTGTTCCTGTCTAGATTAATTTATTTACGGCTTTGTTTTTGGCGACTGTAAAGCAATATATTTTATATAGTTATTTTTGCACAGCTACTTAAAAGAGAAATACAAATGGGAGGCTAAGTGTGAGTGCACGATACAGATAAAAGATTTAGAGAAATGATATAAAGATAATGATGTTAGATGAGCAGCAGGTATTTTTTAATGTGTATACAGTGTATATTTTTTTCTGCAACTGTTGCCTCATTCTGTGAACTGTACAATCTGTTATTATATACTGTATCAAAAATAAATTTCTGCCATGATCCACCTAAAACTCGTCATTCATTGAAGTTTGATTCTAGTGAACAGAATCAGTTTAAACACATCTTCCTCACTTTTAGTATTAATTGATTTTAGTAAGATTTGACGTTACAATTTTGGTATCACTTCACAATAAAAGTTGGAGTTGTTAATACAATAAACAATCTGCAGCATTCATTTATCTTCATTTAATTACAAACCATTTCTGTAATATGTTGAAATGTACATGTTGTGACATTAATTTACAATAAATTCACTGCAAAATGACTTGTTTTTAGTAGAAATATCAAAAAATTACCAAATCAAGATGTATTTTCTTGATGAGCAAAATGACCTAAGAAAATAAGTCTAAAACAAGCAAAATTATCTGCCAATGGGGTAAGAAAATTTAGCTTAAATTAAGTGTTTAAGAAAAAATAAAACTTTTTTTCTCACCCCATTGGCAGATATTTTTGCTTGTTTTAAGCACAAATTCACTTAAATTGTAATTATTTTGTCTAAAAACTAGACTTATTTTCTTGGGTCATTTTGCTCATCAAAAAAAGCATCTTAATTTAAGAATTTTAAGATATTTCTACTGAAAATAACACAAAAATACTAAGAAAGAAAGTCATTTTTTTGGAGTGTTAAAATGAACAACACTGCATTTTTACAGCATTTATCAATGTTTAAAACAAATATGTTTTTTTTGTTAGTTTAGATCAGCTAATACAACCTACTGTAATAAAGTGTTGGGCAGTAACTAATTACTGTAATAGTACTTTCCCAGGTACCTAGTAGTGTAACTCATTAATGTTGACTTGGAATAATAATAATATTACTTTTAAAGGAGTACACTGCAAAAAATGATTTTCAAGAAAAAAATTCTCAGCACTTTCGTCCCGTCCTCAGTAAAAACATCCAAAAACTCCCAAATTAAGATGCATTTTCTTGATGAGCAACACGACCCAATAAAATAAGTCTAGTTTTTAGACCAAAAATATCAACTTTAAGTGATTTTGTGCATAAAACAAGCACAAACATTTTTCTTGAATTTAGTGTTTAATAAAAATGTTAGATTTTTTTGCTTACTCCATTGGCAGATTTTTTTTGTTTGTTTTATGCACAAAATCACTTAAATTTGATATTTTTGGTCTAAAAACTAGACTTATTTTCTTGGGTAGTGATGGTCGTTTTCGAAGCACTGCTTCATGAGGCTTCGAAACATTTACGAATCTTTTGTTTCGAATCAGTGGTTCGGAGTGTGTTTTAAACTGGCCCAAGTCACGTGATTTTAGCAAACCAGGCTTCGTTATGTCATAACTGTTTCGAAACGTTTCGAAAATCCGATGGTTCACCACTAGGGGGAGTTGATCACATGACCAGTGTCTAATATGTTTAGGTGAACTCGGGTCAGTTTTATTATGAAAGTTCATAAAACATTTATCCTTCTGACTAATAACACTGCCATTTTGTCTACTTTTTGTTTATAGACAGATTTCATTACAAAAATGTGCATAATTAAAAGGGTAGTTAGTTTTAATCATTTGTTTGCCCTTAATAAAACTAAAAACACATAATAGACTTTTAACTATGTCTTAATTAAGTTAAATAATTTTTTGTACATATTTTAATACAAGTCTTACTATTATTTTGTTAAAAAAAGTGTAAAATGTTTCGCCACATCTGCTTTTACACTACTTTGACCAGCAGGGGTTGCCAGCGTGTGTGGTGTTTCAAACTGCTTCGAAAAAGTGAATGAATTTTCGAAGCAATTGGTTCAATTGATTCGGAGCTTTGAAAAGCTTCATTTCTCCCATCACTATTCTTGGGTCGCCTTGCTCATCAAGAAAAAGCATCTCCATTTAAGAATGTTTAGATATTCTTACTGAAAACAAGACAAAAATACTAAGAATTTTTTTCTTCAAAATAATTTTTTGCAGTGTAATATTTATTCATTACACATAGTCTAATATATCTCAAATGTTTCTTTCATATAGCATATCGTCTATTACATTATCTGGCAAGTTATCACATATATCCCCTCCCAAAATATCACACAGCCCTATCAGTGATCAGATGTCAGTGCTGATGTGAGATGTGCTTACTGGTTGGCTTTATAGCACTGGATGGCCATCTTCAGGCTTCTGTTAGGAATCAGGAGGGTGTTTTTTAAAGGCAGGTTATACACAGGACTCGAGTGATTTGGAGTTCTGATCCAGGTCTCAATAGCATCTCTCTCATAGGAATATCCATCTGTTTAAGAAAAGAGTTTTACATGCTAAAGACATGTTTAACAATCGGCTTGAGTTTGTTTGAACTTTAAATCAAACTTTGTAAAATGGTTCCAAAAATGACAAAAAAGTACATTTTATTGGCCAATTATTTTTTTTAAATATATGCTAAATACATTTTGAATTTGAAAATATATTTAGTTTTAACCTTTATATATTAACATATATTTTGAAATATATTTCAGGGGCAACAAATACATTTCTATTTTTAAAACCCATATGACCTTGCCAAAAAAAACTTGCCAAAATATAAAAGTTTCTATAAATGTATAAATATGTAAAAAATATAAAATTATAAGTATATTTTGCAGTTAACCAGGTTAAATTGAATTTTAACTAGGGCTGTCAAAAGATTACTCGCGATTAATCGCATCCAAAATAAAAGTTTGTGTTTACATAACATGTGTGTATACTGTGTGTAAATATTATGTATATATATATAAACACACATTCATGTATATACTTAAAGGGATACTTCACCGATTTAGCATTCAGCTTTGTATCTGTAGAAACCCGGCAGTATTACTGAATGACCATGTTTCCCTCCCTCATTTCCCCCTGAGAGGAGAGATATCTGCATTTTGGTTCTGCAAAAAAGTCCTCCGATGATGTAATATGACGATTTTTGCATCATCGGAGGACTTTTTTGCAGAACCAAAATGCAGATATCTCTCCTCTCAGGGGGAAATGATGGAGGGAAACATGGTCATTCAGTAATACTGCCGGGTTTCTACAGATACAAAGCTGAATGCTAAATCGGTGAAGTATCCCTTTAAGAAATTTGCATTAATATACTGTATATAGACGGTTTAAGCAGTAACAACATAAACAAGCGGCTGTCGTGGTCTGCACGTAACTTCCGGTAAACTCCGCTAAGAATAAATTACAACAAAGTTCTTTAAACATAGTTAATTTATATAACAAGCAAAAAATCAACACATAGATTATCTAGGAAACCAAAACATGTGTTATTTCCGATGAGGCTTTTGTTCAAGAGATCAGTTTAGCAACTAGTCAGACCATTACAAAAACGAAACCGGAAGTAAAGTTCGGATCCAGACATGTATCGCGTCAGCGCACGTGCGTCCGATGAAACTGTCTATACATTTATATAATTTATATTATATATAAATATTTTATATATAAATATAATACATTTTTTTTAAATACACACATGATTGTGTGTGTTTTTATATATAAATAATAATTATACACAGTACACACACACACGTGTTATGTAAACACAAACTTTTATTCTAGATGCAATTAATCGTGATTAATCTTTTGACAGTCCTAATTTTAACCTTTTCAAACCTGTTATGTTTGCAGGTTTGTAACATACAAAGTTTTTCTTCCAATGCTAATGTGAATATTACCGAGCCTCTAAGGTGACATTGGAGTAAAAAAATCTAAAGTTTAGTTTCATGTGCTCACGTGAAACTTTCATTTGCTCACACGAAACCGTCATGTGCAGAATTTAGTTTAGTTTCGCGTGTGCACGTGATACTATCGCGTGTGCACGTGATACTACCGCGTGCGCACGTGAAAGCGAAAGTTTCACGTGTGCACGCGAAAGTTTCACGTGAGCACGCGATAGTTTATTAGCATTATTAGCATTTACACATTACACACCACAAAGCCAGTTATAATGGTCATTTTTTGGAAATTAAGACGTATGCATCATCTGAAAGCTGAATAAACTGGTTCGGTAGGATAGGACAATATTTGGCTGAGATACAACTACACTCGTCAACATTTGAACTGGATCAAAAACGTTCATCAAAGTTGTCCTAGACAAGAATGGGTATTGTTCATAATTTTAAAACAACTTTTTAGAAAGGTTTTGATCCACTTCAAATGTTAGTGCTTTTAAAAATCTGGAATCTGAGGGTGAAAAAATTCAAATATTGAATCGAAAATCTATTCCTTAGCAACACGTATTACTGATGATAAATACAGTTTTGATATATATTTACGGTAGGAAATGTACAAAATATCTCCATGTAACATCATGATGTTTACTTAATATCCTAATGATTTTTGGCATTTAAAAAAATAGATAATTTTGACCCATACAACTTATTTTTGGCTATTGCTACAAATATACTTGTTTGACGGTTTTGTGGTCCAGGGTCACGTTTAAAGCTTTGGCAACGCTTTAATCCATCAGGCATTGGTCGAACACCAACCTGCAGCGATGACAGGGTCCTTCATGAGCTCTCTGGTGATTGGACAGAGGAAATGATTTGGGACATCAGAGTCCATCAGTGCAGATCTTAAGCCATCAATTTTCCTCAGGACTTTACCACGCAGACCCACTGAGTCTACAGGAGAGATAGAGAGAGAGATTCATTAGCAGCTCCTTTATTAAACCAGACTCATCTACAGCGATGTTGTTTTGAATCACAGTGGCCTTACAGTAATAAATAATATATGCATGATATGTGAATATATTTGCAATTCAAGAACATTCTAAATGGATTCCATCTGTCACAATCATTCATTAGATATTTACTTATTATGTTCATTTAAGGTCACAGTCAGTATTTTTTGTAATTCATGTCTGAGCTTGTTGGTTTGATTAATGCATTATAATTATTTACAAGTAGAAAAAAATTCACTGTTGCTTTACGTACTAGGGTTGTGCCAATAGATGATAGTCAGACATATGGCTGATAGCAGGCCTTCATTGACGATATTGGCATGTTTGCCCACTGCAGTCCATAGGTTAAATTATTAATATTATTATGAAAGTTTTACAATAACAGGCACATTGCGTGCTTTTTCTCACAAGAGAGGGTTTGTGGGCTTCACTTTGGGCAAGACAGCTTGTAACACGCATGGATTCCTTCTTGCACCTGAACTTGTAATGTATGTCTTAAAATAGTTTTTAGCACACGGAGGAAGGCTTTGAGGTAAAAACTTTTGGGTGATTCTTGCGAAATCAGACTTATGAGGTGTCATGAAACATTTTGATAATAAAAGTAAATGCTATCAAAATAAGAAGCATACAGTTACAAACATCTCTTCATTTTGCACATGATTTCAAATGATCTTTTACAAACCAATTTTGATGTTTATTCCACATTTAAGGGGAAAATTTTCATTACCGCAACGTGTCCATGACTGGATTTGGGTTCTTTGACATGGAAATATTTATAATTAAAAAATCTAAAAAATAAAAAGCTTCAGTGCATGTTATATTATAAACATTTACAGTAAAGAAACATGTGGTATTTGGTGATCATTGGTAAATGTAGAGACAATAATAAGGAATAAAAATGTGTCCAAGACCAATTTTCTCATCCTCCGCAACAATTTTCAATCATTGTTTAAGCCCTCAAGTAACTTACATTTTCAAAAAAAAAAAAAAGTTGAAAGGGAAATAATTGACTGTGACACTCAAGATGGCTACCAGCTAAGCAGTTCTTAGTTTTTCTCTCCAGATAAAAGTTTACATTTTGTTTGTCATAGTACCTAGACAACTTTTTAGTTCTCATTACCGAAACATGAGTTTGTAAATGCATATATTTAATGTAATATCATGTTGCGGTAATGATCATTTTTAATAATGATAATCTAAAAAATGTAAATAATTCTATAGGAAATATTTTTAAATCCTCTATAAATAATGGTTATACTAAGTTCAGACTTTAATCTTACATGTGCAAAAAATTGGCTTCAAGGGCTTTTTTAAAAAATCTGATGCTGGACACCTTTTAAGTCTGGATTTCGAGAGAATCACCCATTTGTGTTTGTTCCCTAATGATGAATAAAATGGAAAAGAAGGATGTTTTTGTAAGTGTGGATCATAACTTCTTATACAAAGTATCTTAACAGATTGATGCATCAAATAGTAAAAAAAATACCATACACTGAAAAAAATGATTCATTGAATTTAATAAATTTTTAAGGTAAGTGGTTGCAATCAATTCATTTAATCTACATTTAAACAAAAAAGATTGGCAAAGTAAAATAAAATATAAAACTTTTGTTTAAATGTAGCTTAAATAAATTGATTGCAACCACTTACCTTAAAAAAATGATTAAATTCAATAATTCATTTTTTTCAGTGTAGCGGCATGAATAGCGTCTTATCTATCAATGTGGTTAAATGCATACACGGGGACGCACATCGTCTGCACTGAGCGTAGCTGTACCTGGTCGTAGTATTAGATGGTGCGACTGCCGTAAAAAAAATTCACAAAGCTGGATGTAGTTAAGCCCGACATAGTGCTTACACCAAGCTTTTTTACGTCTAGCTGGTGCAACTTGTGACAAATCCAAAGAAATCTGATAATAATCTGTGAGGTTTTGTTGAGGTGTAAATCTGAGTCAGTCTGATCTGTTTCATTCTTTAGTGTTCACTTCTCTGTAAAGTCTTACGTTGAGTTTAGTAAAAAGAGAAGCTACGTGATTTTGAGTGGGATTTTGTTTGACTTTATTTTAAAGTCTTTGTTCAATGAGTGAATCTTTCAAAGGTGTGCACATCTTTCTGTAGATCTCACTTTGATCTTGTGAGTTGACTGCAGGCTTTGAAGAGGAGACTCGCATGATACGAATCTGAAGAATGAAATCCTGAAGAAAATAAAGTTGTATTTGTGCAAAACGTCATTGGGTGATTGACAGGGACACTTCCTAAGGTTTCTTACTGGAGATAATGTTAAAAAAACACATCTGAGTCTCCAGGGTATTAGGGGCACCAGGGTATCTTTTTATAGTGCAAGTTTATGAGATATGTTTGAGTTTATAGAAAAATAACAACACATCTCAACTCAGCTTCTTGTGATGTGGACATGAATGTAACCTCATGATTGTGATTTAAGGTTTCATTCATGTGTGCGTGTGTGTCTTTTCATTTAGTATCCCTAAATTCTGAAACGTGTGTGTGTGTGTGTGTGTGTGTGTGTGTGTGTGTGTGTGTGTGTGTTTGTGTGCGTGCGCGTGCGCGTGTGCGTGTGCGTGTTTGTGTGAGTGTGTGTGAGTGTGAGTGAGTGTGAATGTGTGTGTGTGTGTGCGTGTGCGTGTGTGTGCGTGTTTTCCTACCAATGTTAAAATGATTGTCCAGTGTCTCTTTATTTAAGGTGATGAGTTCAGGCCCATCAATGTTTTGAGCCCTAAATGTGTCCACCAGAGCTTCTAATCCTTCATCCTGAAGCCAGTCACACACATCATCTTCTGACCAATCACTGACCAGCATTCTGGAGTAACACACAGACTTCCTTCCTGTCCACCCACATATAAACAGGAAGTGTATTGTTATTATATTCAATGCAGAACATCTCTCATTATATCCAAACAATGGGATCTTCCTTCCTAAACCCAAACACATTTCTATCTTTTATGGTAATTTTACATGCTTTAATCATTTATTCGTTTTTATCTACAATAGTTTAATCGTGTTTGCATAGGCCACATAATCAAATCATATATAAATGCACATACATCAGCACATGTGATATGTATGTATATTATATGCTCACATGGTCTTCTTAAACTTTTATTAAGAATATGAAATTTAGACTATTACAATCTTTTTCTCTCGCTCTCCTGATATCAAACTCTGCGTTTCCTCCTTCAGATAACTTTGATTCAGTGAGGCGTTGGGTTCAGGTTAATGGCTGCTCTGTCCATCTGGACCCGACGCACCTGCTGTCTCATTCATTTGCTCATATCTGTTACTTCATCCTAGAGGACTTGAAGTTCTTACCTGGTCCTGTTTTCTGCAGAGATGCTAAAAATAGTAAAAGAGTAACTTATTATATAAGATTCACAAGATGCATTCATTTCATTTTTACTGAAACTGTATTTTGCCATTTTGCTGTTATGTATGGAAGCCTACTTCCGCCACATATGAAAACACTCATGCTCTGGTAAATCATAATTATGAGAAAAAACATCTAAATTATGAGATAAAAAGTTTAAATTATGAGATTAATAAAATCTAAATTATGAGATAAAAAAATTTAAATTATGAGATTAAAAAATCTAAATTATGAGATAAAAAATTTAAATTATGAGATTAAAAAATCTAAATTATGAGATAAAAAGTTTAAATTATGAGATTAAAAAATCTAAATTATGAGATAAAAAATCTAAATTATGAGATTAAAAAATCTAAATTATGAGATTTAAAAAATCTAAATTATGAGATAAAAAATTTAAATTATGAGATTAAAAAATCTAAATTATGAGATAAAAAGTTTAAATTATGAGATTAAAAAATCTAAATTATGAGATAAAAAATTGAAATTATGAGATAAAAAATCTAAATTAAGAGATAAAAAATCTAAAATACCACCATAAAAGTCGAAATTATGAGATAAAAAATCTAAATTATGAGATTACAAAAATCTAAAATATGACTCTAAAAGTCAAAGTTAACAGATAAAAAGTCAAAATTATGACTTTTAAACTCAAAATAATAAGATAAAAAAACCTAAATAAGATAAAAGTTGAAATTATGAGATGATAAAAAAATCTAAATTATGAGATAAAAAAATCTAAATTATGAGATAAAAAGTTTAAATTATGAGATTAATAAAATCTAAATTATGAGATAAAAAAATTAAATTATGAGATTAAAAAAATCTAAATTATGAGATAAAAAGTTTAAATTATGAGATTAAAAAATCTAAATTATGAGATAAAAAATTGAAATTATGAGATTAAAAAATCTAAATTATGAGATAAAAAGTTTAAATTATGAGATTAAAAAATCTAAATTATGAGATAAAAAATCTAAATTATGAGATTAAAATATCTAAATTATGAGATAAAAAAATTAAATTATGAGATTAAAAAATCTAAATTATGAGATAAAAATTTTAAATTATGAGATAAAAAAATCTAAATTAAGAGATAAAAAAATCTAAATTACCACCATAAAAGTCGAAATTATGAGATAAAAAAATCTAAATTATGAGATTACAAAAATCTAAAATATGACTCTAAAAGTCAAAGTTAATAGATAAAAAGTCAAAATTATGACTTTTAAACTCAAAATAATAAGATAAAAAAACCTAAATAAGATAAAAGTTGAAATTATGAGATGATAAAATCTAAATTATGACCATAAAAGGCAAAACTATGAGATAAAAAAATCGAAATGATGACTATAAATGTTAAAATTATGAGATTAAAAAATCTAAATTGTGACATAAAAAGTCGAAATTATGAAATAAAAAAAATGAAAATCATGACTCAAAAAAAAATCTAAATTATAACTATAAAAATCGAAATTATTACTATAAAAGTCAAAATTATGAGATAAAAAGTCAGACTTTAAAAGTCATAATTTCGACTATCATCTCAAAATTATAATTTACAAGAGCTTGATTTTTTTTCTTATGTGGCGGAATTGGGCCTCCATAGTTTATATGTAAATAACGACAAAATTGTAATTTTTTGAGTGAACATTTTCCAGGTTATAAGCCATCATTATACAACAGACAGACGGTTTATTTTATGGCTTTCAATGATATTTTTCATTGGCTGGACACCAGCTGTTCTGTCTGAACTCTATTCAGTGTCAGGGGTTCTGAATTTCCAAGAGTTGTTCAGATCCCAGACACCATGAAGATTGTAATTGTACAATGTTTGGAACACCGCCGAGCTGATGCCCATCATAAAGTTCCCATCTGTTAGCATGGCAGTGACAACCCAACAAGAGCAGGGTCACAAAATATGACTACACACGTGTACACACACACAAACACAATCTATTTAAGAATTGTTTTAGGGTAATCAGAATGTTAAAGGTGTTTGTATTAAATGTTAATTTTCTTTCAATGAAACATATAGGGGTGGTTTCCTGGACAGGGCTTATTCTAGTCCCAGACTAAAATGCATGTTTGAACTGTCTTAATTTAAAAACATACCTAGACATATCTTTACATACTGGGTCAAGATGCACACCAGAAATGTTTATTGTAAGGTATGTTTGCTACTTAATGTCCGAATATAACTCGGATCAATCCAAACCCTGTCCAGGAAACCACCCCATAATGTAAACAGTGTACTTTCATTATGCATTATATGTACTGTACATTAATTTAATCATTAAAGTAATGCACAGTACATATAATGAATAAAGTTTAATGCATTAAAATTGCATAACACATACAGCCACGAAAACCTAAAGATTATTTTCAGTTTTTCTAAATTTACTATCTATAGGTATGTGTTTAAGTAAAATTATCATTTTTGTTTCATTCTGCCAACTAGCGACAACATTTTGCCAAGTTCCTAATAAAAATAATGGGGTTTTTTTTGCATTAATTTACAGAAAATTTAAATGGGGAAAACATAACAAATAACAACAAAATAACAAAAAACATCAAAATAACAAATAAAAATGCAATGTTTTCCAATTTTGAATACTGCAGAGAAAAGTTCAAATTTATTTCTCACTAACAAAATGCTAATGCATTTTAGGAAAAATTTCAGAAATTAAATTTTATGTAATAACCCTGTTTTTAAATAACATCCTAAATGTGTCTTTGTATCCACTCAGTCTTTTGCTATTGGGTAACTTTATGTCTCTTATGAGGTTTGCTTTTGTTAGAATTCAACAGACACTGGACAGAAATTGTAGAAATGATGATTAAAGGCAAAACTGGCGTGGTCTCTTCAATTTTTCTGCAGCTGTATATATTGCATAAAGCTTAAAGACACAAAATGTATAAAAACAATCTGTAAACCATTCATTGTCATTATGTTTGTTGTACTGTACATTAATGCTGATGATAGAGCTTAACTTGTATTGACTCATAAAATAACATTGGTGATACTGTAGTAGTCAGAGGCAAATCAGCATCTGTATTCATCTACTTGGTTGCTTTATAGTGTTTAAAACAAGCAAATGGGATGTTTATACGTATTTTTATTGAAGTAAAAGAGCTCAGTGAGCTTACATGGTTGAGAATTTCCATCTTCAATTCTCCAGATATTCACCGTCTTATCCATCGAGCCAGAGGCAAATATCAGCATGGAGGGAGAAAACGCACACGCGGTCACATATCTACAGCAGAGAGAGAGAGAGAGAGAGAGAGAGAGAGAGAGAGAGAGAGAGAGAGAGAGAGAGAGAGAGAGAGAGAGAGAGAGAGAGAGAGAGAGAGAAAGAGAGAGAGAGATAGAGATCGCCTAAAGCTATAAAAATACTGCACAAGGTTTGCAAGCAACAACTGCATTGTAATGCTGTATTAAATCTCCTATATTATCCTGAATGTGTACAGTATACAAGAGTCACTTTTGATAATGCAACATTTTACAGTTTAGAAATATTGATAGCTAAGGTTTAACCTGTTTAGTGTTAGATAACATTACTGTAAAACCCTGGTACACAGACGGAGATGAATCATAAAAAGAGTGACATCTGAATTCAGATTCAGTGTATACGTGTCCGGATCAAAGTCTGGATTCATACTGACAGAGATCAGATGAAGAACTCACCTGTCATGATGTGTTAAAGTGTGTAAAAGCTCTCCTCGATCCTGCTCAGATTTACAATGAAGAGCTTCAGTGAACGAATATAAATCATCAATTATTAACACAGACAGATGATTTACAGTATAAACTCCTGTTGTTTTATACACTGTACATAAATAAACCAGATAAAGATGATGATCACCTACCATGTTATACACAGTTACCGTTTTATACACAGACCTGAAAATAAAAGACATATTTATCCATCACAAGTCTGTGCTGCAATCTTTATAAAAAAAAATAATTAATACCATAATCATGTCACAAATCTCAATATATTATGAGGTTCAAAATAAATCTTCTGGAGAATTTCAGTCATTATTGTTGATTAGTCATAGCCATGGTTTATTTATGATAAATCACAGCTATGACCTCATCACAGAGCTGTTATTAGTATCACTGTGCCACACCCACACCAATGTATTGGGGTCTTGTGAATGTCTTTGTTTTATTTTATTTTTAGTTCTTCAGAATTTTTCTATTTTTTGTCTTTGATGTGTTTATGTTCTTTAATAATAAAAAAAAAACTGTGCCACACGCATACCTGATCATTATTTAGTGCTTACATGTTAGTGGCTGTATCCTCTTTAATTTATGTTTGAATAATGTTTGATACGTAGAAAAATTAATCACAATTATTCAGTGTGTTGTGAAGTTTGGTCTTTTAATGTTTTGCTTGATTCCTCAATGGGATTTTAACACTACAGGTCCCTCTAGTGGACACAAAGTGTAGCAGTCAATAGAAAAACAATGTTTGCCTTCTGCACAAAACACTACTCTGACTTATATGCAGTATATAAATGCTCTACACAGTATTTAACGTTTCTGTATGCATGAACTGTACTGTAGTAACTGGGTGACTACATTTGTCAAAATGTCAAGTATAGACGATTTCAGAAGTGACAACATAAACAAGCGGCTTTCAACACATAACTTCTGGTAAACTTCGCTAAGAATAAATAAAACAAAGTACGTTAAATGTAGTTTATTTATATAACAAGCAAAAAAAACAACACAGATTACATAGGAAACCAAAACATTTGCTATTTTCAACGAGATATTGTCCCAAAGTTCAGTTTAGCAACTAGTCTGAAACCGGAAGTAAAGTTCGGACCAGATGTGTATCGCGTCACCGCACGTGTGTCTGAGGAAACCGTCTATACAATCCTGTATTCATTTAATATGCAATGTGATGTAGCCATGATTTCATAACATCACTATATTGGGAAAATATATGATGGATATTCTATATCAAATACATCCTCTGTGTTATGAGTGGGAGGGGCTTACCCAGAGATGAGCAGCTGTCCGTCAAATGAGATGGCACATGACAGGATAGGTGCAGATTGAGCAGAGAGTGTAAACATCAATGTCATCTCATAACCTGTGGATAAACACGCATGCACGCACGCACGCGCACACATACACACATACACACACACACGCACGCACGCACGCACACACACACGCACGCACACAGACACACACACACGCACACACGCACACACGCACACACGCACACACGCACACACACACACACGAACTAAAGACGTGGGGCTATTTGTGTTCAGCACTTATCTTTGCGTGTGTGTGTGTGTGTGTGTGTGTGTGTGTGTGTGTGTGTGTGTGTGTGTGTGTGTGTGTGTGTGTGTGTGTGTGTGTGCGCGCGTGCGTGTTTGTTTGTGTTTTGAAACACAAGTCTGAATCAACAGTCCTTGAGGATAAACACACTACAGTCGCTCATGATGATTAAAACAGATCAAGAGATGAAGCCGCCTCTTCTGACTGCTGAGGATTACACATCTACTCATCTTAAAAGGTTTTATCCCTAAATTTTAGGTTTTGTTTATACTATATGTTTGTTTGCATTGTTCAGAACCAAATATCAGATTTGATGTGAAGTTGAGATTTACTTATGATATTGGATTGTTTTAGAGGATAAGTCAAGTGTGAAAAAGTCCCTGCAGACTGTTTGGTTATTATTTCTTTAGTTTCTCGAGTAAGATCAATGCTGTATAAAGATGACAGAAGACTTTTACAGTACAATATATACTTTATGGGGTGGTTTCCCTGACAGAGATTAAACTAAAATAAATGTAAGAGCTGTCCAAACTAAAAACAACTAACAACTGACATATCTTAAAACACATCAGTGCCTTGTCGGAGCCGATGGTGTAGTGGGCAGCGCTCCAACATGTGGTGCACTTTCGGCGACCCGAGTTTGATTCCCAGCTTGTGGTCATTGGCCGATCCCATACCCCTTTCTCCTCCCTATACTTTACTGTCCTCTCCTTACTCGCTCTTAAATAAAGTAAAAAATGCCCAAAAAATATCACTTTAAATACATCAGTGCCCTTTGTTTTGCCTCAAAATGCACACAAGTAATGTTTTTAGTAAGGCATGTTTGTAAAAACTAGTTATTTTCCTAATTAAACTAAGGCCTAGTCCTGGCTTAAGCTAAACCAGGGAAACCACCCCATCATGTTTGATTACTTCAATCTGAACTTCAGTGAGTTTTGGGTTTGACTGCAGGGTTCAGTGAGAGTACCTGCTGCTGATGCATGCTGGGTAATAATCCATACTCTCAGCTGACTGTCCTGCCCACCAGACACCAATCGAAACTTCACTGCTGGACCATCTAAAAATACATCCACACACACGCATGATTAAACAAGACAATAATGATATTTGACTTGTGTAAATATAATTACAATGAATGGTACACAATAATCACACCTGTACTATAAATAGGGTTGCCAAATTCTGGAAATGTTTTAAGCTGGAAACTTTCCATGGTAATTAACGTGAATATAGGGGAATAAATGGAAATTAATGGGGATAAACTGGGAGTTTAAAAAAATAGGAGCCTAACAGGGAACTTAAATGTAGTTTAGAAAAAATCTTGCAGCATAATTTTGTTTAAAACAATAAAGATTTAATTTAATTTCAGCTGAATTTCTACCCTGCACATTTCTTTACTGAAGGGCCATTGAGGCCACACACCCTGCACGTACTTGCATTCTTCCATATCATACACAAATCATTTCTTGAATCCTACACACAAAATAATGTCAAAATGTCCATCTTTGCATGTATTCACATAAATTACATACATTTGTTTAAAACTTCCTTGTGCTGTTTGTTCACATAAAAATGATTTCTGAAGGATTTTTTATCAAATAAATCTACAGCTTGATGAGCGCAAGTATCAGGATTCTTTGATCAATGTGGTTGCGCTGAAGTCTGATCCAGTTTACAGCTTGTCTGATCCAGTTTACTTCAACAACATGTACAGCAACCAATTTTTCTGTCTTAGATAACAGAGATGCTGTGTGAGGTTTTACCCGTGCAGATCTTTGGAGAGAACTGGCAGCAGTTGACCCCTAAATCATGAGCATCTTTCTGAATGTGTAAAGAGTTCATAGTGAGAGTCCACAGGTGAAGTTCTCCCAGTGTGGATCCTGTGACAAACATCTGATCACACGGAGAGAAACAGCAGGCCAGAACCGTTCCCTCGCTCACTTTAGAACATCTAGAGATGAGAAAGCCTCGGGTTACACATATTCAACAAAACTAAGCCTTAAAGTCAAAATTTTTCATTCAGCCTTCAAAGGCATATCAAATAACATCATGCATTATTTGAAGAGAAAATAATATATGATTTGTGTGTGTACGTGTTAGTACTAGCCCAGTAGATTTAGGAATGGCAGTTTATATATTTTTTAAAAAAGAGTTCATATTTTTCAGGTAGTTGTAAATTTTGTGGTTTTTATGTTTTTATTATGTATATTTTAACCCAGCACGCGTTCTGTCCAATATTTACCCACTATGGGTCAAAAAAAGTTTTGAAATTATTTGTGCCAATTTAATTTTTTTCAAAACCAAAACTCAATTTTATTATTGAAATGGACTTTTGACTGAATATTCACCTCTGTAGGGTCTTTGATGGCACGTGCCAGAGCGCAACAGTGCCGTCGGACGCGCCCGAGAGCAGGTGCCGTGCGTCAGGTGAAAATGCGCAAACGCGCACGGGGCTGCGCGCCGGGTGCTCCAGCGCGGCCACTTCCGCACCTGTGGACGTGCTCCAGACTTTAGTGAGCGCGTCCGTGGAGCAGGACGCGAGGAATCTGCCGCATGCGCTGAAACAACAACCGTGCACCGCGTAACCGTGACCGGTGAGAGGAGAAAAGCGCAGCTCACTGAAATCCTCTAATGAGTACACGCGCACTGTCTTGTCTCCGGAGCACGTGGCCAGCAAACTCTGCGAGAGCGCGCAGCCGTTGACATCATCAAGGTGGTCCCGAAGGGTGTGCACGAGTGACGTCATGGTGAAAATCACCTGCAAATGAGACAGACAAGCATAAGCCTAATCATTTTGCTTAAAATGGTTAAAAACTATAAGTATTATTTTTTATTCAAATCTGTAATTTTGCCCCCTTAGACCATGATACACAACAACAACAACAACAACAACAATAATAATAATACAATTATTAGATTTGTTACATTGTAAAAGTATGTTATTTTAATATATATTAATTGAATATAAATTTGTATATTGTTTTGAAATGTAATATGTTTTTTTTTTCTTTACATAAACCTGTTATTTCTCTTTTAATTGTAGCATATTCATCATGTTTGAGATATATAAATGTTTTCTTTGTACTTTATATCAAAATACCTAAATAACACACAATAATATTTATTTTATTAAAGGTAGCTTACAAAGTTCAAAGGTACAAAGTTCAAAGGTACAGTACTCACCTGATGACAGAAGCTTCACGTCAAAGTGTTGTAACCTATTATTTAAAAAACTAGTAAATAATCCACTGTTAGTGTAATATTGTAACACATAGCAATCTACAGTATAATTAAACACAATCTTATATTAAGTAGCCTACAAATAAATTTAAATACTGAATCTTAAAGTCACAGTTCACACACACAGTTCATTAACTTCCTGAATAACAGCTGTGTGCAAACATCATGTGACAGAATCTGTTACCTGGGAAAGGCTGTACGATAACTCAGTCCTGCCTTATATTCATAAACACATGAGTTAAGCAGTGCTTTATACAAACACAGATACAGGTGAACCAATGAGAAAGGTGAGAGAGAAGAACAAATACATGCCCATAAAATATAAATACTTCAGCCTACACGTTAACTTACAAACAACAGATTCAAAATCTGCCCATGTGACAATCAAACCTGTACACTGCAACAAAGTATAATTATCTAATAAAATAAATCTGACAATGGGGCAAAAAACCTTTTTTCTTAAACAATTCAAGAAAAAATTATTAATCAAGAAAAAAATTCTTACACAATTGACAGATTTTTTGCTTGTTTTAAGTACGAATTCACTTAAATTTGACATTTTTTTGTCCAAAAACTACACTTATTTTCTTATCAAGAAAATGCATAAATTTTTTTTATATTTGTACTAAAAATAAGACAAAAATACTAAGTAAGAAAGATGACTTTCAAGAAAAATTTTACATAGTATTTTTGTCTTTTCAGTAAAAATTTCTAAAAATTCTTAAATTAAGATGTATTTTCTTGATGAGCAACACGACCCCCCAAAAATAAGTCTAGTTTTTAGACCAAAAATGTCAAATTTAAGTGATTTTGTGCATAAAACACGCAAAACAATCTTCCAATGGGGTAAGCAAATTTTTTAAGATTTTTATTATTTTTTATTTTTTGCTTACCCCATTGGCAGATTTTCTTGCTTGTTTTATGCACAAAATCACTTAAATTTGATATTTTTGGTCTAAAAACTAAACTTATATTCTAGGGTCGTTTTGCTCATCAAGAGAAAGCATCTTCATTTTTTTTCAGCTGGTTTATTTCAGTTAACTTAGCATTACATTCGCAAGTCATCAGCATTACAACAATTTACGATTAACTAAGAATAATAGTCAACTTTATAATCAGATTGAGAAACGGATTGTAAATTTGTTGATGATATCCCTGCTGAAAAAAACAATAAAACCATTACAGAAAATTCTAATGGTTTCCATTAAAATACCAATAGGAACCATTAGCTTTTACCATTAAAACCACTAAACTGTAGTGTGTTTTGAGCCATATTCCATTAGAACCAATAAAATTCCCAATAAAACCAATAGAATTTCTGTGATGGATGACTAATTGCCATCTGCTTAAAAAAGCTAAAGTCAGGGCTGCGTTCAGCCTCGACAAAACGTTTATTAAACAGAAACGGTGATGTGTTGAACGCCCTGTTGTGATGACGCAAGAGTTGCAACTACGGTGGCTGAGAGGCCATTCTTTGTGTTCTTTTTTAAATGTTTCTGAGGACTGATGAAATCGTTATAAATGTGTGTTTAATACTGTAAAAGACCCTCAATGTTACAGTCACTGACCTTGCCGTTCAGAATGAAAGACAACATTCCAACTTGAACCCATTGAGCGAGCTGTCTCTTTACTACCGCGTGGTTTTATACATCTTGCCGCTGATTGGGCCGACATTTTTGACACACCCACCAAACAAGAGAAAACGCTTCTAAAACCTGTTGCATTCCGTTGCACACCGTTTCCAGGAAACATGTCGTTCAACCCGGAAACCGTAGCAAAACGTTGTGCACCGGTGTGAGATTGAACGTGCCCCTGATGTCACACGCCACAACTTTCGGGTCCAAGCGCTCCATCAGATGCAAACATTCAATTAATATACACTCACAGTGAAGTGTAAGACTACATAAAAATGGCGATCCTAACATTTATCGCCATACTGAAAACCTAGATGGCCAGAAAGTAATGAATATTTTATGAAGTGTTACAGTATTGTTATAGTAGTATGTCGTGAGCTTGGCGAATGTAGTGTAACGTTACACTACAGATTATAAAATTATAACTTAAATGTTTGAAATGAATAAATACCGTTTATAAACGGAGAGTGAAGCGAGAGGAGGCTTGGACCCAGATGATATTCCTTACGTCACGACTTAACAGCGTCCTCTAGTGGCCAGCAGTGGTACCTTTAGGACATTTGAACAGGGTGATCAATGATCAAATGAGGACAGTGAATGATTGCATCACAACTGCATTCAGCACACAAATTTTGAATAAAAAAATTTGCTTTGCTTTAGATAATGTAATCAATGCATAGGTGTAGCTAAGCAATAGCTTATACAGTTAGGTCCATATATATTTACACACAAGTTTTGTTATTTTAGGTGTTTTACCAAAACATATTTAAAATACACTTATATAATTGATATGGGCTTAAAGTAAATCCTGGATGTCCATATAATGGTGGGTGATGGCATTATCCTCTCCATGATAAGACAAGCAGACTGAGTTATATTGGGAACATAACATGAGGGTAAAACAATGAAGGAGATCTATATAAACATATATATGAGCCCAGAGGGTCATTCATCTATTTCATTACATCAAACACAGATTCATGAAGAAACAGAAAATAAGACTTTAACTCTTTGATCATCTTCTGGTTATTTACAGTTTTAAAGCTGTTGTTGCAAATTAAGTGTTGTGCGTTTGTTTGTTCAAGTTGAGGTATGAAACAACACAAATCTGTTTTCAGTCTTTATTAATCTTGAAAGACCATATGAGTTTCTCTATAACAAATGGCTTGTTGTGGAAAAATAAAATCTTACACAATTTGATTTGTAAAACATTTTTAGTGGCACATCCAAACTTAAAATCTGTGATCAAAATATGGCAAAGCAGCAGTATCCATATCCAAAACGCTTGTGATTATAAAGTGCAACAAAATTTACACAAACATTTCAATCTCATAAGAGTGACTTTTTTAACACTCAGGTTTAGAGTTCGACAGCAGAAGAGATCTTATGTAACACGATCTGTTCCTCACACAGCTATCGTATGGCTCCAAGAGACTTAAAATATAAAGCATCAGTCATACGGGCAAATTTAATAGTGCTTCTTATCCTTTTAGGAGCTTGGCGGGTGTTATCATTAAATGCTATTACTGTACAGACATAAGCTTTGTGAAAAATCTTATAAAATTGGCATGTTATATAACACTACTGCATATACCTGTAGGTGTGGAATGAAATGAGAAAATAATGCTTGCAATTTCCTTTTTAGATAAACTCTTTCATTTACGGGAAATAAAAGTTTCCCTACTCCAGTGTCATCTGCTCTATTAAAGGACTTAAAAATATTCGGAAACAAAACAAAGCAGTTCAGACAGTTAAGAAACATCCTTAAAAACGAAAGCATCAACAACTAGTTATATGGCAAAACACTGATGATCAATGCACCTAATTTACCTGTTTAAGGAAACCCCATACCGTCTTATGCTTTATTGCATGCATACAGACCCTGTTCCCCATACAGTCCTACAATCCGTCCCAGAGAAATAATGATGGCATTAGTTACGACTCTGTCGTTGTTTCTGTGTAGCCCATAGCTGAGGAGCCTTTAAGCAACAAGTAAAGATGGAGACAATCATTATCTCATATACAGTCCTGCTGTGTCTTCAAACATCACAGATTTCTACTTTAAGGTATGTCTTCAACTTCTTCTGCTTCGACCAAGCAGGTCTGATCTGCGGATGGGGAACTGAAGGGATGGTTGTACTCGATAAGGTTTAGGATCGATGAACCTGGACTGTTCCTTTGGTGAAGGAACCAAACCACCGCAGAGATGACGAGTATCAGCACCACACTGATGATGACAAGAGCCATGAGGAACGGACTGCTCTCTATACATGAAGAAAGGAAAGTGATTAACATCAAGATCATCAAGATCAAGAGCGTCTCAGGTGATTTGTGATGGTTTAGATCAGTACTTCTACACAATAAAACGTTCATTGCATGAAAGTAAATGAAAGAGTGTTTTAAACCCTGTTAAAGGATAATTCCGGTATTTAACACTTTGAGTCTCATTTCTGGTTTGTTTTGGATGAACTACAGTGATGGACACAGAAATTTTGACAATGGGTCGTGTCTTGAGTTTTTGACTCGTTTAGAAGCGTCTCTTGACTGCTTCAGAATGGAAGTCAATGGCCATGCACAAACATGTCATTAAAACAACACTTAACGTTCATTTTCAAAACTGTGCTACTCACCGAGTGGTTCGTGGTGTTCGTTGATGATTAAAAACAAGTTGTGTAGCGAAATACAGTTTCTGTCGTGTTTTATTTGGCATTTTGTAAAATTCCATTGACTTCTCTGGAAGACTTAATGCTCGCTGATATATCACTCCGCCGCCGGGAAACAGAAAAGGGACTGTTTACATGTGGTTGTTGTTTTTCGCTCGGTTTCTCTCAGAATAAATTTTTCCCATATTTGTAGGGCTGGACCAGAATATTCGAATATTCATTCTGTGTTGACCTTCTATTTTCAGTTTTGAGATTCGAATATATATATATAAATATTTTACAGCGTTAATGCAGAGCTTTTGCCAAGCAGGAAGTGCGCTTCACGCTCCCGCTCTATAGGTGGCGCAGAGAGACCAACATCCATAGCCAACAGCCACCAAACGGCACCAGTGGAAGATCGCCTCAAACGGAAAATACGCTTCCTGCTTTGGTATTCACGCTAATAATGTTGTAAATAACGTTCAGTTTCTTGCAAAAACTGATTGATTTGCTTCACAAGACGTCAATATGTCACACGGAGTTATGGGGGATTACTGTTGTATTGGATATATATGCTTTAGCTCTTAAAGTGTGCGGATCTGTTGACTTGCATGACGGAGCACCGGGGTTTCTGCAAAATATCTTCTTTATTGTTCTGCCGATGAAAAAAAACATATTGGATGTGTGGAATTTGATGTTTATGGTGTAAGTGTTATAAATAAACTTGATTTTGAAAGTATGCTACTGTTTTATTACAGTTTGTTGGACTACGTTCATTCATGCTTTAGACTCAAATATAGAGCGGAAGTATATACGCGGTTGTGAGGTATCTGAAAAAATAGTTCCACTATAGCAAATAACACGGATTGACATCATACATTGCGCCAATATATTTGTTTTTAATCATCAACGAACACCACGAACCACTCGGTGAGTAGTACAGTTTTGAAAATGAATGTTAAGTGTTGTTTTAATGACATGTTTGTGCATGGCCATTGACTTCCATTCTGAAGCAGTCAAGAGACGCTTCTAAATGAGTCGAAAAGTCAAGACACGACCAATTGTCAAAATTTCTGTGTCCATCACTGTAGTTCATCCAAAACAAACCAGAAATGAGACTCAAAGTGTTAAATACCGGAATTATCCTTTAAGCGTCGCCATCCTGTACACAGAGACGCAAGTTTACTTCAATATTGTTGATGTAAATTTTAATCTATCACTACAAACTATATATTGCTGGAAAGGTCTAAGCCTATAGAATGGACATTTCAACAGTGTTTTATAAATTAAATTATGTTGATTCAATTATGAAGAGAGTGTGCCTCAAACATTTATATCCTGCTAAATGTCACTGTCCCGCCAGCGGGACGCCTACCTTACTTCAGTGTTTTGCATGGGAATTCTTATCTATAATCATGACAAACTATATATCGTTTGAAAGCTCTAAGGGTGTAATTTTCATTTTTTATCAGGATTTTGGGAAAGAAATGACATAGTTGAGAGCCATTTTCTAAAATGCCACAGGTGGGCCAATGTTGTTATTATACAATTGTAAGATGAATTTCAAACCTAAAATATCTTGACAAACTATGTATCATTATAAAGCTCTAAGAATGTAGTTTTCATATTTCAAAACGTTTTAGCAGTAATAATAATGCAGTGACAGTAATTTATTAATTTGTGACAAGAGTATGCAGCAAACCGTTGACACCTAGTGGTCATTGTTGGTAAAATCACTAAAAGTGTGACACAAACCTAATTTTTTGTGATTTTAACTAGAAATTTAGATCACAACTGCTTGAGACTTATGGCTTCATGTTTACATTATTACTTTTTTGAGATATTTACCTTTTTATATCTATTTTTATAAAATAATATATTTTATTGGATTATTTTTATTTATTAAAATAAATGTAAACTGCTATAACAATTTTTCTGTTTAATATTTTATGCTTTTATCCAAAAAATGCCAGAGTTATATTAATTTGAAGATGCACTTCAACTTTTCACCCCCCCCCAAACTCAAAAGGGGTTAAAGGTGCCAAATGAATCCAGAGTCAGTTTAAAATGTCCATTTACAAGGATTTGCCTTTAAAATGAAATGGTCTATTATTACCTTATTTGAAAGGGTCATGAATAATAATGTTGAGCTCTGCTCTGATTGGCTGTTTCTCAGAGCAGCTCCTTCATTAGCTCTGTGTTTGTGTAAACAGATCTTATGTTTGAGTCTGTATCAGACGAAGAGACAGATTTTGAGGAATAATCAATTGTTTGGAGATTGTTAATGGACGTTTCTGAGTTTTTTTCTGTATGGACCTGCAAAATGTAACTGTAATGTCAATAGTAGAACTTCAGCCTGAACGTCAGCATATAGCATTAACTAGCATATAGCGCTAACTGGCATATAGCGCTAACTGGCATATAGCGCTAACTAACATATAGCGCTAACTCAGCAGTCACAACTTTGGTTTTAGCATTGTAACATCATTGTACTTAATTTAATATTGTGGCGTACATCTCGACTGTAAAGTTACAGTCGGTGTTATTGGTCTGTTTTCCAGCGCACAAGGTTTACATAAGAAGGAGGAAACAATTGTGTCTGAGGTATACGATATGTCATGGTACATCATCTCATAACATTTCCTCTTTTTGAATGAATCAGAAAGGCACATCTGACTATATGTCTTGGGGCGTGTCGATTGTGAGTCTCTTCTCTGACTGAAAGAGTGAAGCATGTTGTTCATTTCTTATTTTCAGTATACAAGTTTATTTTCTTCACACTTACTTGGTGCGCTTGGCCAGATCGCCTCTGAAAAACAGATCAGAAAATAAAACGAGTTATGGGACAGTCTGCATACTTTAAAATCACAAAACTACCAAAAAGATAAACTTATGTATCCGCCATACATTAGAGCAAAAATACTAATATTATAGGTTAACTTTAAGGAACACGCAAAAAAATAGTGTCATAATGCAATGATGAGATTTGGAGCATCGCATTTATGTAATCCTGGAGGAAAATCTTACTGGTCTGACATACGACGCCAGTCGCAGGCTCATCTGAACAGCTGACATTTTCCCATTTTCCTGTGCTGGAGTGAAGAACGATACAGGTGTTTAAGAGAGCAAGATCCGTTTCATCCGAGCCTCCGTCTTCCCAGTTATTATACAGCAAAACACTTTTATCATCATTCCACCTGAACACATCATCTACAAAAGACAGAGAAAGTTCATGTTACCAATAAGTGAATAAATGCATATACAGTCATGGCCAAAAGTGTTGGCAGCCCTGAAACTTTTCCAGAAAATGAAGTATATCTTATAGAAAAGTATTGGAATTACACATGTTTTGCTATAAACACAAAACTAAGCTAAGGGTGCCAATAATTTTGGAGTTTTGTGTGAAATTATGTCAAATGTGCTTTTTTCCTGTTTTTTGTTGTTGTTGTTGTTCAAATACACACAAAGGAAATAAACATGTGTATAGCAAAACATGTGTAATTGCACTACGTTTCTGCAAGAAATACTCAATCCTCCCGGAAAATTTTCAGGGGTGCCAACACTTTTGGCCACGACTGTATATACAGTACATTAGCCATACAATATTCAATAAATCCCAGAAAAGTCAAATATCTTAAAAAATAAAATAACAGCATCATCACAATATAGCATGTGACAGTTCTGTAAACCAACCTCATTTGTAAGCCCTTAACCAGAAGATCAAAGTTCAGTTTGTCTTCTAGTTCATTCTTTATTAACTAAACAAAATCTTTCATCTTGAAGCCAAAAACAAGTACAGTATAAGAGGTAAACCTCTTCGACCAGACCCTAAAATAACAGGATTTCCATGTGTTGTGAGGAGACGTGTGAACATTGTGCTATGGGAAAACTAATGCACGCATTTATGAACCACTGATGTAACAAGAACACACTGAGTAGGGCTGCAGGATTCATTGTATTTTTATTATGATAACGAAATGTGTGCCTTATAATTAATTAATAAAAATCATCATGGTATTCATGTGTCAAGACCAAGCACAAAACACACGGTCTAAAATCAAGTAATGTGTTTGTTTGCTGTTATGGGTGGAGTCAGAGTATACAGAACGAATGAGGGACAGCGTCTGAATTGTCATTCACCTTGAACGAACATAATGGCAGAGCAACAAGAAGAAAGTGCAGTTAGTTAGTACGTTAGTTCCCAAATTGTAAGTCGTAATGGCATATCATAGCCTTGTAAAGTGTAATAAAAATATCGAAGTGAGGTTCTTAAAGAAAGAAGAATCGTGATAATTAATTGCGACCAAAGGTTTGAGCAAAATAACCATGATTATCTTTTGTCATGTTGACACTAAACTCTGATTACACATGAGATTGCACGAGTATCTGGCAAACGTGAGCGTCTCTTTTATAATAAACCCCATGCAGCAGGCACTTATTTTGACATCCCGGGTAATGCACATAGGTTCACATGACGCGCCGCACACATATTTTGAAATGATGAGCTACACACATGATGGGCTAGAGTCTTATTTACAAATTAAATATGAACCTCAATGTATTTATACCATTTTAATATTATATTGTTTTATAAGAGGAGGCTTTATAGAAATCTGTATGTACAGACATTCGTTATGGGCATTCTTTGGAGTTTATCACAAGGCTTTTTTAACTCTTTCCCCACAATTGACGATTTAACTCGTCAACTAAGAGAAAACGCTTCCCTGCCAATGACGAGTTTTTCAGGCAATCCGTATTTCCGCTATTATCCACCAGGCGGCGTTCTTACCTAACTTATAAAACCCAGAAGCAAACCCTAATGCTGCATCCAGCCACGGTAGAGGCATCAAGAGCGAGTGTGCGTCTCGTGGAGCGTTTGATGCGATTCAGCCTCATTCGCACATCTAGTTTTTCGCCACATTAACCAATCAGGAGCTTGCTCTAATAGTGACGTGTTTACAGGAAGCGAGTGGAGTCGCAGAAGCCCCTCCCATGACACGAATTTCTGTCTGAATGTCTCGATGACTAGAATTTAATGCGCAAATGAAGTGAGTACACTCAAAATGTTCAAGCGTCCAACTACGCGTGGTAGACGCAAATTTGACACCTAAAACGCGTCTGGTGTGAACCCACAGTAAGGACAAACAGTTTAATGTGTATGTTTTGATGATCGCTCTGAATCTGATCTCTATCAAAGTCCTTCACAAAAATGCAATTTTCTCGCTTTTTGCTCAAAATCCGGTATTTTTCAAGAAACCTACCCATATTTCAGAGGTGATTTTTTGTTTGAAAGCAAAGGGTCTGATCTTTCATTTTTATGTACAATGTATGTTTATATATGTATTTAAAACATTTTCTGGAAGGCATTAAACTTTTGTAAAATCATAAAAAAAATGCTTGCATTGGCTGGTAACTTTTTTGTAAGCACTGGCAGGGAAAGAGTAAACATTCACATCGCTATTGGTTTTATAAAGTATTGTCTGAATACTTAGAAGTATACTGGCGATAAAAATGATATGAGCATTCAAACTGGTCATGATTTACTCAAGGCATTCAATATACTGAATAAGCAACAGTCTAATAAACAAGTCTCTGCCAAGGTCTCTGCCTTAATAAACAGATTAGTCAAGTTAAGCTACATTCCAGAGAGGGAACACTGGAAAATATCCAGTAATCTTCTTAACCATTTGTGCTTTACATGGAAAATAATATTACATCTTATTACCATTTACTTCCCTTTTCACACAATCAATTTTTCCTATTTCCCTTTGTGATCACAACAGACACATAAATAAGCTCTCCTGCTACAGAAAACCCTCTTGACACAATCCAAGTAAACTCTGCTTCTCTCTTTCGTGGGTTACTTACCATCGCTGTCATAGTCAATCCCAAGCCAGATGCTTACATCGTGCTTCCACACATTAGGGCTGTACTTGACAATGAAGTCATTCACTGGAGCACTTTTAACTGTCAAGAGACCTAAAAACATATGTTAAGGGGTTGTTAGACAGGCCACAATATCATATACAGTAACGAATAAGAAAATGTCTGTCATTGTTTACAAAATAAATGTTTTACCATATAATTTACACTTTTCTTGTGCAGATTCAAATGAGTAGCTTTGTGCCGTGTCCTCTTCTCCATGAACAAAGTGATAACAGTTGTCACCAAACGGCAACCACGTGCGTCCATCTGCTGGGCAGTCTGTGTAGATATGACTTCATTACACAACAACATATCAACAACAGACTGAAACAAACAACACTGTTGAATCTGATGACCTGTATCACTTAAAAAAAACAGTTCAGAAAAACAGATAATTACAGAAATCCTCATTATGTGAAAAAAAATATTTCCATGATGACTTTCTAGGCCTCAATTAAAATATTACAATTCCGTTAAATTATAATAGATATATTGAATATTATCCACAAAACAAACTCTATGGTAAATCTATTAAATGGGGTCATATTATAAGATTTTTTAAAGATGTATAACCATGGGTTTAAAGAGACGCGAGTTCAACGATTTGCGCGAGTAGATTACATACAAAGTCAAGAGACGGGATCAGAAAAACACGCGCTTTTCGCCTTAAACGCATCTTCGCCCAAGTTGAAAATATTCAACTCGAGTGAAAATTTCAAGTTAAATCCCGCGAGTAATCTAGAGCGAGTAACACGATGACCTGCGTTTGGTGTGTACGTAGCATACGTCTTGGTTTGCACCTGAGGGCGTATGTGAAGTTTTAGCTCAAAATATCATATAGATAATTTATTATAACATGTTAAAATTGCCACTTTGTAGGTGCGAGCAAAAATGTGCCATTTTGGGTGTGTCTTTTAAAATGCAAATGAGCTGATAAAAATGCAAACACTGATCGCCATAATGGTGGTTTGTTGAAATTGAAACTCAATTATGGTGTCAATTATTTTTTCTCTCTTTCTCTCTGCACTAAATGGCAGTGCCGTGATTGGATAGTGCAGATTAAGGGGCTGTATTATTATAATAAGATCCCCTTCTGACATCACAAGGGGAGCCAAATTTCAATGACCTACTTTCTCACATGTTTGCAGACAATGGTTTATCAAAACTAAGTTACTGGGTTGAACTTTTTCACATTTTCAAGGTTTATAAAAGCACTGGGGACTCAATTATAGCACTTAGATATGAAAAAAGTCCGATTTTCACGCAATGGACCCTTTAAAAGATTTTAGGCCAAGTGGGTAATGTGGAGGACAAATAAACAAAGTCGCAACTTCCTCTCTGATCTTGAGCTGAATCAAACTTTGTTTCCAGTCTAAACCAGCAGTTAAAGCTCGTGACAGTCAACGAGACAAAGTTAGTCAATGATACATCATGAAAAGTTTGAACTTCAGTTCAAGAATTTTGGTTGTACATAAATATAACAAAAAAACTGCAACAGTGACGTTAAGTCAGTTAAATACATGCTAATAATGTCAATCTGCACGTTTACTTAGTAAACATCAGTAAGCATGTACAGTAAAGTTAATAAAAGCAACTAATCACAGTAACTAGCTTGTGTATATCTCAATATTATTAAGTGACACAAAGTGTAAAAAGTCGCAATAACTCACCAGCAGTGTCCTGTCCTCGCTTTAAATGAGACGTTAAAATAAGAATAGCGACTGTAAACAAGGCAAAAACACGACAATCTTTACACGACTCCATGTTTTTAGTTTAGTCCAACGGAGAACAACGAACTAAAAGCGTCATACACACAACACACATGCCCGCGCACGCACGTACACACATACACAGACGGACAGACAGAACACAACACGCAACACACATGCCCGCGCATGCACGTACGCACGCGCACACACAACTCATCACACTCAGATTTGTGAGTATGTGAAAAGTGAGGGTCACCTCAGATGTCCTCTAAAGTTCGGCTTGCTTTTCTACGGACATTTGCCAAATATGCGCCAAAACAATCTCCATAAGATTAGCCGTGTTGCAAGTACTTTATCAAATATTTTCAGATATCACACATAAAACGACAACGATTGTGGAGGTTAATAACTTTTAGATAAAATTTTAAACATTGGAACGCGACCTGTTTTAAATACTGTAACCGTCAGGGGGCGCAAGTGAGCAGGCTACAATGACTGCAACTACAGTAGCTGTCCCGTTTTGTTGGGAACATTTTATAAGCACAAACGCAAAGCCCAACTTTAAGTTTTTCTGGATTGATTTAAAGTTATATTATGACTTATATTATACCTCACTACTAATGATTTAGCAGTGATGAGGCTGAAGATGATTTTATTGTAAAGTTAAAGGGATAGTTCACCGGTACGTTGTATACTGTATACACTGAAAATTGAAACAATCTATAATAAAAAACTGTTTATCAAGATAGAAATAACTAAAATTAATAAAACAGTAAGTGTTAAAAACACTTAAAGGGACAATTTACCGAAAAATTATAATTCTGTCATCATTTACTCACCAGCAAGGTGTTTCAAACCTTTGTTCTGCTGAACACAAAGGAAGGTATTCTGAAAAATGTTTGAAACAAAGCCTGAAACAAAATCTGGGGCACCATTGACTTCTATAGCAGGAAAAATAATTCTATAGAAGTGAATGGTGCCCCTAATCTGTTTCATTAACATTTACCAAAATACCTTCCTTTGTACAAAACAAAGGTTTAAAACGCCTTGATGGTGAGTACATTTATATAGGTTTGAAACAACTTGGTGTGTAAATGATGACTGAATTATCATTTTTGGGTGAACTATCCCTTTAAGTGTTTTTAACATTTACTGTTTTATTATTTTTTCTACTTTTGATCAACTGTTTTTTATTATAGATTGTTTACATTGGTCAGTGTATGATTTTTGTTCATTTAGCCAAAAAGGATGTTTTCCCATTGACACCCTAATATTTACTGACGTTTTTCTACATGGCACATTTTCTATACAAATATCAAGCTACATTGTGATGCACATTTTTATTGTCTGATTTTAATGCCAATCTATAGTTATTTGGCACACAACAAGAGATGAGAAGATAACAGACTTCAGTTTAGATCATGTGCACTTAGGATGTTATCTTATGCATTTGACAACTGGACTAAAACATACCAGGGACCTCGTTTATAAAGCGTGCGTACGCACAATACGTGGAAACGTGAAGTTCAAAATATCTTCCTTTGTGTTCAACAGAAAAAAATAATTTATACATGTTTGTAACAACATGAGAGTGAGAAAATGTCGATAGTTCATTTTTGGGTGAACTATCCCTTTAAAACTAAACAGAAAATTAATTTGCAATATTTTCCATTTACATTTAAAACCGAACTGATCTATGATAGCACTACTATACATATTGGTAATATGAATAAAATATATAGTAATATGACATTTAAATGATGAAGATATTTATAGCCAGTGGTGTAGTGCAGGGTATACCCACTTCTTTATTTGATAGCCATGGAGTATACCCGGATAAAACTTGGTTTTAAAAATGTCAAGCATGAAAATGTAAAAATTGCTTAAATTTACTTTTTTTCCCACCAGACATTGAAAAACAAAGTCTGGAGTAAATGGGAACATTAATTTAAAAACTTTTACTTATCATTTAACACTTTTTGTAACATAATTTAAAAAATTTAGTCCTAAAAAATCTCATTACTGCAACAGTAAGAAAACATCAACACTGACATATTTTCAAAATGACATGACAAACCTGAAAGAACATAATTTGGAGATTCTGCACATGCATTTAAAATCAAAGTATTATGCTTCTATTAATTAAATTAACATTTAATAAGCATCTGTTGCGGTAATGATATTCAAAACGTCGTGTAAGCATTCTGACAAGACAATATTTCAAATTAACTGTAAAAAAATGATCTTACCTGGTAGCCATCTTGAAGTAACTGGTCCATGTGCTTGGTCACTCAAAATCAAACTTTATTCAAATTCTGTATGTGTGCTTAAACTGTTCTCAAAAAGTGTTGCGGAGGATGAGAACATCAGGCATGGACACATCATTTTCCTAATTTTTCTTCATTATTATTATACATGAATATTCAGTCAATATTTTTTCTGTCATCTAAAGTAGTCTAGCAAAACATCTTATTTATTTTTTTTCTTAATATTTTTGTGTTCATTTGATTAAATTACAACATAACGCATGTTCAAACACAGCCGGACACATTGCGGTAATGAGAATTTCAGCAGAAAATGAGATTAAATTTACAATTATAAATTCTTATGTTGAAATCACACATTGTACAAGGTAGAACACAGTATTGTGTTAATGGTACTATAGTTACTATAGTACACATTTTAAAGCTAAAATCATTAGTGCCGTGGTGTTTCAATGGTTTCGTGAATCACCCACCCTTCTCCAGGCACCACTTCACCACACTGTGTATAGCCATGTGAATATAAAACAAACTTGCGCACTTTTCAATAATTAGACAATTTTAATCTCAGCATAGAAATAAACATTGAAATGTCAATGAAGATATAAGTTTTATACAGAGGGTTACATGTTATATGAACTTACATGACCATAACAACGTATTCAACTCAAACTATACATGGAATGTGTCTTCTAAACTAGAATGGTTATGAGAAATGACATATGATGGTAACATAACTGACGTGGTTACTAACAGCAAAATATTCAGTAATATGTTAGTGAATATCTTTAAAATGTAATAAAGAACCAAGAGTGACAGAGAGAGAAAGTACAAATGCTTTGGTCATCATAAAACGGAACAGTTCCCAAAGAACCCGACATCATTCTCCTGACAGAAGAACCCAACATTCAGTCCAAGCCATCTCAGAGGCGTAAAGAGGGTACTGGCATTGTGACATCCCGAAAGAACCGATGGACCAGCGCGTTCTTGGCGGAAATCCTTTTGTTGGGATCATAGTCCAGCATTTGCCCGAGAAGATCTCTGCCATCCTCATCCAGTGGTGGCACCACTTTAGAGAGATCCTGCCGTGCCCACTTCGGAAACGAGGGTTTGTAGTCCGGCATCGAGGTGACTCCCGGCCACACGGTCTCATCCGGGGTGCCCAGGGTCCGGAAAATCCGAAAGAGCTGATCTATTTCTGAGTCACCGGGAAACAATGCTCTTCTGGTGATCATTTCAGCAAAGATACAGCCTAAACTCCAGATGTCAACCGCTGTGGAGTAATATTTACATCCCAGGAGGATCTCTGGAGCTCGGTACCACAACGTCACGACTTCGTGCGTGTATGTGCGCACCGGCACACCGAACGCCCTCGCGAGCCCAAAGTCCGCCAGTTTGATTTCACCCTGAGCGTTAATGAGCAGATTTTGGGGTTTGAGATCTCTGTGGAGAACCCGATGTGAGTGACAGAAAGCCAAACCCTGGAGCAGCTGGAACAGGTAGCTCTTGACGAGCGCGAGGGATATACCGGAGACGGATGACGAGTCCATAAACCTCTTCAGATCCTGATGAAGAAACTCAAAGACGAGGTAAAGTTTGTTTTCTGTGTGGATCACATCGCGCAGCTTGACGATGTTCGGGTGGTTGAGCTCCTTCAGCAGGGAGATCTCGCGGATGGCGGTGCTCGGGACGCCTTCGGTCTCCGTGTCCAGTCTGATCTTCTTCAGCGCGACCGTTTCTCCCGTGACCTTGTTCTTGGCTTTATAAACCACCCCGTACGTTCCCTCGCCGATCTTCTCCACTTTCTGAAAAGACTCCATGTCAAACTTTCTTTAGTGTGTTTAAAACAGCGCGCGCGACTGCTGTGCGGCGACCGGAGTTTCAGTCGCGTAACTAAAACATTAAAACACGGTAAAAACACGGACAACTCGGTTTCATGTCACAACAAACCGTCCCGCCAATTCTCTCAGCGACTCGCGCGCTGTCGTGTTGCTAAGACGTCATCTTTCTGCAACTACATAGCGAGTCACGTGACGACCGGCGCGGAGATGACGCCGCTTCCGTTTTCAGATAAAATAAAAGTTTATATACAGAAGCTCTTAAAAGCAAAAACGATTCTTAACAGTTGGATACAAAGAGATCTCGATTTTTGAAAAAAAAGAAAAAAATCCTGTTAACTAAAAGATTTGTTTATAGCTTCATCTCTAACTATACCTCCATATTTAATAAAAGAATGTAGCACTGCAATATTCAACTTTATATGGAAGAATCAACATCACTATATTAACAAAAAAAATTCATAGTTATGAAGGAGGTTTAAATGTTATTGACTAAATAATAAATAGTGTTATAAAAACCCAATGGTTAAGATTCCATATGGCAAAAAAATAAATTTCTCTGGCCAAAAATATATGCTAAATTTATTTACATAAGTATTTTAAGCTTAATTAAATATATTTTTAATTTGAAAATATACTAGTCAACATTTGAAGTGGATCAAAAAAGTTCATCAAATTTGTCCTAAAACAGGAACAAGTATTGGGTATCGGTTTTAAGACAACTTTTATGAAAGGTTTTGATCCACTTCAAATGTTGACTAGTGTATATTTAGCTTTAACCTTCATATATTAACATATATTTCAACATGTATTTCATGGGAAACAAATACATTTCTAATTTTACATCCCATACGGGAAATACTATATTTTTCTAGCCAAAATATAAAAGTTATAAATTGTTATAAGTTGACTTGTATAAAGTGTATAAGCATGTATAAAAGTATAAGTTTATTTTTGCTGTTGAAAATTTAAAATACAACTTTTTCTCCCAATGCGACATGAATATAAATGCTTAAAAATATATTTATCTTTAAAATATATTTCAAAATATAAAAAAATGGCCAAAAAATATATTGGTAAAAATACATTTTGTAAATATATTTTTTGCCATTTTCTTTAAATACATCTTTTTTTTTGAAAATATATATTTTTGGCATATGGGATCATACCTTCATAATACAAATGGTTTACAGTTTCTGCTTCCATTTTTTAAGAAAATTTGTGGCTCAGGGTTTTTGATAAAATGTGATTTTGAGTCCAAATTAACGTTACTTCTTAAGTTATCTACATTCCATGAGCAAGTTCTCCGATGTTGGAAATTAGCATTCTCCCACAACTTCAACCCACACAAAACTTGTATTTGGAACAATAATTTTATTGTAAACCATAACAAATCTGTATTTTATGGAAATTGGTTTCAATACAACATTCTCTCCCTACTGGACATAATGGATAACTCTGGGAACATTCTCAGTTACAATGATTTTTGCCTAAACTTAAGTTTGCATGTCACCCTTAAGAGTTTTATATAGTTATAAAGTCCATACCTGAAATCATGATATTATTGATAAAAGGAATTCTTTCACACTACTCTGTAAAATTCATTTTCTCAATCCTCTGTCTTGGTGAACTTTCTATAAAAGATCATAAATGCAACAACAATTATATTAAAAGTAAAATAAGAATAAACTATCACACCTTTCCAAGTCTTCCCAAAGTGAAAAACTTTAAAATAATAATTGACATCTAAATAATTCCTTTATTCAAACTTTAATATTGAAGATAACCCTTGTCAATATTGTGAAACTGAAACCATTGAGCATATTGTCTTTAATTGTAACTACACAAAGCAATTTTGGTTTCACTTGTATAGTAAAATGTCAAGTAGTTTTATATGTAAGAATCCCCTTGAATATAAACAAGTTAAGTTTGGTGTACTAAAAAATGATCCACAACACTACCTCATTAATAACCTTTTGAACTTGCATAATTTTTCATTTACTAATGTAGATTTCTTAAAACCCCTCCCTCCCTCCTTTCCTTACTTTATCAGGGAACTTGAAATGTTTGCAAACTCTCTTGATACCCTTTCAAATGCCAATTGTTTCATAGATCGCTGTACCCAATAACTATCTGTAACCCCTTGTTTTATCAATATTTTACTTAAAGTTTATTTTAGGGCTGTCAAACACTGTAAAAAAACATTTTTTTGTTAAATCAACTCGGATTTACAAGTCAATTCAACTTACTATTATTTATCTTGTCTAGTGATGAGTTGTTATAACTACAGGTGAGTTGTTAGTTGACTTTTCTCAACTATATTTTATAAGTTGTGATAACTCATCTCTGTTGACATGACTTGTAAATCTGGGTTGGTTTAACAAAAAATTTTAAGGCACCAAAGTATTTTTACAGTGAAATTAATCGCATACAAAATAAAAGTTTGTGTTTACATAACATTATGTGTGTGTAGTGTGTATAATTAGTATTTATATATAAAAACACACCCAATCATGTATATATTTAAGTAAAATTGGTTATATTTATATACAGTCTTGTTCAAAATAATAGCAGTACAATGTGACTAACCAGAATAATCAAGGTTTTTAGTATATTTTTTATTGCTACGTGGCAAACAAGTTACCAGTAGGTTCAGTAGATTCTCAGAAAACAAACAAGACCCAGCATTCATGATATGCACGCTCTTAAGGCTGTGCAATTGGGCAATTAGTTGAAAGGGGGGTGTTCAAAAAAATAGCAGTGTCTACCTTTGACTGTACAAACTCAAAACTATTTTGTACAAACTTTTTTTTTCTGGGATTTAGCAATCATGTGAATCACCAAACTAATATTTAGTTGTATGACCACAGTTTTTTAAAACTGCTTGACATCTGTGTGGCATGGAGTCACCCAACTTGTGGCACCTCTCAGCTGTTATTCCACTCCATGATTCTTTAACAACATTCCACAATTCATTCACATTTCTTGGTTTTGCTTCAGAAACAGCATTTTTGATATCACCCCACAAGTTCTCAATTGGATTAAGGTCTGGAGATTGGGCTGGTCACTCCATAACATTAATTTTGTTGGTTTGGAACCAAGACTTTGCCCGTTTACTAGTGTGTTTTGGGTCATTGTCATGTTGAAACAACCATTTCAAGGGCATGTCCTCTTCGGCATAGGGCAACATGACCTCTTCAAGTATTTTAACATATGCAAACTGATCCATGATCCCTGGTATGCGATAAATAGGCCCAACACCATAGTAGGAGAAACATGCCCATATCATGATGCTTGCACCTCCATGCTTCACTGTCTTCACTGTGTACTGTGGCTTGAATTCAGAGTTTGGGGGTCGTCTCACAAACTGCCTGTGGCCCTTGGACCCAAAAAGAACAATTTTACTCTCATCAGTCCACAAAATGTTCCTCCATTTCTCTTTAGGCCAGTTGATGTGTTCTTTGGCAAATTGTAACCTCTTCTGCACATGCCTTTTTTTAACAGAGGGACTTTGCGGGGGATTCTTGAAAATAGATTAGCTTCACACAGACGTCTTCTAACTGTCACAGTACTTACAGGTAACTCCAGACTGTCTTTCATCATCCTGGAGGTGATCATTGGCTGAGCCTTTGCCATTCTGGTTATTCTTCTATCCATTTTGATGGTTGTCTTCCGTTTTCTTCCACGTCTCTCTGGTTTTGCTCTCCATTTTTAGGCATTGGAGATCATTTTAGCTGAACAGCCTATCATTTTTTGCACCTCTTTATAGGTTTTCCCCTCTCCAATCAACTTTTTAATCAAAGTACGCTGTTCTTCTGAACAATGTCTTGAACGACCCATTTTCCTCAGCTTTCAAATGCATGTTCAACAAGTGTGGGCTTCATCCTTAAATAGGGGCCACCTGATTCACACCTGTTTCTTCACAAAATTGATGACCTCAGTGATTGAATGCCACACTGCTATTTTTTTGAACACACCCCTTTCAACTAATTCAACTAATTGCCCAATTGCACAGCCTTAAGAGCGTGCATATCATGAATGCTGGGTCTCATTTGTTTTCTGAGAATCTACTGAACCTACTGGTAACTTGTTTGCCACGTAGCAATAAAAAAATATACTAAAAACCTTGATTATTCTGGTTAGTCACATTGTACTGCTATTATTTTGAACAAGACTGTATATATATATATATATATATATATAAAAAAAAGATATATATATATAAATTATATATTATATATATTATATATTATGTGTATACAGTATTAAAAGGCAAATACCACACAGTACAAACATATGTTATGTAAACACAAACTTTTATTTTGGATGCGATTAATCTTTTGACAGCCCTAGTTTATTTATTTAATTTTATTATTATTATTTGTTTTTATGTCTTTTTCTATTCTTTCTGTTATCAATTATTATTTATATGTGTTTAATTCCTTACACTTCTTTGTAATTTCATGTCTAACCTTTGCCTGTTGACAATGCAATACGTCTGCCTTTGACAAATGTAACTTATTTTTATGAGTTGCATAAAAATTTGTTGAGCCATATTATTCTTGTTTTTCTTTTTCTTTTACAGTTTTCCTGAAGGCACCAGCTTCTCAGTTTTTAATTTTGGTTGCTTTATAACAGTGGTTGTAATAACACGCCATTAAAATTATATTTCAAGATTCTAACCCCAGATTTCTTCTGGACCTGTATTCAATTTCAATTCATTGTTTCAAAGCAGTACTAAATGAAAACGTTTTGTATAACCTTTCTTTTTACAGTCCATTCACATTTCATTACCAACACATTGACACCTGCTGTTAGAAGTGGTGTACTGTTTGAAGCAAAGAAGGCTCAGTGTAAAACGCTTCATCAATTCTTGTAACTTGAAACAAAAATGAACCCCACAAAATTATCACAGTGACATCTTCTGTTTGAAGCGGTGAAGTGTGAGAAATATATTGGTATATTGAAAAGCGATTTTAAAGCTGAGCACAACTAGAAAAATGTATAATTATGAGTGATGACCTAAACCAGTGTTTCTCAACCAGGGTGCTTCAACAAACTTCTAAGGGTGCCCTAAAATGACTTTAAATTATTACAAAATACAAAACAAGCATGAAAATGAGCTAAAACAACTAATAATTAAGATATTTCTTAATTTTTTGTAACAAATATACATCTGTCTACGTATGCCAAGCTCTAGTACACTGTAAAAAGTAATAAATCTAAATCTGGAAGATAAATGAACATACACATAAAATAGCATTTACATTTAAATTTCACTGTCCAAATGCAGTCCCATGCAAAGCATGCTGGGAACTACTGGCTATGTTTACTAAAATCATTCATGTAGTTTCAACACAAAATTATTAAGTTAATTTCATTCTTACAAATTTAAGTGGATTATACATGATAAAATGAAGCTGAATTTACGCAATAAATTGTTCATTTAGAATTACTCAAATGATTCATATTTTTTATGTTATTTTAACTCAAATTTTGATTAAAAAAACAAGAATTAAATATTTTTAATACAGTTTACTCGTTTTATCTTTGTTAAATCTACTAAGGCACAGAAACACTTTTTACAGTGTATATTTTATTTGTGGGGGGCTTCAAATATTGTTGGGGGCTTGAAAAGAAAAAATTGAAAACCCTTGACCGCTGTTTTTTATGGCTGTCAATACCAACACCATACCCAAGAGACCACAAGAATAACCACATGATTAAAACAAAATTTGTGTTTTTATTCAAAAGTCCTCAAAGAAATGAACAGAAATAAAGCTCAATTAATAATCTACTGGAAACAAAGGAAATAAAGTTTTTTTGGCTTAAACACTCCAGAAAGAAAAATACAGAAGATTTCTGATAAACCAAACATACAAGTTACCACTGGCAAGCGTGTGGCACATGTAAAACACACACACACACAGAAAAAATTTACAAAATTAAATCTCATATAGTTATCTCTATGAAAATCTTTTTCAATTTTTTTTTCAAATTTTTCAAACAGTCTGTACAAAACTTCTCTCTTCATAAATTATTACTTTGTCATATAACTTAATGGCTGTCTAGTACATGATTTTTCATATTCATGAGCATTTCTCTCTACACACACACTTTCCAACTCTTCTGACCCAGACGCAGATTGGCACTTTGGATTCAGATGTTACTAGCAGCATGACCTACACAACAACTCCACAGTGACTTTCATTGGGTACCACAGACACACAGAAGCACACAAACACTTCAGGAGTGGACGCTGTTGTGAGCTGAGCACCGTGGATTACACCGCGTAAGTATGTCTGGACTCGAGTACAGATCCTGGGAAAACCACTTCCAGGGATAACATTTCCTTTACTCTATGACTTGCATGTCATTTTAAACACGTATGCTGTTCGTTTTACTGAGGAATTTTACTGTTCGTTGACAGATGTATGTGAGTAACAGTCTAAAATTTTGGCTCATGGAAAATTGCCTCTTCCTGCCCGTTTGTGTTCCACAGTAAAAATAACAGCAGGCAGGTTTGGAAAGACACGAGGGCACTAAAAATCACTACAGCCGTTTCTCTACATCACTTTCATTCTCTCGCTTACTTTCTTTTTCCATTTCCTATGGACTTCAACATGGACAATATCCTGTGATGAACAAGCAGCAGTTTGAACTTTGAAACGATGAATCTGAATGCTAGACGACACTAAATCACGCACAACTTTCCTTATAACCACAACAATAAAAACAAATTTGTCTGAGGAAGAAGAAGAAGAGCGTCAAAGTATTTAAAAAAAAAAACCTGAAAGAAATCAAGTGTATCCGCACAGCTCCCGAGCTGTCGTTTGGTCTGGAGGGGCGGGCTGAACCTGCTAGCCCGACCAATCAAAACAGAGGAGAAAAAAAACTCTTGAGGTAGATAACGGTCAACAAGACCACCAGGTCAAAAACACAGTCTTTTGGAAGACAAATTAACGAATAAAGTCTTACTAAAAGTATATCGTGATAAAATAATTAAAAAAGCATTTTCTTGTCACGCTGTGATCTACGTGTTTGTTATTTTAAAGGCTCCGCCTCGAAACCTAGTGAGCTACCTACACACTGCATACTAAGGAAGCACATAGCCTTTGGTCACGGCAATACTAAAATATGGAGCGAGAGAATTTAAAAATGTTTGACCCAATATTTGTGTGTGCTTGTGGTCTTGTTGTTATTACAGTATTCTGTACTCTTTTAAATCTCTCTCTCGCTCTCTTCTTTTAAAAATGTATACGTTTAGGTTGTTGCCTATTTAAAGTCGCCTAAATAGACGAGGCGCTAGCCCACTAGGTTTCAAAACAAAGCCATACTTTCAACCTGTCCTCTTTGCGTCTTTAAGTTTCACTTGTCTCCTCCTCTCTGTAGTGATGTTTTACGTTAGATTGTGGCACTTGCTGGATCCGTCCTTCATGCTATTGTTGTCAACACCTGAACTACTAAAGACAGCTGAATGCATTTGTACAAAGAAGGCACGTTCTTCAAACTGCAATCTCGTCAGTTAAAAAGTCTCAGCATGGCCCGCTTGAGAGAAAATGACGTCACATCCGTTGATTTTGCACGATAGCTGACCGTCTTTGGTGAAGTAAACTGGAAAGTGTCGAGTTTTGTCGTCTTCTATAAATGCGCGCTGAAATCTATCTACATCTACGTTCACCTCCGTCACGAAAGGCTTGCTATGAATGTTTGCCCGCGACAACCGAGTACGACGATGATGTTCGGTCCGACTGACAGGCCACGCCCCCTCCCCAATAATCGGAATAGAAGTCAAAGCACTTTCCCATCCACACGAGTTCGATCTAAACTACAACACCAAGACTACTGTAAAACAAAGGCATTTATCAAAAACGTGATCGTTCAGCAGAATTTCTACCACATTCAAACAACCAAAGGATCTTTACCTTTGATTATAAAAACATTAAATCCTATTATTAAAACACCATCAGTTTTAGCACTCGAAACGGTACTCTAAAAGCAGATCAGAAAAAAGCAAAACACCAAAATCCAAGCACAGCGGAAATTTTCATTTGCTAGATGCAAAGCCCTACTCGTCGGCTGATTTACAAGGCAGTAGCTGGCGTCCTCTCGAGCTACTGTACAAGAAAATTTAAGGCAAATTGTAAAAGACGAACAGATCGGAAAACACATCACCGACACTCACACCTCAAGCACAAACACATCTGACTCGGGATGTCCCGCAAACAAACTAAAACAAATCTCTAGTTCAGTACAAAAGATAAAGAGAGAAAAAAATAAACACACAAATCTCAAATCATAAAAATCAGAACAATGGACATCTCATTTAGTTTCTGCATCTAAGTGACAATCCTTGATAGAAAATAAGCTTTGTTTCCTTATTAAAATAAAACTTTTCCCCTTATTTCATCGTTTTGTTTTTCGGAGAGCATCATCCGTCCATGAAACAAATATCACCTACTGGAACTTACACCAAAATAGCTGAAGTAGTTTTATTACAAAACCGAGGAACTCATTGTTGAATCTGTGCAAATGTTGAATTGTGGGTAAATCCGGTCCTTCAGATGAAACGGGTACTGATTCAGAGGTCGCCTTGCTCGCTTACAATCCTAAAAAACAGTGAAACAGAAGTAAATCAACTTTAAATTTACAGAGTATCCTATCATGACATTCATGTTAATGTCCATTCGTTTACATGTACACCAATAATGCCATTTTTCCAATAATGATTCAATCGCAGTAAGATATTAACATGACTGGACTTAACTTTTTCCTCCCGTTTACATGCAGTTTATATTTTCTGATTGGGTGATTCTCACGAAACCATTGAAACACCACGGCACTAATGATTTTAGCTTTAAAATGTGTAATATAGTAACATTAAAAAGCATCAGAATTAACACAATACTTTGTTCTACCTTGCACAATGTGTGATTTCAACATAAGAATTTATAATTGGAAATTTTATCTCATTTTCTGCTGAAATTCTCATTACCGCAATGTGTCCGGCTGTGAACATGCGTTATGTTGTAATTTAATCAAATTAACACAAAAATATTAAGAAAAAAATAAATGGATTTTTTGCTAGACTACTTTAGATGACAGAAAAATAATTTACTGAATATTCATGTATAATAATAATGAAGAAAAATTAGGAAAATGATGTGTCCATGCCTGATGTTCTCATCCTCCGCAACACTTTTTGAGAACAGTTTAAGCACACATACAGAATTTTAATAAAGTTTGATTTTGAGTGACCAAGCACATGGACCAGTTACTTCAAGATGGCTACCAGGTAAGATCATTTTTTTTACCGTTATTTTGAAATATTGTCTTGTCAGAATGCTTACACGACATTTTGATTATCATTACCGCAACAGATGCTTATTAAATGTTAATTTAATTAATAGAAGCATAATACTTTGATTTTAAATGCATGTGCAGAATCTCCAAATTATGTTTTTGCAGGTTTGTCATGTCATTTTGAAAATATGTCAGTGTTGATGTTTTCTGACTGTTGCGGTAATGAGATTTTTTAGGACGAATTTTTTAAATTATGTTACAAAAAGTGTTAAATGATCAGTAAAAGTTTTTAAATTAATGTTCCCATTTACTCCAGACTTTCAATGTGTGGTGGGAAAAAAAGTAAATTTAAGCAATTTTTACATTTTCATGCTTGACATTTTTAAAACCAAGTTTTTGTGAGAATCACCCGATTATTCACATAAGTCCAATGCAAAGCACAAATGATGAACTCACATATACTGTCCACTGTTTTAATTTACTTCTGTTAAAATGAAAGAACACATTCTGGACATATTTTGTTATTCGATCCCGTAATGAAGACAGAAATATTATGACAGTGCCTGTAACAGTTTTATAAGCTGCTGTTGTGTTATTTGAGCTGTTTCTGGATGAGTGGTGTTGACAAAGATCAGGGAAAACTTCCTAATGTTTGTGCTTAAAGGGACACTCCACTTTTTTGAAAATATGCTCATTTTTCAGCTCCCCTAGAGTCAAACACCCGATTTCCACAGCTCTGAAATCCATTCAGCCGATCTCAGAATCCGGCAGCACCACTCTCAGCATAGCTTAGCACAATCCATTGAATCTGATTAGACCATTAGCATCGCGCTAAAAAATAAACAGAGTTTCGATATTTTTACGCAGCGCCTGAAAATAGTCCGCTTAGTAACTTTCAATAGCAGGGGACTATTTTCAGGTGCTGCGTAATATCACTACGCCTGTGCAGTCATGTTACAGCAACAAAATCTTTGATTATTACGCAAGAATGATTGATTGAATGATAACCACATCTGCCTAGAAAATCACAACTTTTAAGTTTCCATCAGTCTTAGTACACGATGTAACTACAGAAGAGTCAAGTTTAAAATAGGAAAAATATCAAAACTCTTTGGTTATTTTTAGCGAGATGCTAATGGTCTAATCAGATTCAATGAATTATGCTAAGCTATGCTAAAAGTGATACCGCCAGACCCGGAGATCAGCAGGATGAATTACAAAACGGTAAAACTCAATTGTTTAACTCTATGGGAGCTGGAAAATAAGCATATCCCCAAAAAAAGTGAAGTGCAACAAAGGTGCGTAACAAAAACACATGCGCAATACAGTTAATGCCGTATAGATTAAAGTGCATACATGGCCGCATACTGCGATAAAAAATGCCGTACGCCACCTGCTTTAATACAGTTATACTCACGGCGATTATGAGCTTAAATCACATTATTTGTATCGTGTATAAGTATTGTGTTTACATGAGGCAAAGTATAATTGCATTATTGCCAAAATCCCATTATAACCGTATTATGAATGTGCATGTAAACGTGGTAATTTTTAGGTCACATGATATATAACGTATTGAACAGACCTCTTCATCACTTGCTCTGTTGATAGGTATACGGTGAATGATCGCTGCTGGATTCCACCTGAGGTTGTGGACTGTTCTCCTGTAACAAATTATAAGGAAATGAAAGTTCATATCAAACTAGACTACACCAGATATGCACTGCTTTATTTTAAAGGATAAATCTTGCCCAGGTCACATTTCACTCAAGAATTATACTATGTAAAAGGCTGACTATTTTCAGAAATGTTTTATGCATCGCAGAATTAAACGACGTATGTTTACTTTAAATAAAACAAAAGCATTGCACTGTCTCTTGACTGAAATGCAATATAATCTACATAACTATATGATCAGTGGTGTATAAAGACCTTATATAATGAACTGTATTGTTTTTATTACCTTATGAGACATTTTTATCTACATACACTGTGGGTCCCCTTACGTGGAAGTCGACATCATGTTTTTACAGTAGCAGTAAACTGACAAACTGCTTTATAAGAGCGCGTTTTGTCTCAGACTACGACATGTTTAGCAATTTAAAATTGAAGGGTGAGAGTTGGTTGCAATTCACAATCTCACCACTAGACGCCGCTAATGTACACACACCACCTTTAATTTAAAAAGTAAATTAAACTTTAAGATTTTAAGATTAAGATTTGTTGTGAACAACCTGTACAAGACTTGATTTAATTTAAGCATACATACTTTCTCATTTTAGGGGTGAAATATGACCAACACATGAGATTCACTTGAAAATTTTAGGGCAGCTCTGTCCTTGAACATTCATTTTTAGTTTTTTAGGTCTGTACGAGGCTATAGCTTGAAAAAAAAGTAACACAAACTCACCTCGACTGGGACTGCAGGGGTCTGCATGTGTGTGTATGGGCCGATGTACTGCCCCTGAAGAGCTGGACTAGCTGCCATAAACTACAAAGAGAGAGAGAGAGAAAGAGAAAGAGAGAGATAGAGAGAGAAATTCACATGAAACCTGAACATGTGCTTGTACAAAATACAAAATCTGCTGCTGTGAGTTTTGTGCTGATAAAAACTAAAGTGGAATCATTTTCATCCCTTCAGCATTTTTTATGAAGTTATTTTGTGTATTTTTGCTGAAGTCATCTGGAGTTGTGCGCATTGTGAATCCCTCTTTATTTGTTTAATATAGGAACATGAGTATAATGTCCTAATTCCATGATATCTGTATGCGTATGAATAGTATTAATATTGTTTTATTTTTACTCTTTAGTAATTAAATGGTATTAAAGTGAGCATTAAATTATACAGTATACTGTGGTGGCTTTTATGTTTTCATTACAATTTGGTAATTCACCAGTAGTTGGCTCACGTGGTGTCTCATGTGAACTTCAACAACTTCAAACATCATTTCACCCTAAACTATATTATCATAGTGCTGCTTTGCAAAAACGTATATTTGCTCTGGGAAATGCAAATCTGTTTAGTTTTATATTTTGCGGTGTGTTTGTAAAGCTGGTACAAAATAAAAAATGTTTGTGGCGTTCTACATCCAAACATTTTGTAATTGCTGTTGGTTAATACATATGAGATAATTTATGTAATTTAAGTCATTGACCGGTGACAGGAATGTTATTTGACTTTTATTAGTTGTCCTTTATTTTCAGTGTTTGTATTTCTAACTGGAACCATTAGAAACTTTGTGTGAAAACCAAGCCGTTGGCATTAACATCCAAAGGCCATTTAACTCTTTCCCCGCCATTGACAAGTTCTCTCGTCAATTAGGAGAAAACATTTGCATAAAAAAGTGTTCCTGATGAATTTTTATGTTCATTTGCAATACTGCGATTATCCACTAGATGGCACACTTACCCAATTTATGAAAAAAACTGAAGCCAAAATGTTATTTACTAATTTTAAACTTTGTGTAAGTTTTGATAATAGTTCTGAATCTGATCTCTAACAAAATTCCTTCTCAAAAATGTAATTATTTCAGCTTTTTGCTAAAAAAAATTTTTTAAAGAAAAAAAACATATTTAAGTTTATAAGCAGAGAGAAAAAAAATAGGATAAAACGTTTTTTTCCCTGTTTTGTTTGTTTATTGTTTGTTTAAAGGCATGGGTCTGTTCTTTCATTTCAATTTGAATGTTTATATATTTTAAGAAGAAAATGTTCCTGGAAGGCATTTTGTGAAAATCACAAAAAATGCTGGCGGGGAATGAGTTAAGATTTCTTGTGCTGTTATGCACCAATAAAATGAAATAAAAAATAATTTTGGACCAATAATTATGTGAGTGAAGTTAACTGGCATGAACCAAAGTGAACAAAAGTGATCAACAAAATAGTTTCTAATGTGCGCTCAGCTTTGGGAAAAGAAACACTGAAGATTAACATGGAGTTTGTCCTTTATTATGACGCACCTGTCTGGGACATTATGTTACAGCGTACAGAAAACAAAACAATAAACGAGTAATGATCCTGACCGTTCCTGTGCTGCCCAATGACAGGTGACTCATCTGCTGAGAGAGAGGAGACATCATGGACGTGGGCTGCAGTGACATGGAGTGGTCTATGGAGGGCGATATCACAGCTCCCTGAAAGAAAACACCAAACTTTGTTATCTCTCATGTTTATTCAATTTAGCACTTTAATCAATGTTTGTAAGCAGGATTCTTTTATTAATAATTGAGGTTTGCCAGGACGTTTTGGACCTGGTGTTATGGTTTTTCAATGCATGGTTCCCATTTCAAGGCCAATGTCAAATTTCACCGACTAAAGAGCTAAATTTCCATGACCTATGTCTTAGATGCTGTGAGCCTGATAATGTAGTGTACACTGAGTTTATAAAAAATTAGCTTAAATACTTACACACTCAAAATACATTTGTCACAATCATTTATATAGCTGAGTAAGTTACTTAGCGTGTCTTAGTCATTACTGATCTCTGAGGCTAACTGTTTCTTTGCATTGCTGTTTACGTCTCTGTCCGCTTCACCCAAACCATCTGTCAAGATGGAGTTCAGCTGGATGTCTCCCAAACAAACACTGCTAAAAGTCCAGCATGAATAAACAGAGGAAAGAAAGCAATCACATAGCACGGATAAAAGAGACTTACAGGATGTTGTAAGATGTATGGCTGATGGGTGACCCACGATGGATTCTGTACCTGAACATTAAAAGCACACATGTGGGTCAAAGCGTTTAATAGAGACGGCTATCATTCATTTAGCATTATATTGTTTTGATCCCTAATACGCCTTAAATCATTCCACCACCATGTTGATTCCAAAATGAGGCTGTGAGGGATTGATGCTGTAAACCTATTGTTTTGTATCAGGATGCTGGGCATTCGGACATCAAACACAGAAAATGCATCATTTTAAAAATTTCCACAGGACAAAGAACCTCAGAAATCATGGATTGTTAAAATGAGAAGGGACATATGATTTTGAGATGAAAGCAGCACAATGTTTACATAAAATTAGTGATGCACCGATGTATCGGCCACCGATATTTATCGGCCGATTTTTGATGAATTTGAAACCATCAGCATATCGGCAATAGCACAAGAAAGGCCGATACCGATTGTTTATTAATTAACTGCATAAAGAAATCCATTATATGTAAAAAATGAGTTGATGTTGTTAATAAAATAAATGCTGAATAGCAAAAACCACCTTTTTGAAGGTTGTCATGCTTATTATATTTGTTTTAGCTTAATTTATGCCTCTCTTATTATGTTGGTCAGTTGAATGTTAATTAGATCCAATCCATGTTCAGTAAAAATAATTTGATGCAGAAATAAACTAGCTAATAGACCAACTGTATAGTATTGTATACAAGTGTTTAATATCGGTATCGGCATCGGTATCGGCCAGAAGTTGTCTGTTTAAATCGGCATCGGTATCGGCCCCAAAAAATCCTATCGGTGCATCCCTACATAAAATCTTTTGTTATTAGCCTGTTGGTTAATCATTAATTTCTAATGTTGTGCTCATGCTTACTTTTCTTTAAAAACATAACGGAGAAAATACATGATGGGACATACTCTTATGATCTATACAAACTGGACATGTATACTTAGTTGTTGTTGTCATAAAATATTGTATTAGTGAGAAAAGTAAGCATGCTTACAATGTGAGAAATTAGCGATTGGGTCAGTGACAAAAACGGTTTGGCAAGATGAGAAATTCAAAAATCTTTAAAAAAAACTTGTTTTAAAAGCATGCATCAGGTTTATTTCAATGCACATAGTGTATTTATGTACATTTTATGCAATAAAAAATTACATTTGCAGCATTTTTATGAAAGTTAAGACTGAATGGACCTGAAAATGTCGAATGGTGTTACCGCCAATTGCGCCTCAGAATGAGAAATATAAAATATTATATCCACCTTGATAGCATAAGCGTAATCATAAAAAAAAAACATTTTATTAGTTGTTTCTAAATGTCAATTTTAATGCGTTTTTGTAATATTTGTCTTGATATATGCTGAAAACAGCTCTGTTTTCTAAATAATCTTTGTCAAATGATGTAAAAATGTATGTAATTTCATGTTACACTAAACTATATGAATATATTTTAGGGATGCGCCAATATGGAAATTTTGGCCGATACCGATAACTCTTTATATTTGGGGGCAGATAACCGATATATATAAGCCGATAAATATTCATATTTTTTCACAATGAAAAACTCCCAGACCGCGGACATCTTGTCTTTGCGCTAGACTAGCATACTCTTCTTAAGCCCGCAACACATGTCATCTTCATGCTATGTCACAGAAAGCACCAATCAAAACTCCACATGGCCAGCAATGAGCAAGTGAAGTGGTTCAACAAACCAAAATAATCCATCATTTATCGGCTTTCATTTATCGGCCTAATTTTGCTATCAGACCGATAACCGATAATATTAAAAATAAGCAGTTATCGGCCGATAACGATATGTCGCCCGATATATCGTGCATCCCTAATATATTTATATTTTCATTTAAAAAAATACTAGTTACAACACATTTACATTTTTGCAATTATCCCCCATATTCTTTAAAAATGAAATAAAACCAGAAATTTTAGACTTGATCCTCAAAAAAGAGAATGTATGCAAGTAATCTGCAAATTTATTTTGAAATTTTAACTCTTTTACATTTAATTGAACCATACGGACACAGAATAATTAAAGTCACATCACTGAACCGATTAACAAACAGGCCAATAACAAAACAGATTTATGTACACATTGTTCTGCTCTTATCCTAAAATTAGGTCGTATTCTCATTTTAACAATCCATGACTTCTGAGGTTCTTTGTCCAGTGGAAATGTGTAAAATGATGTATTTTCTGTGTTTTGATGGCAGAATGACCAGCATCCTGATACTAAACATTAGGTTTAAAGTGCACTTTCTGGACGTCCATCCATCACAGCCTCAGTTTGGAATCAACATGGACTTTCGTTTTTATATTTGTTTGATAATTGATTGAAACTTTTAACATCATAAATAACCCCAAGCCAATTAGAGTTTAAGACCCCTGTCTTACAGGTTTGGCACACCCTGAAAAAACAATAATTATTTAGAATTGTAACTTTCATGAACTTTTCCTAGATGCATCCATGTCTAAGCTCTTGATACAGTCTGATATTAACTGGATGTTATCTTACCGGGTATGTGGACACAGGTGAGATGTATTGAGACATTGGAGTCTGCGTGATCATTCTGTTTGTAATACTGTAGGCGGTCGGATAAAATCTGTTATGAAAAAGACAAAGAGAGTCAATGAAAAGAGGCACATTTAAAAAGCAAGACTGTAAATTTGCTTGTTAAGTCATGACGTAAGCAATATTGTTTCTGGGTCCAAGTCTCCACTTATTTTAATAGAGGATATTATTTAAACAGCCGTTTATGTGCACTGTTTATTCATATTACACATTTAAGCAAAAATTGTATAAACCCGCCTTGTACTGCACTGCAATCTCCAGGCTTATGAATCACGAAAGCAATATATTAATAATACATAATAAAATACATGTTCATGAGTCCATGTCTGGTCATCTCTTTTGTTATGGAGATAAAATTAGGATTATAGGATTTTTAGTAGTTTTGCATTATGATAGGAGTGTATATTAGCGTGATTTTTCTATTATTTCACTATAGCATTTGAGATCGTTTGGACCCATAAGCACTGCATCACATCAGACTGAAGTGAATTTAAAAATTGTATAATACGGATACAGTTACAGATAAACAGCAACGTAACTCACAATATAGCAGAACCTAAAATGTTTCATTGTCTAAATAATTTCTAAAAATTTAGACAGAGATTTTAATTATACAAATTCTTAGCAGGTGAAACATAGCAGGTGCACTCCTGACATGGAGGCAATTTTAAAAGTATCTTCAAAAGACATTTTGCTCAATTTTTAAGACAGCACTGCAAGCATCTTAAGCCTTTTTACACACAGAATACAGAAAATGCACAAAAATTGTCCAGGATTGTTTGATTTTGGCTCATTCACATTGTCAATGATTTCCCTCGTGTCAAAGAGCTGAACGATAACTTGTTATTGCGATGACACATGCATCCTCCTCACTACTAAACACCCCCTTAAGGCATTGTTTCTGCCTTTTGTTGAGGAAATGTTACGTCAATGTTACTACTGTAGGTGCCTGTTATTGGAGCGATCCCAGAATCAATTACAGGATGTGTTTGAGTTCACACAAAAGGCATGCTGGCAACTTTATGGGATTTTTCTGGGATCAATGTGAACTTCACTTAAGATTATTTACTGCAGTTTCGTTGCTATTCAAGAAGGTAGCTCAATAGGTTTTGAGTCCCCTACATATAGTCCACTGTAAGTAAAGGTTCATTTATCTAGATCAGGAATGTACCCGACCCAAATCACTTTTTACCCCGGGGTCTTTATCTATATATATATATATATATATATCTATATATATATATATATATATATATATATATATATATATATATATCTATCTATATATATATATATATATATATATATATATATATATATATATATATATATTATTTATTTATTTATTTATTTATTAGGGTTGTGACAATTAATAGGGCAAATGCGCGTTTTCTCAATGAATGAATTTGAATGAATTACGGTGAAATGCAGCCACATCCCAAAGCCAGGGGGCGCTCTCGCTTAGAATCACAATTTGTGCCACAGAAGAAGTAGCATACCAAACACTATTCCAGGAAATGTCTAACAGAATATTTATATCGCTGTTCTTCAGATTGTTTCAGGTATTTTCATGATAATAAAGAATATTTTAAATGATTGTGTTTGACGAGTGTTGCTTTTTTCAATGCACGTTATAAACGAGTCAAACTTGTAGTGATTTTAGATTGATAAGGACTTCCTACTGCATCGATGCCGTAGTACATGCACAAGCTGTGCATGAAACACTGAATCGGAGCCTTACGATTCACGAATCGATTTTAGACAGGTCTTTTTAATGGGAGCGTGATGCATCGATGCACATCCCTAATATATATATATATATATATATATATATATATATATATATATATATATATATATATATATATATATATAGATAGATAGATAGATAGATAGATAGATAGATAGATAGATATATATATATATATATATATATATATATATATATATATATATATATATATATATATATATATATATATATATATATAGATAGATAGATAGATAGATAGATAGATAGATAGATAGATAGATAGATAGATAGATAGATAGATAGATAGATAGATAGATAGATAGATAGATAGATAGATAGATAAAGACCCGACCTGAGACAAACATGGAAAAAATTTGACCCAAGTCCGTCCCGAACCAATGAATTTTTTTTACCCGACTGGACCTGAATGCAAACGGCCCTAATGTGTGTGCAGTATGCAGCCCCACACGCACCAGTCAGACAGAAAAAAACCTGTTGGCCTCGCAACCAATTGGCCCACTGCTCCATTTATTTTACTTTGTTATCTGACGACGACACCAAGGTCACCGCTAAAACGTGTATTTCAATTTGATTGACAGGTCTGGCAGACAGAGGGGGGATTGGAAAAGGACATTGACGCACACACGTGAGATAATTTGGGTGGTCTTGGGGCTGGTGGTCATAAACACATTCATTTTAAATTACCAGAGACCCGATGCCAACATTATTATACCCGACCCATGTCCGATGCACACGTGAAACCTTTAGACCCAAACCCGCTCTGATCTTCGGTTTTGGATCTAAGTGGACCCGTTTTTTGTCATGCCTGATCTGCCCAATCAGTGTTACAACATTAGCATTGTGAATCTGTGGATGAGGATATTTTATAAGGGTTGTCTCTTACCCATTTTGCATAGCAGCTGTGGTGGGGTCGTATGTGAGGGTCATTCCAGCCTATAAACCAAAAACAGATCATTAAAATGCAAGCCATCTGCACACAAACAGAAAATCTCTTAAGCACATTCGGTCTGATCTGGTTTAACACCAAGTCTGGAGTAAGTGTGACATTTTTTAAAGGTGCAATCGGGGAGTTTTAGTGCCATCTAGCTGTGAGACTCTGAATTGCAACCAATGGCTCAGTCCAAAGGTCACCTGTCCTTTTCAAAACGCATAGTAAAGCTATGGTAGGACAAACACGTCATCATCTGAGAAAATATTACATTTCTATCAATGGCCCCTCCTAAATTTTACACATTGCACCTTAAAAAAATTATATGATATGATCATGGTCTCCCAAATACAATAGGCCTTACTTCCATATTCACAAATCATTATTTAGCCTTGGAGATGTGTGTTCACAGTGTGGACAAAATCCTACAATTCTGTCCGTTCAAGCATGGATGAACAGGAAGATATTCCTTAAGGAATAACTGAATTATCAGCTGTGACAGGAAACCCTGTGTGTATCGTGCCGTAATTATATTGTTCGGCTGTATTCTGCATGTGATAATGAGGAGAAATGTAATATAGTAGAAAGTAATTACTATTTAAAAACACGAAATTATCAGCTTGATTACCCTACTAAAAAATCCAGCATAAGGTAGCTGATTTAGCCTTTTTAAAGGGACACTCCACCTTTTTTTGGAAAATATGCTTATTTTCCAGCTCCCCTAGAGTTAAACATTTCATTTTTACCGTTTTGGAATCATGTGCGACCAGTTAAATTGACCATTTTTTTGTGATGTGACACTGAATTTGAAAACAGCACAAAGTACTTTCTGCATTTATCATTAAAGTATTTATTAGTAATACAGTGGAAATTAGTAGAAATGTGAATATTTGGTTAGCATGTTGATTTACGGTGTGTGCCCCTAAATTTTCTGGTTGCGCCCCTAAACTTTCAGTCGGGGGCCACTGTGCTCCTAGTGAAAAAAGTTAGTCTGGAGCCCTGAGTAGGGTATAGATGTTTGGAAACACTTTTTTTTTTACCAATCATTGTTTTATAAATGATCTCAAATAATATAGTTACATACATTAGGAGCTCTGTACCAAAACAGTATGTAGGCAGCATTTACGACAGAAGGGAATCCCATAATGCACCGCAACAAGTTCAGTAAAAATATTTATCCAAGAAAAAATGTGTGTCGATTATAACTATTTGCCTATGAAAACAATGGTCATGAGTTGCACGCGGTAAGTAAGACTTCTGTCTTATGTTGGAAATAGGCGAGTGCATATGATATAAATGACACGAACATGTAGTAAATCATAAGTTATAAGTGTTGCATGACTCATACTCACTCCTCCCGCGGTATGACAACAAATGAAACAGTCAGTCAGTGGCCGTGGGCAGGGTTTTGCTAGTGTGACATCACATTAACAAGAAAATCAAAACAGCATGTCTAATGAGAGTGCTTTGCTTAATGGGGATTAAAAAAGGCGGGTTGGGTTAAAATTTTTTTTATTGTAGGTGGTTGTGTTCTCACACTGCAAACACAAATTTTTGTCCAAACTCTTTGTAAAAGTGGATTTTGCATAATATGTGCCATATAATATTCAATGCTATGAAAAAATACGTCAGTTAACATCATTTTTTGCCATGATTAATTTAATAATGACGCATCATCTTTATTAAAGAGAAAATAAATACTTAATCTGATGTTTAAAGGTAATAAAATAGCTTTGACGTCGACTTTCTGGAGTTTAACAACTACTAAACAACTTTGTTCTCTCTCAACAAACAACTGTGAGGCAAGAGACGGGGGACTCATTATGCTTTTCAACTTAAAATGCATTTTTCTGTCTGTTTGCATTTGTATTTTTTAACTACTTATATAAGAATTTAAAGTATATATATCAATATAATCAAGTTTTTAATGATAAGTTTAGGGGTGAGAATCCTCAGATAGAGGGGGATCTGTCCCCCCGAACCCTCCATGAAGAATAGAGCAACACTCACAAGTCTTGCCTCGCCGTCTCTCGCCCAACCACGCCCGTTCTGGATGTATTTATTCTGACTTTGTCGCTTCTTCTGTCCTCCATCTGCAAACTTACACAGCAACGGCTCTGACGGTGCCATGAGGAAAGAGAGACAAAGTAAGAAACCCCTTAACGTCACTGTAGGCCTAGATTTTGCTATTTACGGCTGCAATATTTGTACTTTGCACTACTTAGTTAAATAAAAATCTATGGAGAGAACTGAAGATCAAAGTTCATTAAAGAGGCCCAAGGAACCTTCAATTTAAAGGCCATTTGTGTGGAAGAATGGGCCAGAATCACTCCTGAGCAATGCAGACGACTGGTCTCTCCATACAAGAGGCGTCTAGAAGCTGTGATCAATAAAGGCTTTTCTACGAAGTATTAAATAAAGTGTGTTCAATACTTATTCCCTGTGTCATTTCACTTTACTTATTATGACTCAACTTGTATACTTAAATTTTCTGATTTCTTTGTTTGAATTCAATATTTGGCTTGATGGCCACGTCTGGTGGAAATTTTGTGTCAATAGCCCACTTAGAAATCCTCTTACTGATAAAAATACTGATGTGTCAAAAACTTATTTTCACCGTTGTATTTAAAGTTCTGCACTTGGTAGTTGTTACCACAGCGTTTTCAATTTGCTAATAAAAAACATGGAATGTGAAAAAGAAAAAACACATTACGCTTACTTTTATATTTGGGTCAATGACGTGACGTTAATTATTTTGTGTCCGTATAGCTCAATTAAATGTAAAAGGGTTAAAATTTCAAAATTAATATGCAGATTACTTGCATACATTCTCTTTTTTTAAAAATGAAAATATAAATATATTCCTAAAAAATTGGAATAAAATTTTATCATCTAGTTAAATGTAATATGATTTTTGTTACATACAGTTTTACATCATTTGTCAAAGATTATTTAGAAAACAGAGCTGTTTTCAGCATATATCAGGACAAATATTACAAAAACGCATTAAAATCTACATTTAGAAATAACTAATAAAATGATTATTATTTATTTTTTGATTATAACGCTTACATGCCATCAACGTGGATAAAGTATTTAATATTTCTCATTCTTTGGCGCAATTGGCGGTTACAACATTTGACATTTTCAGGTCCATTCAGTCTTAACTTTCATAAAAAATGGTGCAAATGTAATTTATTGCATAAAATTCACATAAATACATAAATGTGCATTGAAATAAACCTGATGCAGGTTTTAAAACAAGTTTTTTTTAAAGATTTTTGAATTTCCAATCTTGCCAAACCGTTTTTGTCACTGACCCTTTTATATCAAATTTTATCCGGAGGAGTTAAAGGAAATGCCATGAATCATCTTTCCCACGGTGCCTGGAGAACAGACATCTCATATGGGAGCTGTCTTCCTATAATCCACTTTCTTTTTTTCTGTCATTGGCAGCAAAGACTATTTTAGTCTAATAATCCAATTAAAATGCTTAGAGAGGCCACAGCGGGCCAATGTACCTCTTAAATACGCACAAAGATGACACAAGCACAAACCAAACCAACCAATCGATGAGCTTTTACTGATACATCATCACCGTGTAACTTCTCACAGCTTTTATCGTTTAAGCGTTTCGTGCAGCATTTCTGAATCTTGACAGATGTTGGTACGGCTGAATGCTTCTGCACATGCCCCAAAGCTTGTTTCCATTTAGCCCCCATCCAAGAAGAATCATTACCAGCAAATGAATGAATGTGTTCGTACAGAGAGTCTTTAGGCCCAAGCAAACAGTTAAAAAAGACATTAGGCATGTGTACACAAAGAGACTTACCCATAACTCCAGCTGGGGTTTTGAGAAATTTCCCATTGAAGTTTGAGATGACAGCTTCGCATTTCTCTGTTGACTCCATTCTGTAGAAACATATTGTGTTTATTATTCGTCTATGCAAATGAATGCAGGCTACTATTAATGTTTTATCTAAACCGTCATCTGTATCATCTCTCAGAGACTGTTAAAGCCTGGTATTAACACGCATTTTGGTTGATTGGATGATGACAGGTGTAAACGGGGTGCAAAACGTTTCAAGCTCATCCACTTTAGACTATATTCAGAGGTAGTCGAAAACGCATTCAACCGGAAAGCTTTTGTGTTTTGTGTTCGAGCAGCCACAAAAGACCACCTATTGATCTATTCTGATGTATCGAGCACAGTGTTTTTACATCGGACATGACTTTTAGGCCTTCATGGATAAAACTAAAGCTGCTGCGCTCCGCCACTTTTATCTTTGTTTCATTTTGCGAGCATAAAAGTTAAGCTTTTTTAATCGATTGCTCTGAAATATCAGAGAAAGCTCTTACGTACACAAAACACTGTGGAGGATGTTTACTAACAACACAAGCAGTAGACTCTGCCATAGTATTAGTTAGGGCCAATTTAAACCTGTCATTTCTCCCGTTCGTGTATAAACAACTCGCCCACAGACCACCCACTCAGTAATCGGTACAGAAGCGGTCAAAAGTGGACAAAAGAGACGGATTAAAACGGCAGGTGTAAACGTGAATTTGTCTCTCTCGTCCACTTGTCATTCGATGGACAAAACGCATCTTATTACCAGGTATAAACAGACCCTACACTGGAAAAAAATATTCATTCAATTTACTCAATTGTTTTAAGGTAAGTGGTTGCAATCAATTTATTTAAGCTACATTTAAACAAAAGTTTTATATTTTATGTTACTTTACTAATCTTTTTTGTATAAATGTAGCTTAAATAAATTGATATCAACCACTTACCTTAAAATTTTTTATTAAACTCAATGAATGATTCATTCAATTTACTCAATTGTTTTAAGGTAAGTGGTCGCAATCAATTTATTTAAGCTACAATTAACCAAAAGGTTTTTTTGTTTTGTTAAATGTTTTTGTTTAAATGTAGCTTAAAAATTTTTTTTCAGTGAAATGATGCAAGACTTATTTTAAGATAATTTTTTTGCTGATAATTTACTTTGATAACTCTAGAAATCATGGTTTCTCTCTCTCTCTCTCTCTCTCTCTTCCTACATATGAAGAGTTTTGTTGCAAAACGAGATAACCACCGTTTTTTAAATTGTTCAGAAATCGCATTTTTTGGTTGTGCATTCCAATTAATTTCAATGCAACTGCAGTTGGTTTGTTTTGATTTAAAACCTTCATAACTTAAAAAATACAGCTAAGTAGGACCATAAAACAAAATAATAACATGATAACATAATAATAAACATGTTTTGACAAAAATGTTAAAAAATGGATTTATCTCGTTTTGCAACGAAACTCTTCATATACAAACATTGTTCCTCCAATAACTCTATACAAACTTTTTTGTAAACAAATTTTATGAACAAACACTTGAATTACTGACAGTGAAAGCACTGCTTCACGTCACATCTGCTTTTATTTTCAGTAACCCAACAATAAAAATCTTCCTTCTGTTAATGCAGTATAATAGTTTGGACATGCATGGATAATACGTAAACTAGGGTTGCAAAATGGCAGAAAGTTTCTGGTAAATTTTTAGAAATGTTTTATGGGAACTTAATCAGGGGAATTTAGGAAATATTGCAAATTAAAAACACATCAGGAATTTATGGGAATTATTTGAAAATTTTGTGAAATGTATATAAACTATATCACATACAAACATTAATTAACATTTTGTTTGGTCATAAGGTAATATACATTTTGAAGAATCCTGATACTTACGCTCATCAACATGTAGATTTATTTGATGAAATAAATGCAGGCTTGATGAGCATAAGAGACTTCTTTCAAAAACATTAAAAATATTAATGTGTCCAAATGTTTGGGTGGTACAGTAATTCTGTATGATAACAGAAAACTGGCTGGCAGAATGTGGAAGAAAGACCATCACAGCTTTAGCTAGGAACATAATAGCTAGCCTCATACATTTTCAATGAAATAGTGCTAGCTTGCATTTAGATATCTGATTTACTGGCTTCAAGAAATTATCTGTGCATGCTATCCACCTGTTTCCCGAACACGGAATTAATATATGTGATGTATTTCCTTTCCGGTCCAAGACTACCGGTTCAATATTCAGCCGGTAAAAAACAGTGTAGTGGGAGCACGCATAAAACACGATTTCAACAGTTAATATTTACTACACCTGCCATGTATGAACCCGTGTGAGGATGAAATTAAAAAGTGGCTTGATATATGAAGATGTATTCAATCATTTTGTGTTGTTGATCGGAGGTGACGGACCCTCAATGCGCAAATATAAAAGCAGACAGATATCAGTATCTTTACAATGGGAAAGTCAGTCGAGTGTTTGTACATGGAATTTACCAAGACTTCGTGTTTTTAACTTTTCAGGGGCTGGTTTAAAATGTCACAACTGTCCTTCTGGTCTGGTGTGAAGTTTTTCTTAAATGGCAATTCTTAATGGACTTGTTTATGGCGACATGTCAAGCTTCACGCGTTTCGACACAGTCAGCAGTATCATTCAAGACACTGTAAGTTATTTGAACAAACCCTAATAAACATATTAAACTACTACATGTATTGAGTATTGTTTTCGTTTTATTGAAATATTATTACATCGCTTCTTACGCACTAGGTGGAGACTTGAGCTTATGAAATTATTTGCTTACTTTTTAAAGTATTTGTTTTTCATTTAAAACATAACAAAAGTACGCTCAAACACATTAAAAACTATTACAAACCTTAAAGGATTAGTCCATTTTCTTAAACGAAAAATCCAGATAATTTACTCGCCACCATGTCATCCAAAATGTTGATGTCTTTCTTTGTTCAGTCGAGAAGAAATTATGTTTTTTGAAGAAAACATTGCAGGATTTTTCTCATTTTAATGGACTTTAATAGAGCCCAACATTTAATACTTAACTCAACGCTTAACAGTTTTTTTCAGCGGAGTTTCAAAGGACTATAAACAATCCCAAACGAGGCATAAGGGTCTTATTTAGCCAAACGATTGTCATTTTTGACAATAAAAATAACAAATATCAACTTTTAAAGCACAACTTCTCGTCATGTAGATCCGGTCGTGATACGCCAGCGTGACCTAACGCAATACGTCATGACGTCAAGAGGTCACAGAGGACGAACGCGAAACTCCGCCCCAGTGTTTACAAGTGTGTTGAAGGAGGACCGTTCCTACTTTGTTGTATGTCAACTGATACTAATTAATGTCTTTGTGTCAGTTTATTGTTTACAATGGTCCGCAAATGTGCGTTTTATATATGTAACACGTGACCTCCCTACGTCACTACGCATTTACGTTAGGTCGCGCTGGACCGGACCTTGACGAAAAGTTGTGGTTTAAAAGTACATATTTTTTATTTTTCTAAGACCCTTATGCCTCGTTTGGGATTGTTTATAGTCATTTGAAACTCCGTTGAAAAAAACTGTTAAGTGTTGAGTTAAGTATTAAATGTTGGGCTCTATTAAAGTCCATTAAAATGAGAAAAATCCTGCAATGTTTTCCTCAAAAAACATAATTTCTTCTCGACTGAACAAAGAAAGACATCAACATTTTGGATGACATGGTGGAGAGTAAATTATCTGGATTTTTCTTTTAAGAAAATGGACTAATCCTTTAACTAAGCAGATTATGTCGTATATATTCTGTACTGTAATCGCATTTTTGTAATAATATATTGTAGCAGAATAAATAAATCAGCATAATATTAGTTGTTTTTAAATAATTATTGCATTTATTGTGTACTGGTAGTTTCTATGAAAGGTTTTACTGGATGGATTTGTAAATACAGATCATGAGTGCAAGTGCGCCACATTCAGTTCTTGTGCATGGATTATGGTTAAAACAAATGTTTTGTAGAGATTTAATGCGTTTGTATTAGCTATTATGGCAACCCCTAACTGCATAAATTATGTCGATCTTCTTGGGTTTCATAATAAACATTAAACAACCAGTCAAAATGGCACACTTGTGTCCTTCGCAATACACTACCATTAGCTTCACCAGAAGTCATAAATTGGAAAGCTCAAAGATGGCGGCGCCCACATTCACGTCAAGAAACAGGTTGATAGAAGGATGCAAGTACATTCAGGGGGTGTGACCTCAATGTGTCTCAGTAAGCAGTGTGCTGTGTGCATTTGACTACTGTGCCGGGTAGAAATTCAACTGAAATTGCATTAAATCTTCTTGTTTTAAACAAAATTATGCTGCAAGATTTTATTTTAAAACTACATTTAAGTTCCCTGTTAAAGGCAACTTTGCATTTTTTTCAAATTAGCAGTTTATTCCCGTTAATTCCCATGGAAAGTTTCCAGCCTTGAAAATTCCTGTAATTTTGCAACCCTAAACTAAACTTTATACAGAGTTTTAATTCTTGCATTATTTAATCTTGTTTTTCATTTAAGTGTGACCAGAATCAAAACCAAATTGATAGTTAACTAGCTTTATTGTGTATTTTTCTGACTGGCATTAAAAAAGCAGGAAGCGTCTGAAAGGTTTTTGTGAACATGAGGGGCTTTCCAGTATGTCTTAGAGCCCTAATAAACCTCACTAGGGCATCATGCTATTTGCTCAATAAAAATCAACCTCAACAGGAAGAATGAGGTAAACCATAATACATCTCGGTAAGTTAGTCTCAGTTCAGACCTTGCAAATCCGACTCCTCGGCTGGCCCCGTTGCCGTCCCGCAGGATACGTGTGGAAACGACCTGTCCGAAGGGCTTTAGCATGGCCTCTAACTCCTGCTCATCCATGGACAGCGGCAGGTTAGATATGTACAGGTTAGTAGGGTCCTGTTCCTGTTGCTGTGGGCAGAAAGACACAGAGAGGAGTTGGTTAATTTATTATTTGAGCGTTGACGGTCGAGCTTTCACGTGGTAATTTTCCAGTTGCGTGTTACTGATGTGAGTTTGCTCCATGTAAACATCTCTATCTGATATTCAGTTACCAGTATCACCTGTGATACGTGCTCATGACATTGAACTTGACAGATTACAGACAATGGATTTTATCACACTAGTTTTCTGTTAACACTGAAATCATGGTCATAATGTTTATTGCCTGGCCTTGAGTACATCATGCTGTAGGCTATGTGCTTTACCAGTGTTTCCCATTCATTGACGAGAATATTTTGCTCTGCCAGTCTTAAAACAAGCCATTTTGTTTTGAATAACAACATAAATATTTATGGCGACAATCTGATAGGCTGGCGCTGTATTACGGTACATTACACACGGGGCGCCAGCGTTAACGCTTGACGGAGGGCGTGTTTGAAGCGTGGCCAACAGCCAATCACAGCCAATCTCTGTTCTCCGATCTTGCATACATGTAATTGGTTGGCTCTGAACTAGATTATTTGCATAAAGCGATCTGATTGGCTGCTGCACACGTTGGCGCTTGAAAAGTTGAGAAATGTTCAACTTCTGCCGCAAGCAACAGCAGTGACGCGACGCCAATGGATCCACAATTCAGCTCGGCAACGCATGACGTCACCCATTCAAAGTAAATGAGAAGCGTTAATGCTGGCGCCCCGTGTGAGTGTACCGTTACTGTCCCCATTTTATTTTTAGCAAATCAGTTCGAGCAAACAGACAACTTCATTAATATTCATAAACCCTGTAACTCATTAATCCTTAGTGCGTATTAAATGACAATTTAAAAATAACAATATTCTTATTATTATTCTACTACTATCTTATCAGTATTCTTGTTTTAATTATTTGATTTATTTTAGAGAAACTGAATAACCAACAATATATTAAAGGGGATATTTCACAAGACTTTTTTAAGACGTCAAATAAATCTTTGGTGTCCCCAGACTACATATGTGAAGTTTTAGCTCAAAATATCATATAATTTATAATAGCAAGTTAAAATTGTCACTTTGTAGGTGTGTCCTTTAAAATGCAAATGAGCTGATCTCTGCACTTAATGGCAGTGTTGTGGTTGGATAGTGCACATTAAGGGGCGGTATTATTATAATGACATCACAAGGGGAGCCAAATTTCAATGACCTATTTTTTCACATGCTTGCAGAGAATGGTTTACCAAAACTAAGTTACTGGGTTGATCTTTTTCACGTTTTCTAGGTTGATAAAAGCACTGGGCACCCAATTATAGCACTTAAACATGAAAAAAGTCACATTTTCATGGTATGTCCCCTTTAAGTACCACCACCAGTTCAGTTGAAATGACAAATATGCATTTATACATGGTAACTATTACTAGGGTTTAGTTTAAATTACTTAAAGGTGCAGTGTGTAGATTTAAGCGGCATCTAGTGGTGAGGTTGTGAATTGCACCCCTCCCTTTTGAAGCACAAAGAGAAACTACGGTAGCCGTCATTGGACAAACATGTCATTGTCTGAGACAACATAGTGACAAATGCGCTTTGTAGAGTAGTTTTTCCATTAAGGGCTACTGTAAAAACATGATGCCACAAAATGGCGGCCTCCATGTAAGGAGACCCGCTGTATATGTAGATAAAAATGCCTAATTCTAAAGGTAATAAAAACAATAGAGTTCATTTTATAAGGTCTTTATACACCACTGAAAACATGGTTATCTATATTATGTTGCATTGCTGTCAAAAGATCTTTCTAAAATGTACACACTGCACCTTTAAGTTAATACATTTCTATCATTGCTTCCTAAACAATCATATTATAAAGTCACACAAATTATATGGGAAACACTGCCAACAGTAAACATCAAGAGCCGGATTTGATTTCTACATTATGCTAAAAAAACACACGATTGAACCTGAAACATTCATTCACAACACAACATTATGTTTTGATACAGTACAGCAGGTCTATAGCTAAAGTTTGAATGGGTGCTAATGGTCACACCTGAGTTACACACCTGTAAAAACACCACAGATCTTATCATACAGGTATTCAGCTCATTCATTCACAGCTGGAGACCCTGTTACAGTACACACACCTTTATCAGATAACGGCCACACACCTGGGGCTCTAAAACCACAGGCCTGCACACCTGTCTGCCTATTATTATAAAGGTAAACCAGTCAATCTGTTCCAAAATTGAGTCAAGATTTCTTAAAACTGCAATGGTAGACCGCTCATTAGGATTTTAAACAACTGTTTGATTATACGGCCAAGTAGTTGGATAGTACATGTGTCTGAAATACATAAAAGAGGCAGAAGTGAACAAAATCTGATCCTGTCTGGATTCTCGTGCTAATAAACTCTCAGCATTAATATTGATGAGCTGCAGCACTCGGACAGCCCCATCAAATTGCTGAAACATCATCTGATTTCTGCTGTAGTTTCCCTTCCATCAGCAGAAAAGCAAACAGAGAGAGAGAGAGAGAGAGAGAGAGACACTCCCTGGGGACAAAAGGGCCGTTACATTAATATTCATTAACATCCAACTGCGCTCAATCTCCGGCAGAAAGAGATGGCGGAGAAAAACAACACAGAGGCGCGGTCACATTACTGAACTAATACACTGAAAGAAAATAACAACACGGCACTATAAAGTAACAATGGCACAGACCCGGAGCAGAGCGGTGTTACCCAGAAGGTCAGTGGACCATCACGGGTAACAGTCTGAAGGCGACGGAGATCCTGAAGAGATACACACGCAAGACATGACAATGGCTGTCTTTAAACGCAAAGGGATGGTGCAAACGGCACTAATGGATGGTGTTTTATCGGCTGGATTTTGAATAGCAAATAGATCCCGAATGTGCTTGACTTACTCTAGGGGGAACTGAAATACTGCCATGCTTTTTTAAATAGATTTATCCCAACCAAAATGTAATTTAAACCACTTTTCAACCGGGTAGGGTAGAGCTGCACCTGTACTTTATTAAGGCTTTACTTAAAGATGCTGTAAGCAATGTTTTTGCAATAGCATGCATAAAATTTTAGTACTGCCTGACAGCTTACATGGAAATATACAATAATGTAGCCTACCATAAAAACATGTTTAGTTAAACATGGAGACTGAAGTAATAAATGACTAAACAAATATATTTCCTAGTTATAAATAGTTACATTTATAGATCAATCCAATTGTGCCTACATATTAATTTCTATATGTGAAAAATAGTAATAATAAGTGGTTGTGTTTAAACTGTCTACCAGTTGTGTGTGCATGAGTCTATTCATTTACACCTAAAATGTTAAAAGTTGCATCTTACTCCCGGTTGGTGCGACCGGCCTGAGGTTATAGGGCAAACCGCGAGTATACAGACATGGAAAGTAGCTTGGCACTAACATGCACATGCACAGCTGTGTGGCTGCAGGCATGCAGGGCTGTGTTTCATCTCTCAGTTGAGGTTTAAGAGCTTTTTTAATTGAAAGGTGATAACCAAACCTTTGACAGAATCAATCCACTCACTGCTTAGATGATGTGTCATAGTCCAGCACTACAAACATAACATCGATTTACAGTAGACACAAATGAGTATAAAAAGAAATATGAGTCTAAAGTCACCATGAAATGGAATTAGCAATTTTTAGGTAAACTGCAATACTGCCATTATCCACTAGATGACTTACCCAATTTATGAAAAATACTGAAGCCAAAACGTTATTAACCAATTTTAAACTCTGTGTATGTTTTGATAATCATTCTGAATATGATATCTAACAAAATTCCTTTTTATTATTAATTATTTTACCTTTTTGCTAAAAAACTATTTTTAAAGAAAAATACCAATATTTAAGAGTTTGATATATTTATATATTTTTAGAAGAAAATTTTCCTGGAAGGAAACTTTTGTAAAAAAAGACACAAAAAAGCTGGCGGGAAATTTTCAAAAAATGGCTGGCAGGGAATGAGTTAAACATTATGAGGGTACATTAATTTTAAAATAATGAAGCTCACAGATAAGTCATTTGTAAAAATACCACAATATTCTAAAACAAATTACAGTTTTCATTTTATTTTCATGCCGACTTTAAAATGAAGCAGAAATCGAATCAGAATTATACATTTACAATTTATTTGGCATTAGACACAATCTAAAATATTTTGATGCTAATTATCTAATTGAATAAAATTGTCCGTGCTTTGAGGTTTGGAAGCTGCGCGGAGATGCGTGTGTACGCAAGATAAAGCGTCAACTGTATTTTTACTCAATGACAATTTATTATTAAAATCTTATTGGTTAATGGTTAATATTCGGTTAACAAGAAAAAAAATAACTGAAATGAACATCCCCAATTTCTAAACTATAATACTGTTTTTTTAACTTTGGCATCAGACACAATATAAAAATATTTTGATGCCAATTATATTAAGAAGACAATTTGATAAAATATTCTAATATTACTCAGGGTTCTCGCAGCACTTTGCAGTTCGTGCGGCCCACCTAAGCTGGGAAACCCTAACGCCTGAACTAGGTTGTCCAAAAAATTAAATAAAAAAATAAGAGAAAGACGTGGTCCGTCACTCTCTGGAGGATAACTAGTAGCCAGTTGATAAAACATCTTAGAATATCGCTTAGTAATTAATAGTGGGAAATGATCAGTTTTTACAATCTTCGCGCTATCATCGTTCGGCAGACGTTCCACAACATCTGCTTCAGTTTGTGTTTATTAACCCTTTAGTTTCACTTCATTACGCAGCTATTTTCGTTAGAGGTATCTGTTAAAACATTTAATTTATTAATAATTTAGTATGTGTTCATTTTCTGTCATAGTTTCCAACTTAAGTTTTATTTGAGTGTTTTAAATAAAAATATTTTCATTTTCATCATGACGCTTACATCCCGCCCCTTTGATTGCCACACCTCCCAGCCCAACCCTACCACCTTAACTAACAAATTTTCTGCAGGAAACCCTGTTACATATATGCTGTGAACAGATTTTATGAAAGCCACAAGATAGTATGAGAAAAAGTGAGAACGGCGTGTACTGCCTATAGTATGAGGAAGATGAGATATGAGCACAATATAACAGAGAAAACGGCACTCAACACTGTATCCCACAATGCAACATGCTCAACCTTCCATATACGGTACAGTGTAAATGAATTTAAATTTCACTTAAATATATTATAACACCTCTTTCTTGACTCATTATTTGATTGGACTGCCAAATGTAAAGACATTTTCACAGAAATTAGCTAATGCAGAATAATTCATATTACTTCCAACTTAATAACGCTTGACACCACCTTTTGAATTAAACATGCATAGTGACGAGGTCACGTGACAACATTGTATCATATGATGTAGCAACGGTATCATTGCATAATGCATTCTGTCACATACTTCCTTTTCCAAAAACAGTATCTAGTATACAGCAACTGGGCAGTGGTCAGTAAGTGAGTGTTTCATTACAAACATAGCCAGACTGTGAGAGATGGGGTCAGATGTCACCAGGAGACTCTAGGGACGTCCTGTCTTGGATATTGATGTCTAGACATCTGTTAATATCATAAACAAGATGAGAGAAATATTCATCCAAGGGCAACATGCCAAGATGTGGAGGCCACAGAATGAGTGTATGAAAAATGCCCGTCTCTCACAGGACACACACAAACATCAAGTCATGTCTGATTTACTGCAAACAGGACTCATCGGATCAGTCTGATTTCTGTAAACTATGTTTCCAGCACCAATAGTGTAAGCTTGACAGCAAGGCACGTTTACAGTAAACAGATTGTTGAAGGTATAATCTAGTCATACTTTTAAAATAAACTGTTTACCAAACATTTAAGAAGAAAATCACAGAATTTCTTTCATATAATAAAGCTACACACATCAAGTCTGCAGTCAGGCAGGTTTTGTGTGTCACCTGACTTAGATTTTCGGTGTCTTCCTCACATTGGTGCTCGTCTGGATGCCGGATCATTCTGATTGGGTCAACCAGGGCACAAAAAGAAGAACAGAAGTGACGAATGAAGCAAAGATGAAGTCAACAGGAAACGCACCGAATTTCACTTTTTTATCTCTCATTCAAATACGTGAATATTTTTTAAAGATATGCCTTATAAGACATCACTTGTATATCACAAATCCATCTGTGGCGAGCGAGACTTTGCGTTGCTTTGTTTATGTTTTGCATCACTAGCCGATTACGATTTCCCGTTTTGAGTAACGAACACCAACTATTGCCACCTGCTGGAACGAACAGTCATCTCACGCAGGCACAAAACGGGCTACGTGGCCACCATCTGTTTGGCGTATTTGGGCAATTTTTGACCTAGATGCAGCAATATGAGCTAACGTTTAGTCTGCGCTAATTCGCTAGACCGTCATGACTTTAAACTTAAGAAACATCCAACAAAACATTTCCGATATAATGGAAAAATAAAATGAGGCGTCAAAATCTTTGTATTGACAGAGGTCACCTCAAGAAAAACAAATTCTAGCTTTGTGGCTTTTCGCTCATGTCCATTTGTTTGCTTAAGTAAGTAACTGATCATGGCTTAAATTCAAAGCTGAGGTGTACGCTTAACACAATGTGTCACATTTAAGTGTCCAGTGACCATGTTTAGTGATCCTGATACACATCACACTGAACTTGGGCGTGTAATGAAACACACCTCGACTGAATCACACATTTTACAGAACCTGAGTGTCAAGGCTTCACAAATTTTTACCATTATGTCAATTTTTACTTCCTTTTCTTTTGTGCAGTAATTTAAAGCACCTTGTTGTGGTGCTGTGGGAGCCAGACAACACAATATTCAACCGATGCAGGATCAGAGATCTGTACAGGCAAACCTCTTAAAAACACATCCAAATAATAAGTATAAGCAAGTACACTTTACAGAAAAATTAAGACTATTTTAAAGCCAATAAGACCTTTAAACATTTCCCCCCTAAATTGTCATCATTGTCTTTAAAGCTCACATAACACACGCTGTTTCTTCTCATCTCAAGTTAATCTTGAGTACCTATAGAGTAGTATTACATCCTTCATATCTTCAAGTCTTTAGTTTTATCAGATTTATAAAAGACAGATCAGCTTAAGCAATTGTTTCCAGAAAAGCTAATGAGCGTCCTCGTTCTCACTCTTATTTGACATGTGGGCGTGCTTTTCTGGGGGAAGTGCCCATAAAAGGAATATGGGGTCACTGATACGTAATGGGTACCCATATTCAATAAAAACTTTCAGAAACTTGTAGAAAACAAGAGGCTTAAGTTTGGCCCAGAAATACTCTTTTTTTCTCTTTTACACTTTGCATTTGTTCAGCATGAGGATTACAACTCTTAAAATGTGTTAATAAGTCAGAAGAATGCATAAAAATAACATTAAAGTGTAATAATAAAATTCAAGTAAACTCCTAATAGTCAAAAACACGCTTAAATATAACTGTTAAATTTAGATTCTAAGATGATCCAGAAATATTTTGACTGGTTTTGCCCTACTTATCTTTGCACTTTGTTTAAGGCTTGTCTGGATGCTACATTTGACTTGTGAGGAGGGTGTGACTTCACACTGAACATAACACTCAAGCTCACACTCACGTCACATGATCACAGCGGGGAAATGAGCGTTCTGTATACTACAGGTGAACATGACTCTTACCTTCGCCATCTGAGCCTGTACTCCACTGGTCTTCAGCGCACTGACGGCTTTTTGGGCCGCAGCAGGGCTGTCAAAGTCCACAAAGCCGTAACCTACAGGAGACAACCATAAAACAACTTTAGATAAATCTTCATAAGGATAACACGCTCTGTAGCCACACCCTGAAGGCACAAACACACATTTTCCTAAAACAGCTGTACGGGAACATGAGAAACATGGAGCTGAAGATGGTTTCTGTAATTCACCCTTTGAAGGGTTTGTTCACCCCAAAATTACAATTTTATCTTAAATCACTTAGCCCTGTGTCATTCTAAACCACCAAGTCTTACAATTGTCTTCAAACACATTTTTAGATATTTTTGATGAAAAACAGGAGGCTTATGACTGTCTCATAGACTGCAGTTTAATAATAAATAATACATTTTCACAATTCTTTCCCCAGACATCACCAAAAAGGTCCATCAGTAGTTCAATAATACTATGAAGCAACAAGAACACTTTTGTGCGCAAAGTAGGGTTATCGTGTATCGAAGATTGTCAGACATATCACCAATAGCAGGCTTTCATGACGATAGCTGCCGATGGTTATTAATTAGGGATGCACCGATATGGAAAATTTGGCCGATACCGATATAACAGATAACTCTTTAAATTTGGGGGCCGATAACCGATATCTATAAGCCGATAAATATTCATATTATTTTCACAATGAAAGACTCGCAGACCGCGGAAATCTTGTCTTTGCGCTAGACTAGCATACTCTTCTTAAGCCCGCAACACATGTCATCTTCGTGCTATGTCACAGAAAGCACCAATCAAAACTCCACATGGCCAGCAATGAGCAATTGAAATGGTTAAACAAACCAAAATAATCCATAATTTATCGGCTTTCATTTATCGGCCTAATTTTGCTATCAGATCGATAACCGATAATATTAAAAATAAGCAGTTATCGGCCGATAACGATATGTCGGCCGATATATCGTGCATCCCTATTATTAATATCATCATAGTTTCACAATAACATTCGCATTGTGTGCTTTTCCTCGCATGAGAGGGTTTGTGGGCTTCACATGGCGCGAGATAGCTTGTAACAAACGCGGACTCCTTCTCGCACGCACTTGGACTTGATGCGCGCGTCTTGGACTCTTGCTCGGACATGAATGCGCACGGCATGGACTCCTTCTAGCACCTGAACTTGTAATGTGCATGATTCGGACTATTCGTCGCACATGAGCTTGTAATACACGCAACTTTTTCTTGCACTAGAGAGGTTGTTAGGAGCGCAGGGGTTTAAAAACCAGCGAGTGTGTTGTTCCCGCTCCCTGGCACGCAGGAAATTTTAGAGCTCCTGGTATTTAATGACACGCTTGGATTCATGGCATCAGTTTTAAGAATGTTGCAGTCATGACAGTTTTGCCCTTGCTTCTTTTTTGTCCCCCAATCAAGTGACTTAAAATGAACTAAAAAATGAACAAATAAATAAATGAGTAGCACCGCCCCCGATACTCTCGTGTATCGGCGATGACCTCAGGACAATCTCAAAATGGGGCATATTGCCCAACACTAGCGCAAAGAAAACAAAACAAATGATGTTTGCTAACGTGACCTGCTGACGTAGTTGCCAGCATACAGACACAGAATACGCTGGTAAGTAATTTGTGCATTTATAGAGGGCCATTTAAATGTTTGCATAATGGCTTCAATAAGAAAGAGAATAAAAACTCTTACAACTACATCAGCACGTGACATCATTAGCATGCGCCATAGTCTGCTCGTAAACGCGCAATGAAGGACCAAGGAGGAGGGCAAATTGTTGAATAAAATCGTTTGCTTGTTTTCAAAAGTGTTCTCGATGCTTCATAATATTATTATTGAACTAGTGATGGCACTTTTTTGGCAAAGTCTTTAATTCTTTTCTGGGCTTGATTGTGAAACTCAAACTGCAGTCCACGGGACAATCGCAAGCCTCACAGTGAGGACTGTCACAATTATTAAATAATTGTCTCATCGCGATTGTTTGACCTCAACAGGATGATTTTAGATCACCGCAATGATTGCATCTCTCTAAAAAACACAAGGGGGAGCTGCAGCACCTGTATAAACGAGACAGTATCTAAAGACGCTCCTTGACTGACATTGTAATGCAATACATAGCCAAGCCATTTAATACAGTGGAAAAACACCATTTAAAGAAATTCATATTTACTGCCAGGTAAATCTTGAATATTTAAACAATACTTAGAAAGCATGTGTGTGTGTGTGTGTGTGTGTGTGTGTGTGTGTGTGTGTGTGTAATTTGAGTTGGACAGAAATACAAAACCTTAAGAGAATGACCTGCTCAAAGTTAATTAAAACAACTATTTCAAATGCTGAAGTGATTTTCTTTTTCCTTTGTTAGTAAGAATATGTACAACTTCATGTTTAAACTTATTGAAAAAGCTGAATAGTCGTTCAAAACGTCCTGATTAGTCATTGAAATAATTGACGATTTGTCGATTTATCTGTCTAATAATCGATAGATTAAGTCGATTATCAAAATAATCGTTTGTTGCAGCCCTACTTGCAAAAGATTGAATTTAAATAAATCACAACGTGTAAAAAAATCTATGAGAATTGAATGTCAAAGCCCTAAAACAGGCAATGAATCGTCATAATTTATTAGACAATTAACCGTCAGTCAAATATCATAATCGTGACAGCCCTACTCACAGTTTTCATCAAAAATATCTAAAAATGTCTTTGACGACAATCAAAGGACGACACATGGATAAGTGATTTATGATAAAATTTTTGGGTGAACTAACCTGTTAACTCCTTATAAATAAATTAAACAAAATAATGTATATAAAGCATAATGATAAATGCACAAATAATATAAACTGTAACACCAAAATCTCTACTGAATAACACATTTTTGCCGTTAAATGTGCACTGCATAGCACCCAGCCTAACATGAAAATGATTAAATGCAGAACATTCTGTAATGCTTTAATCTCATCTCCAATCTTAAAAGATACAATCGCAGTTGTGGAGCTTTCATGTCCTAAAATATTCTGCGTCTATTCATGCTCCTATAGCGCAATAGGTTGTGGGTTTGATTCCCTGAATTAAAAAAATGTAGATCTTATGCACTGTGTACATTGGCAAATGCATGAATGCAAATGATAAATAAATACATCATGACATCTATTTTTAAAGTATAAAGTATATACGGTGTTAAAAAATGTAGCGATTGTGGGCAGGGCCAGTTAAAAGGGCGGGTGCTGGTTTAGGGGCCTGATGTACATCTTATCTTAACCTGTTTAACAAAGCGTGTGGTAGGTCATATATCAAAGAGCTCAGAGTAAAACAACTGATCCACTATCAGTGTCTGCTTCCCCTAATAGGAACAATTAAACTGAGACAAGGAAGCAAATACAAGATCAGATCCTCGCTTCAAGCGCTTCTGACACGACTGGTTGCTATATTTAATCAGCGAACAGGTCAAACCACAAACACAGGCGACTTAATACAACCTGACTGATAGCTCAGATACATGTGGTGTACAGACTAGAGAAATGTTCATGTAGTATAACAGAAATCCATCTGTACAGAGGGGCGTGCTGGTACTAAATATTTGACAAAATTACTGCAGAAACAACAGACAACCATTTTTTTAATTAAAAGTTAGCAGAGCTTTGTAGACAAACAACTCTCACAATAGATTTTAAGATATTTGTCAATGTCCTACATTTTATTTTACATTTACGTATTTAAAAGTAATAGTTTACCAAGTAGATTCAAAATGTTTAAAACATGGAAGGAAATACAAATATATTTAAAAACATATTTTTTTTAACAAAGTGAACACACGTTTCATAAAAATGAATAATAAAATAATGAGAAACTAGCCTAATGACACAATCTTCAATGAACAAATAAAAAGTGTCATAAAATTAGTGCAATATTGCTTTATTTTATAACATTAAAACTAATGCAAATACATGGTAAATATTTAAATGTCAGCCAGTTCAAGAGTTTAGCAGCTCTATGTGAAAGTGAAAGTTTGGTTTTGCTGGTTTGACTGTGGGTTGGGTCGTCTCTCACAAAGTGAATATTTGCATTTGTGCGTGACTGTGATGCCCAAGTTAACATTTTCCACTTGGCTTTAGGTAAAATCTTGCACGGTTGAGGGAGCCGAACGCAGGAATCCAAGACGTGAGGCAAATCTGCATACGCTCTCTTTGGTCTTGGCTGAAATTACTCCGCACATAAATAATCCACAAAGCTGTGACTACAACATTAGCCCCACGGCACGCGGATCCAGGTGCCAGGCCCAGGAACAGAGCCAGACGACTTACTAAACTGACCTGCTAGTCACTCAAGATCACAACCTTCCCTTAAAACCAACAACTTTAAGTTTGTCTAGTTGTTTTTCAGAGAATATATCTTCATTGAAAATTAGCTTTTAATGTTTGTTTATAAAACCTTTCTGTACTTACAGCATTTTTGTAGCAGAATCCAACCAAGTGCAAAAATAAAGATTAATATTATACTACATTTTGCTTTTCAAATCATCTTCTATTTAAAGACAAAGGGGATGAATATTATGGTATGATGCAGTGCAGAAGTCTCACTTAAGACATCAAAACCAGGACAGGATGAATGGTGAATGTCTGGAAACCAGCACCAGACCGACTGGATATCTGCTTTCAGCTTCACCCACACTAGCATAGTTGTTCAATGACGCAATGCAGAACACACACATACACGTATACCCATCCAATGAAAACAAGCTTGTACAAGCACACACCACTGCATGGTTAAATATTACAGCCTTACATTTGAGTCACTTCTGTTCTGTGCATTTTATTTAATCCATTAGTTAGTTTACAGAAGCATATTGAACAAAATGACATCATCACTATGGGACAGATTTACTAAGAGCTTGTGCCTGCTCAAGGCCTCTTTTGCAGTGAAAAACTACTGTCAGGATTTACTAAAGACAACACTAATTTGCTGTTTAGTAAATCTGGTCCTATGAATTTTCACAGAGGTCTCATATTGGCATTTTACATGCTTTAAAATGTTAAACCATTTCAGTAAAACCATATGTAGGTAAATGAAGAAGTGATTGTGACATGCATTACTCACAAAAGGATCAAATTAAACCCTGCAGTGCAAAAATCAAAGCATACAGAGAAGCATGCAATGTTTAAAATATAAAATCATGGTCAAAGAGAAGCAAAGTGCCTAAATTTGGACAAATTTCTTTGATATTTGGGCTGCATAATGATTAATCACAACTAATCATTGGCAGAATAAAAGTTTTTGTTTATATTATATGTGTGTGTGCGTGTACTGTGTATATTAATTATGTATACCGGTATATAAATAAATGTATATTTAAGAAATATTTACATTTGTATATACATTTTTATATTTATATTTATTAATCTATAAATATATTTTTTCTTAAAATTATACATGCATGTGCGTGTTTATATACACATAATTATTATACACAGTAAACACAGATATATGATGTAAACAAAATCTTTTATTCTTTAGTCACGATTAATCGTTATGCAGCCCTATTTGATATACAGATTACATGTTTTCTTCAACAAGATTTTTCTGAAACAAAATAATACGCACACAGCGAAATCAGAGCAAAGCAAACATCTTGTCTTTACCCGAGACAAAACAACCAATTTCTTGAATTCGTTTTTTATAGTTAATTTCTGTATGGCATTATACAGAATATCATCTGAATGAATGCTATATTAAAAACATATTGCAGGAAAATATTAAAAAGCACAGATTCTGACCCACATAATAAGAGGACAGAACATACGGTACACTTACCTTTGCATTTGTTTGTGGCTTTGTCTAAGATGGCCTTGGTTGATACAATTTTTCCATATCTGTAAAAAAAAAAAAATAGGGGAATTTTTAAACATCCACACAGAGACAGAAATAACTTGCACAAGAAGTGATGAGGTCATATGTAAAATAAAAAAAAGTTTAATTTTACAGAAGACAGAACTGAATGTATTTCTTAAGTGTAATATTAATTATATTAATACGTTAAAAAATAAATACGACCTCACGACAATCACGTTTACGCACTGCCTTTGAAACTTTCATCCGTCATAAAAAAACGGATCGTGTTGTAAAAGCAAACGCCAAAATCCAGAACAGTGTCTGACACATTGATACACTTCGTCTCGCAGCACAAAGTGTGGAATACAAAGAAAGAGAATATTAAAACAGATTGTGGATTGCGGAAAACAAGATGCTAGATACTGATTTCAAAACGAATGGTTTACGAAAGATTATACAGTTAACTAAGCTTGTTGCTAATGTCATTCATTCATTCGTGGTGAATAGTGCTTATGAAGACACCATTTGTATTGTTTTGCAATTGCAAATATTTTCGCAACGAATTAAGTAATACACATCGGACTTAGTGTGCAAGGTTTCGGTGTGTAAATTTTTTTAGGATAACGGACACTAAACAACGCATACAAAAATTTCGTCCATCATTGTGCAAAGTATTACAGCTAGATATAAAGCTTAACAGACAGCACTTTTGGCTTTATATAGCTCTTTAAACATTTAGGGCCAGATTTACTAAACGGAGCAAATTAGTGCGAGAGCTCAATTCTTTACAAAAAGGGTGTAAATTAAATAACACCAGCGCAACAGCTGAAATCCATAATGACCAATGCAATCTACTAAGAGCAGCGCTAATTAGTTCAGGGTCGTTGATAAGTTGCGGGCGATCTACTAACGCCTGATGCACTTGAGTTCAGCACCTCGGACATCTCAGCTGAAAATGTGAGCTGTGAAATCCCAGCCAACGAACCCATATGACACTAAAAAGAACTGGATGACAAAATTTATTTTACAAGAACCTCTGAAACACCTGGTATTGTGTGACGACTTCTAGTGATTTCTCTTTAATTTCCTCCAGCACATTGAAAATAACATGGCTTTGCAAACAATAAATTTGAATAACTGTCTACGTTCCTCTGGCAATCCAAATAAACGGTCATGTGTAAAAAAATCCTATCCCTTGTATCTCTGTGATGCCTCTCCTATCAGCCATTTGAAGCGCAAAATGATTTAATACAAGTAATATCTCACGTACAAACATCAGAAAATCGCGTTGCGTAAATCAATTAAATAGTTTTCTATTAACGCCAAAATGATGACTTCCGCTGTCGCAAGCTGTTAGTAAATCTGGTCCTTAACCAGTCCCCTCAGAAAAATGCGATTATGCGATCGCATAATTCAATGCATAATCTGCCAAAGTCTGCATATTTATGCGGGGGCATCATTTTTTAAATACGCTGCATAAATTGCAGATTTCTGTTGGCAAAATATGCAGGGCTTGCATGATTTCATAATCCCTGCATTTTCGTAGCAAAAAGCCACATATATCTTATCAGAAAGTTTAAAAATGTTGCATTTACTTCACACATGCGCAGCCATGTCCCCTGTTGTCATGGGAATGTTAGGAAGTGATGTAATTACGCAACGTGAACATCAATGAAAAGCTGCAAATTTTTGCAAGTTCACACAGTTTTTGCAAGTTCCCGCAATTTAAGCAAGTTCATCGCATAAAATTGCATTTTTTAAGAAAACGTGCCGCAAGATCAAGGATTTTTGCCCGCAATAATCACAAAAAACTCTTGTGTTTTTGTGGAAGAACTGCTTAGCCTTTTTAGCCTATTTTTTTAATTATACGCACAATTACAATAATACACTTAATAATGAATATTTTGTTGCAGATATTGTAGCTTGTCTTTGGCAAACTCTTTTTAATGTTCCTCATCTGTAAGAATAAAAGCATCTAACTGTAAATATCAGATATGAACATAACTATTAGTATACAGCTATATTTTGCCAGGTTACAAAGAACTGTGCAGATAAACGAATAAAACAGCAGAAAAAGGGGCCCTGGGTGGGTTGATGTGATTTATTTAGGAGAAGGTTATAAAAAATGCTGCGGAATGCTGCATGGCACGTGCGGATGAAACACGACCTCTGACCTCCAGACGAGACACCAGTATGACCTTACCAGTATTACACCCACAATAAACAGTCATAAAGCACTTTCAATTAATAACCAAATGGGAATGTGAGATTTGAAATCGAATTATAGCGGATGAACGCTAAAGCCTACGGGCCGCACTCTTTGGTGACTCCCCAGGTTTTACCTCTCCTGGGGAATAAATGGTTTCTGCCAATTGACCTAATAATAATCAATTACAAGGATCTCGACCTCTAAATCCCCTTACGCCTCCTCCACCGCATTCGACCTGAGCAGCTTATGAAAGTCACACTAATCAAAAGCTTGCGGTGTTGAGGGTGAAAAAAGGAAATTATTATTTTCCAGCTTTCTGGAGCTCTAATGTGTAACTGAGGACAAATGCTTGGTTGCTGCCTTCTGAAATAGGATCCTAACTGAACCTTATAGGTGATCGATCAGAGAAGCTTAACTTAGACACCAACTCTACACAAATACTTCTTTCCACCAGGACATGTTGACTTCTTGACACGTATCCATGATCACTCTGATCACACATATTTTCCATTCAAACCATCTAAAGGATCCTACTGCAAAAAAAAAAAAACACTAGAAAAAAAATTAATGTACAAAAAACAATAGAGCAAACGTGTTACAGTTGACAAGTGATTCATTGCTGTTGATGTATAGAGAAAATGGCACCACTGCATTTTCGGGTGTTCGTCTGGTTTACCAGAAAACAACAAAGCCATCAGGAGTCTGGCTCATACTATTAGGCTTCTCCATTAGCTTTCACTGAAAATCTATTACAATTGAATTGCAGCAGGCAGACGATGCAGTGGAGGTCGACAGACGGATAGGATGACGGTCCTGAAAGGAGGGAGGCTCACAACAATGTGACTGCCATCTTACCTGCCATTTCAAACCCAGTCCTGATCCCATTATAGAGTCTGTCTACAGCTCATGTTACCATCCAGCACCAGAGTATTGATCTTTATAGTAAGGGCACAGGGTGACGCTTAAAAGGAACAGCTCACCCAATTGTCATTTACTCAAAAACCTGTATGCTGCTATTGTTGTGAAGAACATATGAGGAGCTCCAATGCAAAAGCCTCTAAACGCCACCTCCGTCAAAAAGAAGATAATGATATTATTATCAGGGTTTCCCGCAGAAAATGTGTTTGTTAAGGTGGTAGAGTTGGCCGGGACCGGCGGCGTGGCAATCAAAGGGGTGGGGCGCGTACGCGTCATGATGAAAATGAAAATATTTTTATCAAAAACACTCAACTAAAACTTAATTTTGAAGAAACTATGACTGAAAATAAACACATACTAGATTATTAATGAATTATATGTTTTTAACAGATACCTCTAACGGGAATAACTGTGTGATGAAATGAAACTAACAGGTTAATAAACACAAATTGAAGCAGATGTTGTAGAACGTCTGGCGAATGATGATAGATAGCGCGAAGATTGTAAAAACTGATTAGTCATCACTATTAATTACATTATCTTAAAGGAGTGTAACTACTGTAGCATGTAAATAATGCACATAAGGAAAAAATAAACAACAATCATGCTTTTTGCAACCATCAACAACATTCAAGTAAAGAGTAGACTAAAATCAAACACTTTAAAACCCTGATGAAATCTCACTAGCAGACTTATGAAATAAGTATGAACATCTAGAATAAACCAGCTTTTTCTGCTTTTAGCCCAACACACTTAAATTCATAAAGCCTGTGTGATGAGACCAATAGCCCTGACCTCATGTCATTCCAGGGAAGTGCCCTGGAAAGGTTACAGCTAAAAGGTCAAAGGACAAATGGCTTTAGGCTTCAGGATGTGATTAGGCTAAATAGAGCGAAGGGTGAGACGATCACACCACTGACTCTCGAGTGTAAAGCCAGCAGTAATCTTGATCCTAAAACCATCACAGTGTCCACAGATGACCTGTGCTGTTCTTAAAGGGGACATATCATAAAAATCTGACTTTCCGTGCTATAATTGGGTGCCCAGTGCTTCTATCAAGCTAGAAAATGTGAAACAGATCAACCCAGTAACTTAGTTTTAGTAAACCATTCTCTGCAAGCATGTAAAAAAATAGCTAATTGAAATTTGGCCCCTCCTGTGATGTCAGAAGGGGATAATCTGCACTCCCTTAATCTGCACTCTTCAACCACGGCACTGCCATTGCATAATGCAGAGATCAGCTCATTTGCATTTAAAAGGACACACCCAAAAATGGCACATTTTTGCTCATACCTACTAAGTAGAAATATTAACATGTTATAATAAATTATCTGTGGGGTATTTTGAGCTAAAACTTCACATATGTACTCTGGGGACACCAAACATTTATTTTACATCTTAAAAAAGTCTTGTGAAATGTCCCTTTAAAACAGCAAGAGCTTTCTGAACATCACAGGACATATTCTAAGATCCACACTGTTAATAATGATCCGAATATTAGAAATATGAGAAGTAAAGTGACAGAATTAAAAATATATGACAGTAAATAAAGACTATATGAAACTGATAGTTACAACAGTAAAATCTGATCAGCCTTTGAAGTAATTGTAATAAAAGTCAGCGTAGCTTTATTATCATTTTAACCATATACTTGTAAAGCAATGTTTCACCAGGACCAATATAGATGATATCAGGATGGCACAGAAACAACAATATATTGCAATTATCATAGATGTGCAAACCACAACAGTTTGCAATGACTGAACAATTTCAATACTTCAAAAGGTTGTGTATAGTCAAAATTTTTGCGGAGGCACACAAATATTAGTGATGATCAACAATGATGAAGAATGTGAAGCGTATGTTTGTTATATTGCTTTAACATCACAGCACGGTACATCATTATTATTCTCGCATGTACTGAAAATAACCTTCCACAGTCCTTTGACTCCTGTCCACTAATAGCCAATAAAATATATCTATTGCAGTATTAATTGTATAGCAGAATATCTGACATAACATCCAGCCCTACTAAAAGATTATTTTATAGACAAACCGACCACAAGCTTTCTGTGATGTGACAAATAAAAATGTAGCCTTCTGCCCCTTAATAGAGTGTTAATGTTTTCTAAGCAATAGAGAGACTAAATGAACAGCAACCTCAACATTTGTATGTGCATATGCGAAAGTGTAGGAGGAAGTTGGATGTCAAGCTCGGAGAAAGAAAATTAGATTTCCAAGTCACCTCTGTGGTCTTTCATCTAGACGCCATCAGATTCAGTAACACGATTATTCTGTTCTCTGGTGGAGACGGTTCTTTACCACCACAAACCTTGTGCTTCTCTTAGATGATCCATCTCTGTACATCGTACCCTTGAACTTACTGCCTGACGATATGACAGCAGAAATGTGTCAACACAGCCGTGATGTTTATATAGCAGTAGCTACATGTGTTTTAATGGTCAGCTTCATAAAACATGTGAGAGGTGTAGAAACATACAGAGAACGGCATGTGCCAAACAAGTTGAGGATAAAAACTTTATTTATGTAATTAAGGAACAACATAGGGCAGAGTTTACAGCTGCTAGTCAAAGGTGTGCAGATATGATGGTTTAAATCCAGTCAGGACTACAGTATTTCATTTGTTTTTAACTCAAACGTTATATAATGTGAAACAAATGTTTCTGCCGTTTAATTTATTTGTAGGGCTTTAACGATTAATCGTGTGTCCCATTAAAAATGCCTGTCTGAAATCGATTCTGAATCGCAAGGCTGCGATTCTGTGTTTCATGAAAAGCTTGTGCTTGTACTACGCCGTTTGGTCAGTAGGAAGTCCTTATCAATCTAAAATCATTGAGTCGGAGTCGTTTATATTGTGCATTTAAAAAAAAACATCCAGTAAACAAAATCATTCAAAGTATTCTTTATTATCATGAAAATACCTGAAACAATTTGAAGAACAGCGATATAAATATTCTTATAGACATTTCCTGGAATAGCGTTTGTAATGCTACTACTTCTGTGGCATAAAGAGAGTTTCTGCACGAGAGCGCCACCTGGCTTTGGGATGTGCTGGGATTTCACCGTAATTCATACAATTCATTCATTGAGAAAACGCGGATTTGCACGATTAATCGTTGCAGCCCTATTTATTTGTTACAAATAATCTTTCCAGGGTTTCTGCAGGTTTTACAAAGTGAAATTTAAGACTTTTTAAGCCCATTATAAATTAAATTTAGGACCTATATCACGACAATGAAGTCGAATTTTATAGTCCAGTGTGTATGCATCCATGTGTTTAAGACATTTTATCTTTCATGACAAAAAACAAGATGTATTTCTAGTCGTGTGATGAGACGCTTATTCAATTCAATTCAATTCAATTTTATTTATATAGCGCTTTTCACAATTTGTGATTGTTTCAAAGCAGCTTTACAATAATAGAAGCAGAAGATGGTTTTTAATTGTACTTCTTTTTAGTTTACTTTTAGCACCAAAGCATGAAACGAAAAACTTTTCTAGATTTTATAACGGTCATCCCACAAGATGAAATGAAACATGAGATTGGGTTCACAAGAATAACACTTTGCGATATTACGAAACAGTTTTTCACTTTGAGATTTCAGGACAAAGTTTTAAGAAATTCTCAATGATGAAATATATGAATAAAAATGTGCATTTTATTTAACCGAAATCACAATTTTTAAAAAATGTTTTAATCACAAATCTAGAGTTTTCACTAACAACTAATTTGGTAATTGATGATGATCAAGTAATCTGATATTTTTTGGTAATAAAACTAGACCCAAGTAGGCAAAAGCATTTCAAATGATAATAACGATGAGACATTAATAATTGGTTCAAATAAAGTATTAAAACCAAATAAACAGATGGTTTTATTAAACAACATTAAAGTATATAGGGGGTTTCCCGGTTTTTCCCGGACAGGGTCGGGGCTCAAAGGGGGCCTCAAGATGACTTAAAATTATTAAAAACTTGACAAAACAACCAAAAATATAGATGTTTCTTATTTTGTGGCCATTAAGTAGCGAATATACATCTGTCATTCCAAGTTCTATTTAATTTTATGTGAAAAAAATTGAGTGAGTTGGGGGCCTTCAAATATTGTTGTGGGCAACTACGGGTCCTTAAAGATACCATGATTATTGTGCATAATGAAATTAAATTATACATACCATTATTAAAGGGTTTAATAGCCCAAACCTCTACTTGCAGTCCTAAATCATTTATTTCTCTCACATGGATTGTAACGTTACACAGTCAGTGTCATTTTTCTTTGTGGCGCTGTGGTCTATCTGTCAATCTCCTCTCTAGCTTCATTCACACGAGACCTCTGAGGGGCGATCCTGTGATTCTTTCTAAAATCACTTGAAATGACCCAATAGACTCAAAGTGCTACAGCGTATGCCTCATCTTTTATTGATGGCTGTCATCACAGAGTGAAAGTCAGCCTCTCAGGCCTGAAATATGAGTTTACTCAGAGATAGAGCCAGCCTGTGTGAGATTACAACACTTCAGTGCCAGCCCACAGGTCATCCAATGATCCTTTACTTTACCCAACAATGTCTAAAGCCCGGGATACACTGCACGACGTGAAACAATCGTGGAGATTTCTGTAATCATGGTCCTATGTCATACAGTGAGAGTGTTTTCCCGGTCTTGCAACCAAATATATGATCAACGCATGGCCTGCGTACTGTTTTTTTACAACTAGTGCATGTTGATGACGTTGCCCTAATGCGTGTCGCAGCCTACGATTCAATATGTATCATCATCGTACATGCTTGTCGTACCCAAGTTTAAGCAATCTATGTCGCACAGTGTGATACGGTAATGATCTTATGGGATTGCAACAATCTTGCAGTGTATCCCGTGCTTTAGACGCTGCCAAAACATCCCATCAACAGCATTTGTAGCTAGGGCTGCAACTAACGACTATTTTAATAGTCGACTAGTCACCGACTATTGAAACGATTTGTCGACTAATCGAATAATTATTATTTTTTTCTAAAATTTAGCATGAGATTGCTTTAATTCTGTGGAAAATGATAGTAAACAAGAAAGAAGGGGGTAGGTCAATGAAAATGTTTTACATTCAATGAAAACAAGTTTTACATTTTTAATAATTGCAGCTACTATGATTTTATGTATTTCAGCTATATATATATATATATATATATATATAGCTATATATATATATATATATATATATATATAGCTATATATATATATAGCTATATATATATATATATATATATATATATATATATATATATATATATATATATATATATATATATATATATATATATATATATATATATATATATATATATATATATATATATATATATATATATATATATATAGCTGAGTCAAACTCCGTTTCATTCAACTGTCCGACGTGCTTTCTCTTTAAATGTTCGTGCATGACCGAGGTGCTGCCGTGAAACGCAAAGACTGCTCTGCAAACCATGCAGGTAATCTTTTTATTCGCCGTATCCAGGCTTAAATGCTCCCAAACTTCGGATGTTTTGGTACGCGCTGCTGCTGCGTTGGAGGCCGCCATTTCTGTATGTTATCACTGAGCAGAGAAGCTAATACGCATGTGCGACTCTCGGCAGAGATTGTAATGAAGAGAGACGCCTCACTCAGTCGGAAAAAAAACATGTCTGACGACAACTTCGACAATGATATTCATTGTCGACTATTTCTGTTATCGATTTTTGTTGACAACATCGACGAATCGTTGCAGCCCTATTTGTAGCATAATGTTGAAAAAAAAAAATAGTCACACGCCGTGGTTACAGAAGTTAAGTCAAGCTAAGCACCAAGAGTTAAAAAATATGTTCTACTTTGGGTGATACGCTCAACGCGCCAATGTCACTTCTCACGCGGCCATCCAATCACTGTGAAGGAGGGGAGGGACAAATATCACATCAACCAACCTGCGCATCGTTCAACGACTGATAAACAAAGCAGAAGTATCACAGTAACCAAAGCGCTCAGCTGAAAAAACCTGCAGTCGGTGTCCGCCTGGCGTTTTCAACCGCATTTAAACGCATTGCTGTGCACGCCCCCTAAAGATGCTTCATGATGCCATAGAAGAACTATTTATTACTAGCACAAACGACCTTTAACATCTGAAGAGCCTGAAAAATCCTATTCCATTTCTAATCTGATCAGACTGACCTCAGATCTGCTCAAGCAGCTGCTGCATCATTCCTCAATCTATACACGCTTTCATAAAGAAATTGTAAGCATGACCCTGTAGGTAGCAATAAGAGTCTTGACCCAGTGGACAATGTCATTGATCTCCTAAAGCAGAACTGGGTTTAATGAGACACAAAGGAAACTGCTGTTCAGAAAAGCCTATAAAATCCTGGCACAGCATTACATCTAACACTTGTGCTTTCCAAAGGCAAGATTTAGCCAAAAATCAAAAGAATTTGATAAACTGACTAATTTAAGCCTTATAGCATCAGAAGTCTTGGAATATTGCTATGGACAACTTTAACAACATTTTCATGTTGCATTTTTTACATTTTAGAGTTTCGCAGAACTCATCTGAAATCAATGTCAACATATTGCATAGAAATGTGTTGATGTACTGACCACCAATATCACTCAACTACTGATTAAAGGTGCTGTAGAAAAAAAACTGTATTTATGTAGGCATAGATGAATAATATACTTTATATATATGGTAATGACATATCTTAAGCCTCAAACACGATTGTTTTCTCCTTTTTATGTAAACCTTGTGCATGCAAAAGACTGTTGGAAAACAGAACGATCTCAACATCAACTGTGATGTTACAGTCGAGATGTACGCCCCAACATTAAATTAATTACAATGTTGTTACAATGCTAAAAACAAAGCTGTGACTGCTGAGTTAACGCTATATGTTAGTGTTTAGGCTGAAGTTCTACTATTGACATTACAGTTATGTTTTGCCGGTCCATACTGAAAAAACACAAACTTACCACTCAGAAACATCCATTAACAATCTAAATAATTAATTGTTTCTCAAATTCTGTATCTCTATCTGATACAGACACAAACATAAGGTCTGTTTACACACACACACAGAGAGGTACTGAAGGAGCTGCTCTGAGAAACAGCCAATCAGAGCAGAGCTCAACATTATCATTCATGACCCTTTAAAATAAGGTAATAATAGACCATTTCAGTCTAAAGGCAAATCCTAGGGTTGTAAATAGACATGTAAAAACGTTTCTAGATAATTTTTGTACTTGATAAAGCCACATATCTTCTATGTATATATCAGAGAACAAATTAACAGATTATTACAATGCATTCTTTGGCACCTTTACATCAGCAAATTAACACAATAAAGACAGACAGTAAAATCTATTTCTTCAATTTGTTCATCTTAGTGAAAATGCAACGATATGAACATAGCCAGCAGGTACATAAGAGAATTAAAACACACGCACGCACGCACACACGCCTTCGGTAATCTGAAGGTAAGGGGAATCAATCAATACCCGATCAATATCTCCAGTAATGGATGGCAGCGGTACTTACGGCTGGCAGAGTTTGACCAGGTCATGGTCGGTGGTTTGCGGTAGCAACCCACGAATGTAGAGGTTAGTTTTACTGAGCTGCTCCCAGCCGACTGTGCTGCTGCTACTGCTGCTGTGATTGGTGCTGTTGGTTCCAGGACTGGGCGGAGCCATTGGATGGGAGGTGGGGCCAACAGGGGGCTGTAGGAAAAGCCAAAAAGAGTCGTGAAAAAAATCTCTCAAACAAAAAAGGTAAGCAAAAAGTACACAGTGAATAGTTTCTATGGTACTGAGAAAATACACACAATAAAAGAGAGGGAGACTTGACTGCAAGTAAATTCTGTTATTAATAATGACAATGATCCAATCTTAAAACTTTACTTTTATCAGGAGGTATATTTCATTGTATTATTCTTTATGCATGTTACATTACTGTTCTCTTGGTATTATTGCAAAAAATATCTTTGTTCTCATATAATTTTCTCTACTTTTTTGGTCCATTCTGGAAAGCTGGAAAGCCATGTCTGGCTCAAAATGACACCTGATATCTATTATTATAACTGACTAAATGTCCCATATTCTGAGAAAAAGTAAATTGTTCAGACAGAAAGACACACCTTGACTGGGACTGTCCCGGGTAAACAGAGTATTAGATACCTGACTATTGACAGTTGTGAGATTACAGAAGCTGAATGAGGAGTGTCACAGAGACAGTTAATCTCCTTTAGACTGCAGCATTTATTACACGGATTAACAACAAGAATTCTGGAAACGGTCATTTAACTTTGTTGATTCAGTGCTTTTATAATATTGAGAATGAATGAAACAAACCAACAAACCAAAATGAATCTAAACAACAGTCTGCCAGTATGGCACATAATTTAACACATAAACTAGCCCTCCTGCCAAGTCTAAATCCATTTCACAGATTTTCTCGCATATGCATAAAAGTGCAAATAATAAAGCCATAAAACATGTCTTACAATATTAAAGCTCACATAACATCTCATGTTAATCTTAAGTACCTATAGAGTAGTATTGCATCCTTCAGATCTCTAATCCAGGGTTTACACCAGACGCGGTAGACGCAGCAAGCACGAGTGATTTACATGTTAAGTCAGTGCAAAGACGCGATTAAGCATCCTGCGGCGCGGTACACGCGGTAAGCGCGTGAGTTGAACAATCTGAACTTCGGCGGATTTCCGATCCGGTTCCAATCAGGACCTTGCTGTAGTAGTGACATGATTACAGGAAGCGAGCGGAGTGGCGGAGTCTCAGAAGCCCCTCCCATGATGCGAATGAAGCCATGAAATCAAATGTTCAAGCGTCCAACAACTCACAAATAGCCGTCTTTGCCGCCTCTACTGCGGCTGGTGGGAATGCACCTTAAGAGTCTTTAGACAGTTTTATCAGATTTATAAAAGACTGATCAGCTCTAGCAATTCTTTCTGGTATGGAAAGCATGAGATCCTGGAAGCATCCATACGGGAGGAGGGAGTCAAGAGCAAGCAACACACACAAAACATTATCCCACTATCTCTGGATAACTTATGATTCACTACACATTCGTGTCGTTTACATTATATGCACTTACACACTGATTGCCAACAAAACACAGACATTTGATGCCCTTTCACGTACCGCCTGTGACTCATAACCCGGTTGAACCGCCCCATTTCAACAAAATCCAGCGTTAAACAAACACACATGCAAAACTCCACTGCAACTACGGATAAACAAACTATATCCATTGCTTCCATACGGCTGGAAAGCTGATTAAGGCTGTATTTTCCTTACATCCAAAAACATACTTTTTCCATTGTTGATTCTTAATATAAAACAAAGTTGTCGCATGCAGTGATTCTTGTAGCTTCTACTCGAAGGAACAATGATAATGAGCGTCCTCCTCGTTTACTTTCACTCTGATTGACATGTGGGCGTGCTGTTCCAGGGGAAGTGCCCATAAAAGAAATTTGGGGTCACTGATATGTAACGGGTACCCATGTTAGAAAAAAAACTTCTGAAAGAAGAGGTGTGAGTTTCACCCAGAGATATTGACACTTTGCATTTGTTTAGCATGAGGATCACAACTCTTAAACTGTGTTTATAAGTCAGAATGCATGAAGTAGCATTAAACCACCCCTTTAATAAAAAGTAACTCTTAATATTAAACATGTATTCAAAAGAGAAACAGCTAAGAAAGCTGTAATAATAAATCCCGTTGAAAAGAAAGTGTGCAACCAGAAGATCTGCTTCCTGTCTGTCAGCTCAAATGCTAAACTGGCAATATGTGTCACTAGTGGGTATCTGTCCACTGTTAGGATGAATATCTGGCAGCGCTTTGATCCATATCTGCAGTGCAGTCGTATCTCTGCAGAAAGCAGATGTCAGCATAAAGTGGGTCCACAGAGGCCTGAGTCTCTAACCCAGGAGCACAGCTGATGAAGAGGACGCTTCCAGAATTTAAAGGAAGTGAGCGTGGTGCAGGAAGCCAAAGGGTGAGCTATTTCTGTAGAGATGAACACTAGTTTTGTTCTTAGACATTGTCACCTTTGCTCTGAGATGGGCAGGAAACGTGGAGAACTCCTCAATTTTATATTTAATGTCTGTTAAATCTCAACGATGAATTTATTATTTCGATTAACAAAGATTTTAAACATTAACTAGTCTACAACAACTATTTCGAAAGCATCATTAGGAATCCAGTTTAATTGACGTATATAACTTTTCATTCCTATGGTGAACCCTGCATGCATGAAGAGCAAATTGCATTTCACATAATTATGGGATAGATAGGGCGTATGGTTGCCTAGCAGCTAGCAGTTAAATTTGCAACATCCATTATGTAAGTCCTGCAAACTCATTTGACTTGGAGACTTAAAATTTCACAGAAGAGTTCTCTCCTCATGGAAAATTTGCCTCAAGGACCCATGAACTTAGACATTCAATTATTTCAGCCCTTGACAGCTTAGGTAAAGCTTTATTACCTTAAATATCTTATCTCACAAAGTGGTCAACCAGTGGACCTTACACATATAACACAAGCAAAATCCATCCCTTTTACTTTATGGTACAATGGACGCACACAAAAATGTAAGCTCAATATATACAATATTTGTATAATTTATTCATTTAAATGCATTTGTTTAATTTACTTCGATATGGCCAACCTAAATGGCGGCCTTATGTGATTCAAAAATCCAATTTTTGGGATTTTAATAGAGCTCTTGTGTGGCAAAGACATCTCACTTCCATCCTGTTTGTATGGACCCAGATGTTTGGAGCCGTGGCGATCTTCCTGCTCGAGTGCCCTCGGCGTTCCCTCTTTTGTGGAAGTAACAAGAAAGAGGAAGCGTTTGGAATCTGTGGAATGCCGCAGTTACACAGTCTGCTGGATGAGCTCCAGTCTCGTCATTTACACAAATCTTCACCATAAAATGAACATGAGGTTCATTGTTAAAATACATTCCTTTGGTTTAATTGGTTGCGTTTTCTATCAATGAATAACAATAGTTGTTTCACAGGTGTGCAAGACAACCAGAAACTCAACGCCAAACAACACCTTAAAGCTGAAGCATGTAATTTTTGATACATTAGTGTCACTGACTAAAAGTATAAAATGATTCCCCTTTGTCTCCTCAATGCACCTCATGACTACTGGCTAACAGACAGACCCGCCTCGAAACAAATGCTAATGCTGCTGTATTGGGCTGGTCAGGATGCAAACACAGCAATGTTTTGATTGCACCAAGCCTTCACGCCCTTTCAAGGAAATCAACCTACAAATAATGTACTTACAGTACAAATATAAAAGATTTTGAGATAGGATTTGTATAGAAGTGCAATTTAAAAGCTCCTTCACATGGAGACATCTTTAGCTGTATAGGCGGTTTCATTAGACGCACGTGCGGTGCCGTGATTACGTGTCTGGCGGATTCTGTTTTTTAATAGTCTGACTAGTTGCTAAACTGAACTCTTGAACAAATCAGATATTATTTCATCAAAAATAACAAATGCTTTGGTTTCCTAGGTAATCTGTGTGTTGTTTATATTGCTTTAGTTTTTATATAAATAAACTACTTTAAAATTACTTTATTGTTATTGATTTTTAGCAGAGTTTACCGGATGTTACGTGTGTTCCATGAAAGTTGCTTGTTTACGTTGTTTCTGCTGAAACAGTCTATATGTAAAAATTTGGTATCGTATCGGCATTTCATCCAAACGAATCCACGTTTTGGGAGCCTGAAACCGCTGTTTCTGAAACCGGGTCTCAGAGTGGATAAGTCCAAACTACACTATTGCGGCTTCGTGTGTACAGCCAATCCGTATACTTTGTGAAACGATGATGTCATCACCCCACTGTTTTTAGCATCCAAGGACATGAATACATGAAGTTCATCAGAGTGTCAGAGTTTACGCAGATTTCATTGAGAAATGCGATCGATAAATACGCACTGACAACCCATCAAAATAAAAGTCTGATAAACATAATGAAGTTGACAGAAATATATTACCATTGTATAGTAAAACTTACTTTTAAAATAATACAATATAGATTTTAAATGAGTTTTATTTCTTAAGTAATATAATCACACTCAAAAGATTTGTACTTTCAATTGTCTGACTAGTGGTTAAACTTAACTCCGGAACAAATACCTCGTAGAAAATATCAAATGTTTTTTGTTTCCTTAAGACAAAGGGAGACAGGGATCATGGATCAGCGCTATGTAAAGGAGGTTTGGCCGATCTGTAGTTAACATTTTATACATTATATAGTACACATTTTACACAGTAACGTTAGCTCTGTGAGGTTTTTATACGCTTTAGCTATGATTTGAACTAAGGTAATCTACCTCTTGTTTATCACAAATAAACTACTCTAAAAGGACTCTGTTGTTATTGATTCTTTGTGGAGTTTACCGGACATTAAGTTTGTTCCACGAAAGCGGTTTATGTTGTTACTGCGGAAACCATCTATAAATCACCATCCATTTATTTTGTTGTATGGAAAGAGAAGCTCTTACATTCTGTCTAAGACCTCCTTTTGTGTCACAGAAGAAAGAAAATAACACAGGATCTGAACGACATGAAGTTGAGTAAACCATCACAACGCTGAGACGACGTATGATTGACAGCCGAGAAAAACACAGATCTTAGTGCCGTGAAATTCAGCAGTGCTGAACAGCATATCATTTTATTAAAGGGGAGACCATTTACGGGTCGGGCCAGGACAGGGCCAGTGTTTAATCGAAATGACCTGGGCAACTCAGTGTCCGCCCCTTTTACCACTGTCTGACACGGCTGCATAAGAATGCATGTCATGATAAATGAGACTTGAGATTAATAAGGGTGTGGATTATTGAAGGAATCCCATAAATAAAATTATTTACTTTGCCTCCTGTCATTCCAAACACCTGTATGCTTATTTTTCCAAAGCTGAATTATTTAAAGATTTATTAGGCAGTTTTTCTCCATGAATTTAGAGAGAGCATAAACTAATGCTGTATGGAAAGGAAAACAAAAATCCCCACCATTAAACTCTTCTGAAGACTCAAGCCACTTAATGACTCCCAGACAACTCACGTGTTATTAGTTAAAATTAGTTAAGTCTAATGAATAATTTGCTTAATGTGTCAGAGGGGTTACTGAATTAGCCAAACCTCTGACTCACCTTTGACCTAGATGTTTAGTTCACGTTCACAAAAGAGTTACTGTAGTGAATAGTATGTTAATAAATAAATTGAAATGTTACATAAAAATAACATTGTTTCATTTGTAGTCCCAGCTGCTAAAAAGGTGTCTGTTTCTATTATAGAGAAAAATCCAGCTATTATCCTATAAATTCAAGCGTTCCAACAGGATGTGCTGGGAAAAAAGACGCAGTGAGTCACATTGTTGGTCAAACAGGAAGTCCTTGAAACACGCTAATCTCTTCAAACACACACACACACACACACTAAAGAGTTTAAAGCATCACGCTTTGACATGCCAAACTGCTATTCATAAAGATGTTGATGTATATTTTCTGCTGGAAATTTTTTATTTCTTTTAACAAATAAACATTGCATGTCCAAGAAAACAAGGCGTCTATTTATCGTGTGGAAAGACTGTTTTTAGGACAGACCTCTTAAAAACAAGACAAAACAGCTCATCTGATCACTGCACTGCTGAACAGCCTTCCAAACAGGAAATGAGGCACCAACTGGACCTACAAGCGGACAAAGCACATCTTTGAGGACGAGAAACCAGTGTTTCCCCCGTAAGGTCCTCTAGTCTGACGAAAACCCACGCATTCCCAGAGTGGAACTGGCTGTACTTAGAAACTCAAAGCCTGTTTGTGTCTCACATCTGTCCAACTATTCTGCTTAGTGGGGAGAGACTGCCTTCTTATCAGAGCACCCCAGACCTACACAGCCCATCATATCCGAGCTGGAAACACACTGAACTTCCAGTAACCGCCCTCACCCTGTCGAGAGATCCTGCTCGGCTGCTAAATATATGTAGGGCTATGAATATATGAATAATAGCGCCTCCACAGCCTTTCTTCTCCATCTTTTCCTCTATCAAGCAGTCAATCTCTTGTGCTGATGATAATTCGTCAATAGATGATGCATTGAAAGCAAGCAACACACAAATACGAAGGCATCCGCAGATGTGATGATATCTAATTCCGTCATGAGACACTGAGGTCACAAGGTCGTTGAATCCAATCCACAATGACCTTTGAGTTACCTGTAACCAAGATCCTTAAAACGCGACATGGACACATTTCAGCCGCAAATCAAAAGAAAGATGAAATTATATTTTGCGTAAAAAACAACAAGAATATCTTTAATATTTTTTGCCATTGCACCCTCCCCCAAAATCTCACTATTGCAGTAATACATCTGGACATTTTATCTTTTAGTTTTTAAATTCTCATTATTCCCAATGTTGATTCTCATAACTGTAACACAACATTTTCTTTTTTACTTAATACAATCGAAATACCGTAATGAAGGGTAGTGAAAGGCACTACATGATGTATCTAGCAGTGAGATTGCAAACCGGTTTCCGGTTTCAAGGTATACCGAGGTTTTAAACAGTCAAGGTTTCAAAACCACTAAAATGTTCTGCGATACCATTTCCAAGGTATGAGCTGTGTTTATACAAAAAAGTCATGCGATTGATTCGATGTTTACATTTAATATACATTACGAAAATATCATATATATTTTTTGAAAGCATATTATATTTTAAAGGCTTTATTTTTACCTGGCATTTGAAAATAACACATTTTGATGTTGCAATGACAATACCACAACAATGTAATACCGTGAAACTGTGGTATTTTTGCTAAAGGTTATCATATCGCCAAAAACCGGCCCATACCTAGTTGTGCATACATCCTACGGCCTAGCCGCGGCAGCGTAGGCTACGTGTCAGTTTTCATTTATATTTCTGCGTTTTGAGGTAAATAGACAGCGACTTTTATTGCAGTTTCAGTTAAATCACTCTTCAACTTGGCCCATCTTTGTTCTCACCATCACAAACGGAAATACCCATGACGTAGTTTTTTTACCTGACGGGAGGGGTTCTTGTGGACCAATCACAGCACTTACGGACCACGTAGAAAGGACGCGCTGTTAAAATTTTGGCAAGGTGTGCGTCAGGCTACACAAAGCTATGCACAGAGCAGTTTGTCCGTTTAGGGCTGCTGTAGAAACATGAAAGACGCCATTTTGCACCATATAAGGGGACCCACATTGTATGTAGATAAAAAACGCCTCATTTTAAGGAATTAAAAACCTTACAGTTCATTATGTAAGATCTTTATACACCACTAAAAGCATAGTTATCTATATTATATTGCATTTCTGTCAAGCGATCCTCCTAAAAGTTGCATAGTGCACCTTTAAAAATAAAAATGCACATATCGTTTTTTTACCGCATTATGTTCAGAATGAGATTTTCATTACCATAATACAAATTTGGGGGAACGTGATGTGCTTCGTTATCTTTAAATGCAAAATACAATTTATTATAGCTTTATTTTGCCACAGACATACCAAGCCAAGGGTGCAATGAATCTTGTGAAATGCTTAAATGCGTCAGATTAGAGAAGAGTAGTTTATGAATCAAAGCGTCATGAGACCACAAATACACCCAATGTGACTTCTGACCATCACAGTTTAGTAAAACACATGCACCTCTGAAGAGGAAGAGAGGGGCAGGGCTGTGGATGTATATTCCCATCGCAGGAAAATGTTATGACGTGCACGAGACACGTAAAAACTTGATCAAATACAGGCCTATTTTTAAACTCGTGGGACGGGTTCGATGGGGCGGGTGAAAGAGGTGTGCTAAAACTGCGAATGAGGGCCAGTGCTGTAACACAATAAAATGAAACGCAAACAAAACACAACATACACACCCAACTGAGGGGGAAATGACAGCTTTTCTTCTGGGATTAGTTTCAAGGCGCGCGGCTTTCGGACACGAGCAGTCTTTCAGTTGTCAATCAACAGAAGTCCTGCCCCAGACGTTACATTTATCCGCTACGTTGTTGTATTTACGATAAAAGTGCAAGGATAACACCCATATAGTTTCCACACGATACAATCTCGAATTATCGCTTCAGATCATTACTTTTTTTAAAGCGTAAGATGTTATGTTTTACCTGTTTACGGTAATGCGACGTCCTCACTGTGTGGCCAGAATTGGCAAAAATCATCCTCAGCTCGCGAATCTCCGCCGACGGGTGAGTAAATGTCTTACAAATGTTTCTGTGCTTTTTATATCCAAGCGACGAGAAGGTAAAGTTGTATATCTGACTCTATACAACATAGAGACCGAACTGCACGAAAATGTAGTCGTACTTTGACGTATCTTTACGAGCGAACAGGAGAATTTGCGTAGCGGAAGGGTGAGCGGCGTATATCCCACAGACTCTCGCTGTTATCGGCTCGCCCAGCCCGTCTGTTCCGCTCAGTTCATTGATCTGCGATGACTTCTCCAGAGAACTACACCTCCCACTATGGACGAAACCACTGCGCTGCTTACACGGAGGGGGGTTTGCACATTATCAGATCTTAAATGAAAACTAAACACAGCCTCCTTAAAAACACTACTGCTGATTGTGTTAATATTTGTTTTTGTTTATTTATGTTGGGTATGTCATTTGAACTACGTTAGGTTTTGAAGGAGTGGATAGGATATAACATTGGATCCCCCTTCCGCGCAGTTTCGTTTCCTTTGACTTGCATGCTTTACATTCCTGAGTGAGGCCATCAGGCACTGTGGTTTTACAATTTGATATGTGCTATATGGATTGATTTAACTCTTTAAGAAACTCTTTAAGATCTTTTAAAAGCCAAATAAAGTGTAGCTGAGATAAAATGTATACATATAGTACAGGCCAAAAGTTTGGACACACATGACTATTATGTTAAATATGATCTTAAAAATCATTTAATCTGATGACGTATGGTTCATTGCTTAAAATTACATATGTAGACAAAAATATAGCTGTACCATACAAACTACTTTCTAAAATTGTATTTTACAATATTATTTGTGAAATAGATGACTTACACTGAATATTGAAGAAAAAGCAGCCAATAAGAGCCCGGATTAAATGTTAAGTCCTTCAATATTCTTTAAAATTCATCCTAAAGTGAAACTTCAAGAAGCTGCTTTATAAAATGACACAAGTATGGTTTTGCAATTTCTAGGCAAAGGGTGACTGCACTTCAGATAATGAAATATAACAGAGTTTTGATTTATTTTGGATGCTTTTAGTCACCAACATAATTCCCACAGTCGCATTTGTGTTATGCCATAGTTTGGATGAGTTTATTATTATTCTGTTATCTGGAAAAAATATTAATAAAGAACGAGTGAGTGTGTCCAAACTTTTGGCCTGTACTGTATATACAATACCACTAGTGATAGGGACAAGACCACCTATGCCGAGTCCAAGTCAAGACCGAGTCTTTGAAGGGTCGAGACCGAGTCCGTTGGTTTTTAAATACATTCGAGTTTGAGTCAAGACCAAGTCTTTGAGGAAGCAAGTCTGAGTCGTAACCAAGACCATAAAAACATGTCAGTTTTCATATTCATGATTTAATATCACCCCAGTTCATAATCAACAATTAGGCCTACAGACTAAGCTAGATGGGAATTGTTTAGAGGAGCAGTCTTAACGTCTTAATATGGACCATGCTTTTACTATCATTAAAAAAATCCCTACCACATGCATCATCTTCTGCCTATTTTTCTACAGATAAATGAATGGCTCTGATAGCAGTATCTTTGCATTGCATCATGGGATGTCATTTTCAAATAATGCCTGTCAACATTGCATTTTATTAATATTGTTATGTGTTTTTTATATGAACATTAAAACAATGCGTTGGTCTTGAGGACTCGGTCTGAAATTACGAGTCCTTCTCCTCCAAGTCAAGACCGAGCCTTTGAAGGAACAAGTCCAAGATGAGTCAGAGAAAGCAGAAATCTTGAGTCTAAGACCGGAATCGAGTACTACATCACTAAGTACCACTATTCAAAGTTTGGACACACCTTCTTATTATTTACAAAGTTACAATTATTTTCAACACTAATGAACAATAGAGTCGTCTAAAAAGTATCAATTATGGGAATTATGTTGTGTCTATCAAAATGTTTAACCTTTCAAAACTATACCATTCTTTCGAAACAGCTACAAAAAAGGAGCCTCTCTTTGTTTATAATATTACAGCTTTGCACATTCTAGTCATTCTCTCAACCATGAGGTGCATGCTGGGATACCTAAACTTATAAACAGTACTGTCGCTTTCATGTCTACTGCACACTTGATGTTGACTCTCCTTTACTATCCACTCTAATTCCATCTTTTTTACAGTAAGTCTGAAGTAAAAAATTATTCAGAGGCAAATTGTATATCTGCATTCAAAACGTAAAAAAAAGTCGTGAGAAACACAAATTCAGACCAAACCTTTGTGTATATTAACTTGTCTGTATGAACTTGTCTTCCTCTACTTCTCTCTTTCTCTCTCTCTCTCTCTCTCTCTCTCTCCGGCGCTATGATGAACATAAAGTGCATCCTCAAATCTAAACACTGCGCTTCCTGTTGTCTTCTTAAATAACTTCCCCTGAGCTCATCAGTTTTCGATTTCAGTTCGCTCTTTCGAACATAAATTTGATCTTAGCAACACTAAAAACACCTTGTGGTATCAATAATCTCCAGTTGTACCCAAGCATGCTGAGACAGCACTTTAACACCAATGGTTAGAATGTAAATAGGTCATTTACAATCCCTCAGAGAACATGGAATCAGATCTTTGTCCTTGGAAAAGATAATCATCTTTCTTTTTCTCTCACAGACAACAAACTTACATTGGAAAACATTAAAACAGAAATAAAAATGCTAGTTTGGCATCATATACTGTATTTCAAGTCAACAGTCAAGAGAAGCTTTATTGGCATTTTTAACCATACAGTATATAGTGCAGTACAAAGTGAAATAAGGACCGTGGTGCTACTACATACAGACACTGGACCTCATAAAACAACACAGAGCTAAGGACCAAAAAAAAGCTAATTTGTAGCCTAGCCACATAAAGTGCATGTGTGCAACCAAAAAGAGACAGTCCAAGACAGAAGACTCGGCAACAACAATACATTAAACACTACAGTATGCTTAAAATTAAATCCCCCAAAACGTGACATGGACACATTAAGCAGCAAATCAAAAGAAATTATATTTTGCATAAAGAAATTTTTTTATAAAATCTTTTACTTCTTTTTTTGTCATTACACCCTCCCAATATTTTGGGTTACAGTAATTTTAAACTTCAGTGTTTATATGCTGTGCATTATTCACAGCTATATTACAGCCATAATTAAGAATTAATTTAAATAAAACGACTTAAGTGTTGGAATAAATAAATTAACGTCTATACAATAAGGCTCTGATTACAGAAGAGAATGATTATAAACATTCCTACACACATCTTAGTAGAGGAGAGCGGGGCGAAAGTACCAGAAAAACTTAATTTTGAAAGATAATGTCATAGACAGAGATATATTTTTGCTGTGGTCAATAACTCACAAGTGTGGTCTATCAATACAAGGTGAAATTTTGTAAAAATGTAAAACGACTTCAGTATAATTTCACTTTAAATTGTTACTTTCGACCCCACCTTTAGGGACAAAAGTAACACAACAAAACAAGATAGATTTTGTGTTACACATGTTTTTATTAAATATACATGACTACGTTAATATGTAACTGCAAACATATTTTGTAATTTATCTTTGTAAAAAATAAAGAAATTACATTTTTATTTTAAATTTCAGTTTTATCAAATGTTTCAAAAGCAACCAACAGTACAAACTTAAATTGTTGAGAATAATTTTTTTTCAACAGTTTGAACACTATGAAAATGAAATTAAATCAAATTAGAATAATATCAATTTTCAACATATACAAAAGTATTAGCAGCGGGACAAAAGTAACAAGTGTTACTTTTGTCCCGACAGGATCTCCTCACATTTAAACATGGTTTACTTTTATTTTCAAAAGCTCTGAGAAGTCCAACTTCTTGCGTTATAAGAAAAAAATGACCGCTTTAGGAATGTACTTATCATGGTTGAAAACAGCTTTCTGGATCTACACGTGGGAAATGGTGAGTAAATAACGCAATATTTGTCAGGTCTCTCAAGGGTTTGTGTGTTAAAGATGCTGTCATAGTCTGGGATGTAAATGTTAAAAGGGCTCAAAGAAAATTGCTTTGTTACTTTCGCCTCACGTTACTTTTGCCCCGGTTCTCCCCCACCATAGTAAAATGTAAGGTGCAAAACACAGCATTAAAATGTGATGTGCACATTTCATTTAATTTGTTATGATAGACAGTGTAGAAGTGTAAAACTGGTATTTACTGGCAACAGTTTATTCAAAGATAAATGAACATTAAACATTAACAAGTCTGTATCTTTACAGGAAAAAACTTTAAAAAGTACAGCATCATGCAATGCGATTCTGGGAACCAAAATCAGAAAAAAACTGAAAAAGGTTGATGAGGATTTCTGGTTCCCAGAATGCTTTGCATGAGGCTGTTATTTTATATTTTTATTCTGTAAAGACAAAGAGTTGTACGGTGAGAAAGGTTGCTGTATATTTCATATATATTTCATATATATTTTCATTTCACATATTACACGAGGTCTATCCAGTTATAGATTTAATGTCTGTGCAGGCATTTTAGTGACAGTAGCATACAGACATTTGGATTTACTGTGTAATGTGATAAAAATAAAATAAAAAATATAGTAGATAGAGCTACATAAATATATGTAAGGAGTAGCCAATTACAAGTACTTTAGCAGTGTTTATTGTGTTGTGATATATGTTATTATCCACAGCTATTACAGCCATAATTGAGAAATAATTTAAATAAAACGACTCAAGTGTTGAAAATAAATGAACTAGCCTATGTCTTTATATAGTTTTAAAAAAACTCTCATAATGGGAACATTTGAATCAGACAAATCAATTTCAGTATACAAATATTGCCAATTAATCTAATTTATTTTTGACACTTCATTGAAGGTGTTTGCAGATTTCTATTTTTGCCTCTAGTATAACTCTGCCACTTTGATTTCTTTGTTACACAATCACATATTACATATCATATCATGTATAAAACCAAATATTACGTATTTATGTGCAAATATATTATTATTTATTAAGTTAATAAATTAAAAAAGCTGCCTATATTGCGTGACAACATCATCCTTAAAAACCGGGAACCAAACTACAGAAAGAAAAAATATAACTTTGACTACTGGCTTCACCTTCCATGAAGATAAGCATGGTTTGTGTGAACCACAGTTTGTTTTGTGTGGTGAACAGCTCAAAACCATTGAAATTTAAGAGATGTTGAGAAACCGCATATGTCAAGTTACCAAAGCAACATACAATATGCCTCATTTTGTAAATTGTTGCAGGCCATTTTATTATTACTGTTTAATGTTAATATCTGTTGCAATTTGCTGGGTTGCTCAATTATGCATGTGTCATGTTAAGAATGGCTGGTTTACAAAATGAAAGATGGTTAGGAAAATCTAGACAGCACTTTACACCTTGATGGCAGCTCAGGAGGAAAGCAGACCACAAATCAGTCCTAAAGCAGATCTGCTCGACACGTTACAGCTGTCCGTGTTGAATGTGCAGAGAAAACAAATGAAGACCAAAGCTGTAGCCTCCCCCACAGGCTATCAGAGTCGCTATATATCACACTCCACCCTGCCAACATCCCAACACACACAAGCGTGTGCATAAATCCATGTGCACGTACAGTACTGTATATACACACAGACAGGCACATGCATGCTTTTCTATATCCTTACATCTCTCGCCCCAATGTTTTTACAGAAGGCCGCAAGAAACAGGAGAAGCTTTTGAACTCCACTGCATCCTAAGCATGTTAAAGTGAGCCCAGACTGCATTCTTCACATTCTTCTCTGTAATGGAGAACGTTTCGGCCTGTGACTTTCTCGCACAGAGCCGTCTCGGTCCATTTGGGCCGTGTAAAGAAAATGTTGCAATTTCTGCGCTGTTGAGACAGTGTTACGCTACCTACCTTACTGAATCTGCTGTCTCGCTCTAATCGAAGGCCCCATCTTCCCTGTGAAGGCCACATCACAGTCGTCAACTACGAGTCTGCGACAGCTTTAAGTTTGCTACTGCGAGCACTCACACGCTACGTAGCAGCATGTGTTTACTTGCATGTTAGCGTCTGTCGCACAGGAAGAAGCCTCTCTCTCTCTTTCTCTCTCTCTCTCTCTCTCTCTCTCTCTCACACACACACACACACACACACACACACACACACACACACACAGAGCTAATCAGTGAGAGAGGGCGAGAGAAAGCGTAATAGAGAAAGAGAAAGTGTAATAGCGAGCGAGCGAGAGAGAGTATTGTTGCTGTTATATGATCACAATGGAACTCGAGCTTACAACTTACCAAATACTGCCCAGTTTACACTTTATACTGCCTATTTTTTTAAAGCAGCATGTGATTGTTGCATTCTTCCACAATAAATCAAAAAGCACTGCTGTACAAAGGAAAAATTGCAACAATGAAAAAAGCCTTTATTACTGCATTTTGATATAAATCTTCAAAAAAATTCCTTTTCCAAATTTAAACACAGCTGAGCCAAAACTTTCCTACAGAGCAAATCCTGGTCTGTTGTATGTGAATAGCGTAAAGTTTGGAAATAAAAAACAATGCATTTTGCATTAATGCATTTGTCAAATGCTTTATCAGTGCATTACAAGATATACATTTTATTAAACAAACTGTACAATGTACTCATTTAATATGAGTGATCTGTACTCAAACCTGTACTCAAAACTTAAAAGTTTTATGTGTATTTAACGATTTCAGCGCTTTAAGTTCCACAAACTCAAATAAAATGAGTCAAGAGCTTAGCTTACTCAGAAAACAAAATTTGTAACTTTCAAACAAAGCCACTTCTATACAGCCGCATTTTAACAAACGCTGCAAATATTTAAAAACGTTTGGTGGTTGTGATGAGGTTTAATTCAATCTGCCAGTTAAGCTAAGAATGTCTGGCACTGCAAATTTACTTCAGTTAACATTAAAGGATTACTCCACTCTCAAAAACAAATCCTGATAATTTACTCACACCCATGTCATACAAGTTGTTTATGTGTTTTTTTGTTTAGTAGAGAGGAAATGACATTTTTTTGAGGAAAACATTCAAGGAAATTTTCTTAATTTAACTTTATTGGACCCCAACAGTTTACAGCTTCAATGCAGTTTAAAATTGCAGTTTCAACGCAGCTTCAAAGGGCTCCAAATGATCCCGAACGAGGCATAAGGGTCCTATAGCGTAACAAATTAAAAATAAGCACCTTTAAACCACTTGTCTTGCACCAGCCGTGTGATGCGCCAGCGCGACCTTGCGTATTGTGTAAGCACATCAAAAGGTCACGTGTTACATATATGAATCGCATACTTGCGGCACATTTTAAACAATAAACTAACACAAAGACATTAATTAGTATCAATTCACATACAACAACGTCTGAACGCCACTTTTTCTCCACACTTGTAAACACTGGGGCGGTAGTTTCGCATACGTTATGCATGACCTTTCGACGTGCTTACAAATTATGTAAGGTCACGCTGGCACGTCACACGGCTAGTGCAAAATGTGAAAAATTGTGGTTTAAAAGTGCATATTTTTATTTTCTTGCTGAAAATGACAATCATTTCGCAAGACACTTCCCTGATTTGGGATGGTTTAGACACATTTGAAGCTGTGTTGAAACTGTAAACTGTTGAGGTCCTATAAAATCTATTAAAGGTGGGGTGCATGATCTCTAAAAGCCAATGTTGACAATTGAAATCACCTAAACAAACACGCCCCTACCGCAATAGAATCTGGACCTTCTGTTGATAGACCCGCCCCCACACATACACAGTGATGTCGGTTAGTAGACACGCCCCTTACTGCTGATTGGCTACAAGTGTGTTTTGGTAGTCGGCCCGACGCACCCAGCCTTTAAATTGAGAAAAATCCTGGAATCTTCAAAGAAACTAAATTTCTTCTTGACTGAACAAAGAAAGACATCAATATTTTGGATGACTTTGGGGTAAATTATTGGGATTTTTTATAAAAGTGGAATATTCCTTTAAATCAACACTATTGGTTGAGGAGGATTTCCAGTTCCCAGCATGCATTACGAAAGCATTCTTAAAATGAAGTGATATTTTATGTGTTTTTTAGTAAAGAGAAAGACTCAATAGTGTTAAACATTCATTTATGTTGGAGATTTAGAAGAGCTTTTAGTTTTGTGGTTACCATTTTTCAGAAGTGTAGTGCCTGTGCTTAGGCTGTAGGTCACATGTGTTTTAAGTATAGTGCACTTAAATATTAAATACAATGAAATATAAACTTCAAGTTTGGATTAATTGTAATTTATAAATATTATTTACCTAAAAAGTCTGAGTTGGTAACTTAAATGTTTTTAGGTAATCGGTTTCCACAAAAGTTTTGAGTAACTAGAATTTCTCGGGCTAAGATTCAGGAACGATTTTAGCACTTTTAATTCAGTTTTCTAACAAACAAATTTTTTTCGCAGTCTTAACTGTAACAAGTATTTTTTGTATGTGTGTATGTGGTCAGACAACTTATGAGTATTTCTTGCAACCTTGATAACGTTTCCCATTAAATTGGTTTTCGCAAAATAAAAGAAAGACTTGGGAGAGATTCAATCAAACGATCCTAGATTTCATGACTGTGATATGATTTGTGTATTTTCATGACACATGGCAACATTATTATCCTGCAACCCACGCATGTCATTTAAATAATCACAACACTGCACATTTCTCTGGAGAATAAACAGTTGACACAATTTTCAAATAATAAAAAATAATAGCAAGCATCAAAACCTGGCAATCACAGCATTAATAATTCTGCAGTGTTTTGATATATTCATTTGTAAACTCGTATCTACTGAAAATATGTATTTTTAAATTGCTTTGACAGAAAGAGAGTGACACGTAAGATCTGATATCTTCATAAAGTCTTCTCTGATGAATCTGTCACAGACACGTCAGTGATGAAATTACTATTTTTTCCTCAGTAAAATTTAAGTCAAGTTGTCATTTTTATAATTTCCACCGCTGTATGAACCTTGAGTAATGAGATGAATCACAGAATGAATCTTAAGAGTAATGTTATATAACACCAAGGCTGCGACCTTTGAAGGATGTATTATAAGGCTAGTAAGGCCGTCCAAATTTAAAGACTGCTTATTTTAAGGACAAAACGAATGGATCCTTCAAAGCCGAGGCTATCCAAAGATTCATTGCATATTTTTAAATAAACATTTTAAACCTTTATTAAATCAAATTGTGTATTTAGCAGAAATACGTGTCTTGTCATCAACGTGTCATATTTTCTAAATATGGTTCCATATTTATTCTAATAATAAATCACGGACTTCGGAGGGTGCGACCTCCAATGAAGAAGTACTCGCTTTCAAAGATGTGTCCTTGGAAGGGCCCAGCCTTCGAATTGGGACACAGCTCATGCCGTTATTTTTAATGTACTGTACTAAGTTGGCTTGGCAAACTTAAACAACTAAACTCGTACATGCTTTTGCATGCCGTCTAACAGCACCCTTAATAACATAATGAGTTCACACCCGTGTAAATATATCTAACAGTATAAACAATATATTCTCTAAAAATTATTTTATTAGTTAGTTATTTTCAACCCAGCTTTGGGTCAAAAGGGACAACATTTTATATTTCAGGCAAAGAAAATGTTTATAATTGACCCAACAAAACGTTAAAACAAACCAATATTTTGGGTTGAAACAACGCAACATGGGTTAAATTCAACATGATCTCACGGAAAGTCATGTTACTGTCCATGTTTGTGTCCATGGCACAAAATTCAGCTTTTTCATGCAGAATGATCATTGTCGTTTGGGGTTAGAGTTGGGGTTTGGGTTAGGATGTCTAAAAATGTAACAGAAAGTGATTCTAATCCCAAGCGACAATGGTAAGAAAATAGAAAAACAACGAGAAAACAATACATAAAATGACATGAAAAAGAAAGTCGTGCCACGGACACAATAACTATTTATATAAAAATTTGTGTGAGTGACACCAGTGCCGTAGCAAGTCAGTCCCGGGCCCATATGAAAAAAAAAATAATTACGGGCCCCCTTAAGCCATACTTTTAATAAGGTAGTCAAATATTTTTACTTTACTTTTTTACTTATAAGGGTAGATTTAAATAAAGAAAAACAAAATGTTTTGGGTAGTTTTTGACTCGTGACTAACTTCTCCGCCTTCTCTTTTCTCTTTAAGGGCCCACTTGTATGTTTAGATTTGTCCATCCTTAATGTTCATGTAGATAGCTGCTATAGTAACCTCTCACACTGTTTTTTTTTTGGCGCGGTGATGCGTCATGTAAAAAAATTATGGCATAGTAGTCTACGGCAGCCGCGGAGTGCAAAAAAAATAAAAAAATAAACGCAAACAAGAAATGATGGAGAAATTAGACATTATGGAGAAATAAGATATCACTACACATGATATGCATACAAAAATATATTTATTGCGGCCACAGATAAAAATTAAATTGAATTTTTTTTTAATTAAAAGCTGGGGCGGGCCCAGGGCCGGGCCCCCTATTGGCCCGGGCCCATTTGCACGTGCATACCCTGCATGCCCAGACGCTACGCCACTGAGTGACATGAAAAAGACATTCTTTTTGCTCAAGGCACGAAAAAACGACTTTCTGTGAGATCAGTCTGGTTACAGTAAATTACAACCCATCTTTTAACCCATCAAATAACCCATAATTTTTAGCAAAATCTACCAGATCACACATTAGTAAAGTTATGCCTGCATATTTTTTCCAACTAGGCTTTTGAAAGTCTTTAAACAGCCTATTAGAACGAATCTGTTTTCCCCCATTTGGTCTTCATATATTTACCTCCACATTTACTGAATCGTCTGTTTACACAACCCAACAAAGCAGGTCTATTAATACCAGAGCAGTCTCATTGACCTTGTCAGTGAAACTCAAGGGCTTTTTCGGGCTCTCCGGCTGTGTTTGTGACACAGGCTCTTGGCAGAGTCCTTCACCACCGTGGTGGGTATTATTGTGAGCGAGTCCCTCATTTTCCTCGTGTCAAAAAGTTCCCAGAATGACCGTCGTATGAGAACAATTGGAATTCTTTCGGCTCGGCTCGCACATAATGAGCGTGCCGCAGTGCTTGTTAATTGTGTACATTCCACTGCCAGGCAACTCCTCCGACGTTATTGTAAACATTGTATGGAGCTCTTTTAGGCCCTTCACAATGGCTTTGTTTGCAGGCTCTGCGTGTAATGTCCAATGGCAGTTAATGCGCTAAAACCCACCCCTCGATCAAAGGCCCATGTTGACATGGCCAGCCCACCTACAAGCTAATGTTTCTCTAGGAAATTCTTTAGAGATGGGGTTTTTAAGGATGCCGGGTCATTTTTGAACAATTTGACATGATTTTCTTAACTCAAAACACTAGCATGAGTATACTGTTACAGGATCTCATACAGTAAGTAAGTATGATTTCTATTTTTTAAGTCAATCCAATGAAAACCTGAACAGGTCAGATTTCACCTTAAAATTAAAAGGGAAACATTTAAGTAATAAGACAAAACCTTATTTTGACAATGCACATTGTCAAGTACATTCATTTTGACAATACAATTACAAAATTAATCACAACCAAAGATATTGTATATAGATGGATAGACAGCTAAGCTAACAGCTCATTATAGACGTGTTTTACATCCATGACTTTATTTTAAAGTCTAGTTGGCCTCAAGCCTTTAAAAAATCAAGGTCTTGTAATAATATAAAAAAGCTGTCCTTTCTTCCCTGTCAGGTCTAATCTTAGAAAAGCATCTAAACTTGTTCCAGACTTGTACAAGGGCATCCCTCCAAAAACAACAAACCAAAACAGCCACGATATAAGAAACAAGAAAATAAAGTCTAATTACAATTTGTGGACTTTATGAACAATGACAGCGTTTAACTTCAAACAATGCTTCCCATCCCATCATGCACTGCTTCCCAGATCTTCTCTGACTCTTATCCAGGTCTAAAACTGAATCATAAAGCAAGCAGTCTTCTAACTATTTACATAAACTAAGTGATTAAAGTCAATGCAGAATCAACCACAACTTATTTAACTTCTTATAGCATATTCTACTATGCAACAAATGCATTCATGTGACATGTTTAGCAGGAACCGGATTGTTTGATAAATGTAACCTGATTAGTATCATATGGCAGTATAATGGATCTACTTCACCCATAAGAGTGTTTCAGTATTGATGAACCGTAATGTCTCTGATAAACAGCAGCTACTTCCCTGTCTACTCTCTATCTGCTCGGCTAAATCTCAGTTCTTCAAAATAGCCCTTTAAAAGAACAGTTCACCAAACAATACAATTCTGTATAGCCATTATTGACACACCCACGTGTTATTTTATGACATTTTCGTGACATGATGCTGTTATTTTTACTTGGGGCACAAAAGGTGAAATTTTGAAGAATCAGCACACGTTTATTAAAAATAAAGGTGCTTTACGATGCCATTAAAAATGGTTCCATAACATCTGAAGAAACTATCTGTTTCAAAAAAAGGTTTTTGTAGTGAATAAAATAATATATTAATGTAGGAAATAGTTCTTCTAAGAACCTTTGACTGAATGATTCAAACCAAAATTGGTGTCTATGACATCACTGTGAAGAACCTTTTAAAGGGATAGTTCACCAAATTTTGTCATTATTTATTCACGCTCATGTTCTTAGAAACCTGTATACATTTCTCTGTTCTGATAAACACGAAGGAAGATATTTTGATGAATGTTTGTAACCAAACCGATCAGAGGCCCCACCTGTACACATTCAAATTTATATAAATCTGGCATTTTTTGGTCTAGAAACTTGATCTCGGCCTTGTTGCTTTAAAGTTTGGAGGTGAAAATATTAAATCAGAAATTGTTATAGTAGTTTACATTTATCTTTATAAATTAAAGTAATGCAATAAAGTATATATGAAGAGTTTGGTTCCAAAACGCAATAAATCCATTATTATGACTAATTTGGGTAAAAACGTGTTTACCAGGAAAGTGACAAGATGAAAACTATTATTTTCTGTTACAAACTTTCACATACCATATTTAGGTTATAATAACATAAAAAATTTGATTTTCAAAGATTTATTATAAAAACTGATTATTTTTCTTTCACAAAATGCAATAAATCCATTACATGTTTTTTCAGTGTGTAACCAACGCGCCGCCATTGTTGTTTACAATGCTTGGAATAATGTGCTGTGATTGGTTAAGTGGATTTATTGCATTCTGCAGAGAAGGAGGACTGCCGATTATTGCGTTTTGGTATAAAAGGAGAAAAAATGACAGACTAAAATGGCGGATATCGGATTTTGCGTAAAATTAAGAAAAATATTACAAATACTTACCTGATACAATACTGATTTTGGAGGAAACTATATATATATATATATATAATGGCGTTTATCGTGTTTTAAAAACCAAACTCTTCATATATTCTATAAATAAAATTATTAAAAAAAATGTTTCACATCAGAAATGCAAAAAAAATTAAGATATTAGTCTAAACTAGTTGGGATCCAAATTTCAATTTAAAATCACAAAAAAATGAGGTTTGTGTTACACTTTTAAAGGTTTTACCAACAGAGGCCACTAGGTGTCAATGGTTTGCTGCATACTCTTGTGGCAAATTAATAAATTACTGTCACTGCATTATTATTACTGCTTAAATTTTGAAATATAAAAACTAAATTCTTAAAGCTTTCCAATGATATATAGTATGTCATGATTAGATTAAAATGGACATGCAAAATATCGAGGACAGCACCAGTTAAGAGTGTATATAACACTATAATTAAAATATATAGTTTTATACTTTATAAATCAATACAGAAGCTCAGTACTTACAGAATGTGATATGTGATTTAAGAGCAACCATGAAAGGGATTGGCCAATACTTTCACTTCAGTCTGTTCCTGATTCAAGACTATCAAATTACTTCAGAAGGCTTGGACCACACCACAAAATTCATAATTTTGGGGTATTTTATGATGTCATTTTAACAACTGACTGACATGGTCATTATTAACCTCTGGATTAATTTTATTAATATGCATACAGTTTCTCCAAATATTTTTCTTCTTTCTATGATCCACAAAAAAGCAGCGGAATAAGATTGGGTCGAGTACATAATAATTTGTCTTTGGGAAAGGATGGTTTCTATTCATTTAGGACATAGCCTTAAGACAAAGAGCTGTGAAAAAACATCCTTATTGACCCTGTTATAACACATTAAAAATCAAGTTTTAATTCTACAGTGCATGTAAACAAATAACCGATTCTGTTTTTCAACAATGATATTATATTTTGTAGCTACGTCACAACATAATAGTGACAGTAACTGGCTCTCAATGGGATGATAAATGCGCAAGTTCATAGGAAAAATCGATGAGCTCAACTCCAGTGCTGAAGTTCACACACACATCAGCCCGCGCGCGATGTCATGAAAGAGGACTTCACAGCGGTAATCGCGATTAAATAAACAAACAATCTATAACAACGCCATAAAACCGTATCAAAGGCAGCATAAAACGATTCAAAAGGTGTGCCCGACAACACCCCGATAAACAAACTTACAACCGCGCTCACCCGATCCGCGCATCAATAAACTATCATAAAACGGGCGATACGCGGCTATTGAAAGCGACAAAAAACTGATTTCTCGTACCTTGGCGTGCAGGTAAGGGGGGTAGTAATAGGTATACTGGGGGTACATCTGCCTCCACACCTTGCCCATGAAGATTAGCGGTAAATTCAGTCGTGGAAATCACTCGAGTCTGATACTTGACTTCCTATCAGACGTCTCTCGGACCCTCAGCGCGGAGAAAGACACGCACGCACGCAGCGCTGTTGTCGACGCCGTCGGGAGTGACGGGTGGGCGGGTGACGGATCTGCAGTGTTCCCACCCTCCGGTGCATTTAACACATCACTGTTCACAAAGAAGAAGAATTCACAAACATATAAACCACAACATACTGACAGCTGTCATCATATGTCAACGATTAGCTTCAACCAGGACTAGGGCTTAGTTTAATTAGGAAAAAGTACTAGTTTTAAAAAACATGCCTTACTAAAAACATTACTGGCGTGCATTTTGAGGCAAAATAAAGGGAAATTATGTATTTTAAGATATGAAAGTGCAAATTGTTTTCAGTTTAGACAGCTCATATATTTATTTTAATCTAGTCTAATCCCTGTCCGGGAAACCCCATAAATGTTTTAGTTATTAGTAAATGCACAAATTTGCATTACATGATGTAAATAAAGAGATTTTCTTTTTTATTTTATTTATTTATTATATCTTATGTGTAATGATTTTAGGGTGACTTTTTAATATTCTGTCAGGGGGCTACAGATTAAAATGAGCCATTTGGGCTAATTCTGGTACTTTTACAGTTATGTTCATTATTGTCCCTGTTAAACAAATAAGCTAAACTAAACTAAAACTAAACTAAGATTGTAGATGCAACATTATGATCTTACATACTAATTTCATTTGCTTGTTCATGAACTTTATGGGGCGGTTTCCCAGACAGGGATTAGTTTAGGCTAGGACTAGGCCTTAGTTTAATTATAAAGTAGGCCTTTAACTAGTTTTAACAAACATGCTTTACTAAAAACATTACTGGCATGCATTTTAAGGCAAAACAAAGGGTACTGATGTATTTTAAGATATGTCAGTGCAAGTTGTTTTCAGTTTGAACAACTCTTACATTTATTTTAGTCTAGGTCTAATTCTTGTCCGGGAAACCGCCCCTATGAGTCAAACATGGTAGATTGGGGTCAGTTAGTTGTCATTGTCTACTTAATTTCCAACTTTTAACTTAAGCTTTTGTATACTTTAAAGTATTGACAGAACAATTTGATATGATATATCAAATTGAAAATCCAGTTATTTGAAAAAGCCCAGCGCGACTGTTAAAGATGTATTGATTGATTTATTAGATTGGATCATTTATTGGATGCTGACACTAACATTGTGCTGTTTGTAAACTAAATGCTTTTTTGTGAAATATACATGTAAAATAAATATAAAATACAAAGTGATTTTTAATGCTATAAAGTCACCTTTGCACCCCTGTTTTGTAAATACATATGACACTTACATACACAGTACACAGACAAAACTAACAAGTAGGCTATAACTGTGACTTAAAAAGAGATAGCAAAGATATACTGTCATATATACTCACAATATATATAATTCAAAATCTGAGGGTGAATACACAATCTCATACTTTATTGCACATTTTATTTCACATTTCATACTATATTGCATATTTTACACAGACTATAAAAAGATAGCCGAAAACAAAGCCAAAATATCTAAAAGATGGCCGGTGACATCTGTTTTGCGCAGTAATCATGAGGTGGAGCTGCATGTTAACTCACAACACAAACACACAAATCAAGTCGTCAATATCCTCTTTTTAAAAGCATCTTGAACATTTAAAAGTACATCAACATGCTTATAAATAACTAAAATAACCGAAATCATCATTGGGAAAAATGTGTTCATGACTCAAAAGCATCATTCAAGTTCAGACTGATGTCTCTCATCTGAGCTGCTTAATGTCCAGGACAAGGCATAAAAAAGTTTCTCAGAAACAGCTCCTACTCCTTGGCCGGCCTTCACGATTATGTTGCAAACCACACTCTTAAAATCTTACATCACGCATTGTTTCAGGATGAAACAACGCCTATTTCAGTATTAAGTTCAACTGAATAGTTACAGTCTGGTCTAAAGGTGCTGAATCAGAGCCAAACATTGCTTGTTTTCTGCACACAATCACCAGGTTTTTGTTAAAGAGATTTAAATCTTTTAAAAGTATTTTAACCCTAATAAATAAAAGTATTAATAAATTGTCTCCCAAAAGCAAAAATAGCATGAAAATATTGTGTGCCATTGTGTGTTATATGTGAGAGCAAGTTCAAATAATAGTTTATGAAGGTTTTTACATACACAAACAACTATGCTGTTGGGAAACATTGCTCGAGCCCTTTGCTCCCCCCGCAGGACCCCGTATACAACATGCTGTTCTCCTCCTGTGACAGTAGCTCTCGTTTGCCATTTCCCAATCAATGGGCCGACAGCTCTCGCCTCCACGGGGCAATGATTTGCAACTGTAAACAAACACAGCCATCTGTCAGCGGGTCTGCGTCTGCGTATCTCTGCCCTCTCATATACAACATTCCCACACCCGTCCTTCAGGTTAAATCCCCACAAACACGCTCATACTAACATTTACATCACTGTAATTAAACTGGAGCTGTCTGTACTTCTCCTTACTTTGGGGACAAAATGAATTACGGATCTTGTTTGCTTGACTTGGGAAACACAAAACCTCTTACAGCAATTTCTGCTCAGAGGAAAACAAAGAAACTGATGGGTTGACGGATAACAATGATTGTTTACTGGTACTACATTGTACCGTACATTTATTTAATGAAGCGTAGGAATAGAAGTTAGTTGAAAAGTTGCTCTGTTTATATGCTTTTCCATAAAGAAATGGCAATTTTGAAATCATAAGATACAGAGTTAATTTCTTCCGTCTTATTGGCACAAGAAAACTTGTCTTAATCTCTACGTTTCTCTCTCTCTCTCGCTGCCTCATTACAGACACATTTGTAGCGACACACTGACGTGCCGGTGCTGGTGAGTCTTTGACACATTCGATGTTTTTCTCCACATGTTTGGGAGGCCACAGAATAAACACACTGCTGTAGGTCTGTGGTGAGAGAGGCTCAGAGAAAGGGCAGCGCTGAGATCCCGGCCATTTCGAGGGAGGGGAGGGATGTAATGAGGAATCTTGTTCTGGAATGCAGAGGGGAAACTCAAAGATCACATTTCACAGAACTGGAAGAATGACAAAGACATTTTAAAGGGGTCTTATCATGAAGAATCAGATTTTCCCTAAAGGAGTCATATTATACCCCTGAGGTTCATTTATAATGTTAGAAAGGAGACGAGCACCAGAAACTTCAGAATGTATATTTTTTTACATAGTTGCGGTTCTACGCCATATAGGCTGTGCGGAGCCTGACGCACACCTCGCCAAAAATGTAACAACGCGTTTGTTCTACGCGGACCACAAGCGTTGTGATTGGTCTGTTAGAACCCCTCCCGTCAAGTAAAATAAAAACTGTGTCACATTTCTTCATAGACATTTCCGCTTGCGAAAGTAAGAACAAAGATGGGCCGTGTTAAGGAGTGATAACTCAAACTGCAACAAAAGTCACTGTCTATTTACCTCCATCACTGTTGGCCTTCTCAAAACACACACAATAAGCTTTTTTTTCGTTCAGACTGATCTCACAGAAAGTTGTGTTATAGTCATGAAAAATGTGATTCATTTATTCATGTCCATGGCATGAAATTCAGCTTTTTTGTGCCTTGAGATTGAATGTCTTTTTCGTGTCATTTGCACAAATTTCTGTAAATAGTTTTTCGTGTCAGTTGCACAAATTTCTTTTCTGTTTCATTTTATGTTTTGGTTTCTCATTGTTTTTTCCTGGACACGATAAACTATTTTAAAAAATGAAAAAGTGACATGAAAAAGAAATTCGTGATCAAGGCATGAAAAAAGCAGAATTTTGTGCCATGGACACAAATAAATTAATCAAATTTTTTGTGACTATAACACAACTTACTGTGAGATCATGTTGCCTTCGTTTGTGGATTTACTGGCCAAGGTTCTTCTTTTTTTGCGGTTGCACTGCCATATGGGTTACATGCGTGGGTAATTGCATGTCGAAGCGGGCGACGACGCAGAAGTATATATGAAAACCGACGTGTAGGGCCTACACAAAACAATAATGAGCCCCTTAAAAGGTCATTTTTGCTGCCTTGCCTTTGAAGGGGTCATATGACGTTGATAAAGAACATTAATTTGTGTATTTTTATTGTACTGCAATGTGATTTAAGGATAAAAACTCATTATCTTATTGTGTATTGTTGCTCCTCTATACCCCACCTTTCTGAAAAGCATTGATTTTTACAAAGCTCATCATTCTGAAAAGCACAGTGTGCTCTGATTGGCCAGCTATCCTGTGCGTTGCGATTGGCCAAATACCTCAAGCGCGTGACAATGGGAAATGTTACGCCCCTTACCATATTTAGAATATTAGCTCCCAAAGCACAGCGTCTCCACGTCATGGTGACGGCGGCAAAAATATACAGTGAGAGTTACTTCTGTCTTTGCGTATACATTTGGGCAGTGTTATGCAAATCTTTCCACACAGTGATGTAAATATGTGGGGGCTTGAAGAAAATCTTTTTGCGTTTGAGACTTTCAGTGTTGGGGTAACGCATTACAAATAATACGCATTGGTAGGCTAGTGCTTTTTATACTTTTTTTTAACCTTAAAAGTAACATAAGTATTACTTTAGATAAAAAGTAACCAAGCAAGTAACGCAATTAGTTACTTTTTTGGGGAGTAACTTAATATTGTAATGCATTACTTTTAAAAGTAACTTTCCCCAACACTGGTGACTTTAATCTTTGCGACTTTATAAAGATTAGCTTTTAACACTCCAAAGACAAATGAAAACATGAAATCGCATCAAATAACCCCTTTAAGGTTTCTATGTAAACTCTGTTCAAAAATAAAATGAGATATAGATCTGTGCTGAACAAAGTGCGTTTTTTAAGTCTAAATTTTTATTATCGTATTTTTTCTATGACTGTACGCTAACACAGATAAACATCAAAAACAAACTGTTGTCTTTGTCCAGGCATTTCCTTCATTATAATCATCATTTCCTGTCCTTTAAATCTAACTATGCTCACAGATTGTTAAAACCAACAAATCACTGACATTGTTCTATTGTTAAAAATGTTGCTGCTGTTTTCTAGACTTCCTGGGGGTGTGGCCTATAAAGCAGGCTGACCAATAGGCTTTCACCTCACAAAGGTCACCGAGTTGATGGACAACAGAGAAAAACAAGCTAAAAAACGAGAGCTATGCAGAAAACACAAAGCACAGCTCAGCAAAATGGAAAGTCCTTAAAAATTAGAGGACGTGTGTGTTTACTCATGTGTTACTTTATATGAACCTTGACACTTTGTGTTTGTGCATTTACAGTACCTTTATTTTCAAAATTATGGGAAATAGTTCACAAAATGCCAAATAGATCGTTTTAATATTTCTACTGTTTCTCTTAGACATCAGTGAGATTACATGGAGAGCAAACAGAGACGTCTGCATTTTGTCTCCTGTTTTTTCCTGAGATAAATGTAAGTAATCTCACATCCAACTATGTCTCAAACTGTGCTCAGATTTGTATATCAAATGATCTGAATATGAACTCAAACATATAAAATTTTCATTAAATCTGCATTAAATGTATATATGAAATAAATCTGTGACAAACTGGTTTCAGTGCAACATTAAAGAAACATAAGTTATAAATGTTAATGCCTGATATTTTTCTGTATTATTTATCAGTGCACATAATATAAAATGTCTTCATAATCCATTATCGTAATGTCATAACTAAAACGACTTTGAATCACCAATACATCTTAATTTTCAAACCATCCTGCTTCTGGCATGTAATGGCTCTTTTACAATCTAATCACTTCCCAATGGATAAAACCAATATTCTGCCTTATATAAAATAGATCAGATTGAAATGATTTTCATGTTGAATCTAAAGCAAATAAGCTAAGCTATAGCTAAAGCAACAACCTGTATGAAAGCTTATGTGTGTAATAAGTTCATTAGAGGAACGAGTGTTTCTGATGATAAATGACGGTGTCATAAAGCTCCATCTGGAAGTGACTATCAGAGCAGAAGACCAGCGGTAATGAATTGGGTGACAAGAAGAGAGGTGACCTGAAGAGGTCCTTCCCACGCCTCATACAGGCTAACACTGTGCCTCATTCTGTGATTACTGCTGATTTAAAACACACGCATACACGCACACGCATGCACAAAGAGTTACAGGCTGCAAATGAAGAGCTAGTCTGGACTGGTTTAGTGTTATATCAAATAAGGGTAATGAAGAAGACATCATTCATATTACAAAATGCTGAATATCTTTCAATTATTTTGTGTTGAGGTAGATTGATGCACTCCCTGAGGTTACTTCAGATCTGAACTGTTGAGTCAGCTCTTGTCTAACAGTCAAGACAGGTAAATGTGCCACCCAAAACTAATAATAAGGCCATTGAGACCAGCTACTGAATGAAAAGTTGATTTCCAAGAATATAATGTGCTGGATTATGATGCTTGCACTCCAACACCTGCTTTTGGCTTTTGCAGCTGGCGTTGGTCCAGATCTTCTTTACAGAGCTCTTAGACACACGTGATGCTTCCTGTCTGTCTCCTGATGCTAAACAGGAAGAACCCACAAGAGATGCTGGCTGGACTCCAATCTAGAGACTTTGAAAGATGTCAGTATAGTCGTTTTTAACCCTTGTGTGACTTAGATTAGATCACGGTTAGAGCAATTTAGAATAGATCATGATTTTTAAATAATATTTTACTATTAATATTTTTTTCTTGTATAGTTTTAGTAAATCTTGTCAAATCAAATCATAAAAATCTTTATCTACTTCCTACTATTATTTACTTAATGCTCCCGTAACACAGGTGTTTCTGCTCATCTCATGTTAATCTTGAGTACCTATAGAGTAGTTTCACATCCTTTATATCTCAGAAGAAGCTTTAACTTTATCAGATTTATAAAAGACAGATTAACTCTAGTGAATGTTTCCGGGTAACGAGCAAGCAACACACACAAAACATTATCCCACTATCTCTAGATATTTTATGAGTCACAACATGTTTGTGTGCTTTACATTACAATGCACTTACACACCGATTGCCAACATAACAGACATTTGATGCCGTTTTACTTATTGCCTGCAACTCATGACCCAAATCCAGCTACTGTTAAACAAACACACACGCAATAACTTCACTGCTACCCTGTTTAAACAAACTATGAACAAGGCTTTCTTCTTCTTACATCTAAAAGCACACTTCTTTTTCTTTCGTGCCACTGTTCAGTCTTGAAATAAAACAAAGCTGTAGCGTGAAGTGATGTCTGTGACTTCTACTCTAAGGAACAATGCAAATGACCAACCTCATTCACTCTAACTCTGATTGACATGTGGGCGTGGTTTTCCGGGGGAAGTGCCCATAAAAGGAATATGGGGTCACTGATAGAAACGGGTGGGTGATTCTCACGAATCCATTGAAACACCACGGCACTAATGATTTTAGCTTTAAAATGTGTACTATAGTAACATTAAAAAGCATCAGAATTAACACAATACTGTGTTCTACCTTGCACAATGTGTGATTTCAACATAAGAATTTATAATTGGAAATTTTATCTCATTTTCTGCTGAAATTCTCATTACCGCAATGTGTCCGGCGGTTTTTGAACATGCGTTATGTTGTAATTTAATCAAATTAACAAAAAAATATTAAGAAAAAAAATAAATGGATGTTTTGCTAGACTACTTTAGATGACAGAAAAAATATTTACTGAATATTCATGTATAATAATAATGAAGAAAAATTAGGAAAATGATGTGTCCATGCCTGATGTTCTCATCCTCCGCAACACTTTTTGAGAACAGTTTAATCACACATACAGAATTTTAATAAAGTTTGATTTTGAGTGACCAAGCACATGGACCAGTTACTTCAAGATGGCTACCAGGTAAGATCATTTTTTTTACAGTTAATTTGAAATATTGTCTTGTCAGAATGCTTACACGACATTTTGATTATCATTACCGCAACAGATGCTTATTAAATGTTAATTTAATTAATAGAATAATAATACTTTGATTTTAAATGCATGTGCAGAATCTCCAAATTATGTTCTTTCAGGTTTGTCATGTCATTTTGAAAATATGTCAGTGTTGATGTTTTCTGACTGTTGCGGTAATGAGATTTTTTAGGACAAATTTTTTAAATTATGTTACAAAAAGTGTTAAATGATAAGTAAAAGTTTTTAAATTAATCTTCTCATTTACTCCAGACTTTGTTTTTCAATGTCTGGTGGGAAAAAAAGTAAATTAAAGCAATTTTTACATTTTCATGCTTGACATTTTTAAAACCAAGTTTTTGTGAGAATCACCCGGGGACCATATTCGAAAAAAACTTTTCTGAAACGTCTAGGAAACATATGAGTTTGGCCAGAAATACTATGTAACACACTCAACTGCTTTATTGACACTTTGGTTTGTTTAGCATGAGGATTACAACTCTTTATCTATGTTAATTAGTAGGGCTGCGCAAAAATATCGATACAGCTAACTATCGTGATATTTTTTCCACGATAGTGTATCGATATTTCAATCTCTACTATCTACTATCACCGCTGCTGTTGTCGCTGTCCATTTGTGTGTCATATACGGCCATTCGGCTAATGTTAATGGAGTGAGAAAATGGCAGAAAAGCCGATGCGTGGAAGCACTTTGGCTTAAAAAAAGTAAAAAAAGAATTCTGCTCTATTTTTTACATTTTTTATTAAAAAAATGAAAAAGTATTGAAATGTATCACAGCATGCAGCGTAATGTATCGTACCGTGATGCGCCGAACAACGTGCCATGCATTGCAGCGCACCATATTGTATCGTACCGTACCGTACCGTACCGTGAGGCCCTTGCCAAAACCGAGCCCTATTAATAAGTCAGAATGCATGAAATAGCATTAAAGGAAAACACCACCGTTTTTCAAAAATTTACTATGTTCTTACCTCAACAAGACAAATAAATAAATACATATCTTTTTTCAATGCGTGCCCTTAATCTTTGTACAGGACGTCGTGAATGTGTTAGCATTTAGCCTAGCACCATTCATTCCTTAGGATCCAAACAGGAATGAATTTAGAAGCCACCAAACACTTCCATGTTTTCCCTATTTAAAGACTGTTATTTGAGTAGTTACACTAGTAAGTATGGTGGGATAAAATAACATGTGGCAATTTTTTAAGCTGAAAAAAAAGAGAAGAATATTGTATGGCAGAAGAGCACTTAGTTTGCAGCACTTCGGCGAGAAATAACATCATCACTGAGAACTCTCCCTCGCTGTCAATCTTCCGTCAATACTACTGCGCCCGAGGTCAAAGTTCTGCAAACAAAGAGCTCTTCCTCAATAGTTGCTATTTTTTATCCGCTTAGAAAATCGCCATGTTTCATTTTGTGCCACCAGCTACTCTAAAACAATATACTAGTAACTGAATAAAGTAAATAAAATAAGAATAAAGTGAAATGAGAATCATGGTGTGTTTCATTGTCATCACGCCACAAAAAATCCCAATGGTTCTCGGTATAGACTTTATGTTATACTGATGGAGAAAATAGGTGTGATGAAACCTTTCTGAGGTTTATTTCATGTGCCTCACTGCAAAAAAATGTTAGATGCAATTTACTGCCAATACTGTGAAGCAATATACTGCTCTGTATCCTACTGACTTCTGCTGCCAAGTTTTAAATTTGAACCCAATGACCCAGTCTGCATTTGTCTTTACTGAAGTCTGTGTGATCCGTTGCCCGATTCAACTTCGATTAATGCCTGTGGATTACTGATCGACAGCTAGAAACACATTTTGGCTTCAGGACTTTAGGTTGATATCATCACACATCAGCGTTGTAGATTCAGGTTACTAGCAGCGTTGGTCAGGTGGTTTGGTTGACTTCCAGAATATACTGTATTCACACCTGGGATTAGTTCAAGATCTGAAATAAGTTTGGAGACTTTGATTTTATCATACAGTTGAGCAAAGATTTAAAACACACACTTACAAAATCTAAGGAGCTGCCTATACATTTGATGGCACTAAAAAGTAATCCTGCTTTATAAAATAACTTATTTTTTGGCAGATTTGAATGCAGATTTGTATGTATATGCGTGTATATATAGTGTATATGCATATAGTCATAGAGCAGTATACAAATGATTATTGTAACACAAAATAAAAATCTGCCTACTGATGAGAGAGTTCACCTTGCAATTTACCCCAATACCATCATGAATTATTCAGTGTAACAGACTGACGCAGAGACATCAGACTCACACGACTCTGAATCCTGTTTCATTACTGAACGACCTTAGCAGATCTTCACTTATACCAAATCATTACAGTGTTTACACACAATCATAAACATTCTGGTCAGGGGTTGCTCGAAACTCAGTATTAAGCATCTGCAGACACTTCATGCAGAAACGCAAACATCTTCGTTTACACCTTTTTGCAGTTTTGTTTGGTGTTGTTGATTTTTCTACACGGTGAATGCAGCATTGCATGTAAGCAGAGCAGAAGCCTTAATTTGTGACCCTGGAGCACAAAAACAGTCATAAGTAGCACGGGTATATTTCTAGCAATAGCCAACAATATATCGGAGGTGCACATAAATGGTATCGGTTGATAAAAGCTATCGGTATAAAAAGTTATGGCTGATCTATCCAAGAGAACAATAAAATGCAATGAATTTGAGTGTATAGAAAATGTAAAGAAACATCACTAATGTTCAATATTAATGATTACACTGCAAAAAATGACTTTCTTGCTTAGTATTTTTGTCTTGTTTTCAGTAGAAATATCTAAAAATTCTTAAATTAAGATGCTTTTTCTTGATGAGCAAAATGACCTTAGTGAATAAGTCTAGTTTTAAGATAAATAATGTACAATTTAAGTGAAATTGTCCTTAAAACAAGCAAAATTATCTGCCAATGGGGTGAGAAAAATAATTGTGAAATAATATATCTTTTTTCTTAAACACTTAATTCAAGCAAAATGTTCACACTATTGGAAGATATTTTTGCTTGTTTTAAGCACAAATTCACTCAAATTGTATATATTTTTTGCCTAAAAACTAGACTTATTTTCTTAGGTCATTTTCCTCATCAAGAAAATACATCTCGATTTAAGATCTTTCAGATATTTCTACGGAAAACAAGACAAAAATACTAAGTTAGAAAGTCATTTTTTGCAGTGTATTATAATAAATGAATAACATTCAGAAAATGTAATTGGTGGTGGTTGAGAAGAATCCCCTTTCATATGTAAAGCTCTTCAAATATTTCAGAAAAGCGTTATATAAATGTAACAAATGATTAATCTTCAGAAATTAGTGAATGCAAGTTAATATAACCAATATAACTAAACTATCGGTATCGGCAGGGGCGGACTTACCATTAGGCAAAGGTCGGCAGTTGCAAAATGCAGGGGTGTACTTGGTGAGCTGCCACTTTTTGCCCCTGCTTATCATCAAGATTCCCAGAAAACTATCATAATTTTGTTTAATTAAGAATTCTATTTAAACATATTTTGTGTTTTTCAGTATATTCCCATAAAAGGTTTGAACGTTATTATTACATCTGCACGAATGCGCCCCCCATTATAGTTTAGAGTGGATCATTCCATGCACTACCGGAAATGAGCGCGTATCTCAAATCAACAAAGCGAGCAGAGCTGCAGGCAGCAGCGAGTGAGTTTGATACATTAAAAGAGCGAAGCTGCAAGGAAATAAAAAAAGAGTGAAAGGTAGCTACACCAATGGAGCAGAAAAGATGATTCACACAAAAATGTTGCAAAAGTCTCCACTTTTCTCCACACAAACACTGCCACGGTCTGTGCTGCTCTTAGCAACCTCTTTTCCGTCAGACACAGCTCTCTCTCGGCCACGGACACTGATAGTGTGCCGGTGAGTATGCTCCGCAAATAATACAGGATCTACAGTTTATATAATATTAGCGTGTAATCTCAGGTACAGTAAGCTTTAGTCCGCCGAAATGTCTGCCCCAGCACCACTAAAGATTGTAATTCATCCCCAATCTGCACACGAATTTGTGATCGCTTTAGTCTCATTTAAATCTCATATGAAAACGGTAGCATGCTTCGGCTTTGCCCTGTATATCACTAGCGAACATCAAAGTACAAGATGTGTACATAGATGTATAGTTCAATAATATAAAAACTGTTTACATAATGTAATGCAGAAGCAATACATGACGCTTTACCATCCACTATATAAAGTCAAATTTCACCCCTTGTTTATCTTATTTCGAGTTCTTAACACCTATGATTGCATTATTTTAAAACCATATTATGTTTCTTCTCATCATATTATGTTCATTTGAATACAAAGTATTTTAATTTAAAATATATTTTGGATGTAATGTGGCATTAAATGAAAATGTATTAAAGAAATTAAGTACACAAAGTAAAATAAAAAGTACATAATTGTTATACACGTCTTTTTACCATGTAGTACTGCGGTTAGTATAAACAGGGGCGGATTTAGTGATTTGGGGGCTCAAGGCGAACCATGTGTCGGTGCCCTAACTATGCACCCTTTATGCAACCTTTACTGTATTTTTCTCTCTTTCTCATCGCTATCTCTTTTTTCCTCTAGGTTACATAAGTTTCAGCCCCCAATGAGGTTGAGATTAATACTGTTTGATAATATGATTTAATTTTGTTCTATAACAAAACACATCAAAAGTTTTCACAACTTTGCAGGAGATCTTCTGACAGTAAGAGAAAATGACCAAAACCAAAAATTGTTCTTCTATGACACTGCTGTGTAATACTTTTATTTTTAAAGAATTTATTTGTTAAAAATGAAAGCCCATGACATGTGCTCATAATACAGGACTGAGAGTAAAGATCCTATACTAAAAAAAAACTATAAAACTCTAGGTCTCAATGGGGAAAGCATTTTTCCCACAATAAAGCAGGTTTTGTGAGATTGAAATTCATTTCCTTTCAGTGAGAGACAGAAATAGAGCAAGTGAGCATGTCTTATCAGTCTAAAGAATGCCAAACATCTGAAGCCTGCGTGTGTTGTTGTTTATAGACGTACAGTCTAAGGTGGAGTCTTACTATAGTTGCTAAGGTGGGGCACATTCTTTATTTGAGCTCATATACCGCCCATGAAAAGATATTTGTGAGTCTTTCCCATTGTCTGAGATGAGCCTTATGGTTTAAGACAACTTTTACAATTCACAAAATCTCCCCAAAACTGGTACAATATATCTGCATACATTTATATTTGAAATCACTGCGGTGGTATCCTGGATATAGATTAAGCAGATTTAGTCCCAGACCTAAAAGGATTTTCAATGGTGAGTTAATATTGACAATGTACTTAAATCCAAAGCCAGACAGAGGGTTTAGTCTGTCTCTAGGAAAATGACCCGCTTTTCAAATCAAAATAAGATGTTGTACACAAATCAGAAAGGGGCATCACTTCTAAACATACAGATACAGTGTAAAGTTATACATTAATTCATGCACCTGAAGCTGCACGCACACACATACGCACACACCTGTGTATGTGTATTTCAGATATGCAGTGTACTGATAAGTGTCCTGATAAGTAGATAATGTGTGCTGAGTGTGACATCTGAAGAATGTGAAGAATGCTGACACAGTCATTGCACTACAGGTGAGGCAGCTGAATGTTGTGTGGCAGGTGACGTGTTGAACATCTTTTTCTGTGCTGAATGCATCACACCTGGTTCAGTTTCAGTATCTTACTGTGCTTTTTGAAAAGGTGGCATTAAGAAGTTTCATTTCCGAATCATACCTTTATCATGAATGTAAATAATGCACTATTCAATTATTAAAAAATGTTAGAATACTTAAGCAAATCAGATTTTTTTTGTCCACATTGAGTATTTTATATTAATATTTCCTTTACATTATTAAACTATAACTGGGTATTTCCCAGAATTCTGGCCTATTTATGTCCCCATGGTGCAATTCTATTAAAAACTAATCAAATCTAATAAATTTAGCATCATTAATTAGTATAAACGAAAACAAGACTAGCCTTTTTTAATGGCTGCTCTTACTAATAATTTTATCACATTTTATTGGTGTTTTGTGGTACAATATTGGTGTTTTGATGATGTCCTCACCAGAGTTTTCACATGTCGTGCCATATCTCAAACATTATTTATCACAAATTAATAAAAAAATATATGCATATGAATTAAATGTTACTTGAACTAATAAACTACATGCAGCATATATATGCATTTTGTATTTTATTTTGCGTGAATTCTACCTGTCTCATGGTTTAGCTGTCATTACCAACACGCTCTGCATATTTTGGCTCTACCAAAAAGTTTATTTGATAGCCATGATAACCTAATGACATAGTGGAGCATGGATTTCAAGCTGCAAAGCTAATGCCTTGATGTCCAGAAAAGTACGTAAATCTATTCTTTATTCTTTGTGTTGGGCATGTACACTTATTATGCGTCATTACCACATATGTTGTATTTCTGTATTTTTAAACATTTTTGAAATATTTGTGTCACTTTAATAGTTAAAATGGTGTACATTACATGTAGAAAGCTTGCTTAGTCATCATCTTAGATGGTAGGGCTAGTTTTTTTGACAAAAATGTCATTACCAGCACAGTCATTACCAGCACAATACATAATTTTGCCAATAAATTATGTATAAATAACAAAGCATCCTGCAATTATACATTTCTGACAATGTATTAAAAAGTTTTGATATATGGCATTCACTTAAAATAAGCTTAGATTCCAAGCCAGGGTACATTGATGAATCAGAAATGTAGATACGTAAATGACTATAATTCATCTTGCAAGTAAAAATCTCATTAAGTTCAAGATATACATTAGATTACATTTGAAACCACAAAATGTTTTTTATTTTTTACATATATTCGATGATGTGATGGTAAAGACACATGGCAAAAAAAATCATAAATTCCCTTATCTTATGGTCTCAACCAAACTCATAACGTCGCTCCTGACTTAAGGACTGATCATTTGATGTATAGCAATTAGTCAAATTTGGAATTTTAATTTTTAAAATTGCAGCAACCCAATTTGGCCCTTAATCTGAGAAATACCCAACTATAGTCCCCTTTGGTCATATTGAGACTCATTTTCATTAGGGGGCATTCAGATTCATGACTAAACCATAGATCTGAATTTATCAGTCTGGCCTTTCCTACAGTTCTGTCAACAAAAATATGTACATGAGGTCTGTGAACTACAGTGTACACAAGGTAAAGCCCCAAAAGCACAGGCTAGCAACACTGCCATCTAGTGATCATTGTGTGAATGTCAATGAGCAAAATTTGAGCATTCTTTTCGTGCAATGACCTTCACACTTCAGTAGTCAAATTATTATCAAAGAAATAATAAATATGTTTACATTTGAATAATCCATATTTACATAATAAATAAATATTAATAATAAATAAATATAGAAGTCAAACAAGATTAATGACAAACTCTAAACTGAAATGATATAGTTGCATTAGACTACTTGTGCATTGCAATAACAATATAAATAGCAGTACTGTATAGAAAAATGTTGTTGTGTATAGAAACATGCTGTTGTTGTGTGTAGAAAAATGAGTGTGAATACACAAGCAGAGTCTGAAGCTTAGTGATATTTACAAAAGACCCAGACGAGTGGGCCTGCATACACACACTTGTTTCACTATATTAGTGAGATTAGTCAATGACTAGTCAGTGCTTCACAAAAACGTGATGACATTTGATGACATTTATATTCACATAAACCTGTTAATATGTAAAGCGAAACATCATTTGACCTATATGTCAGTCTTTTAAATAATGATAATCACTTCAAAAGTCTGTATATTCTCTCTCTCTCTTTGGACTTCTATTGTTTTTATGCCATACTGAAAAATCAAGCTAAAACCATAAGCTGGTAACTTTGTGTAAGGTGGCAGTAGCTGGATTAAGCTGGTCTTTCCAGCCTGGCAAAACTGGTCTTTCAGCTTAAAAGTGACCTAAACACAGCTAGACCAGCTTGCTACACCATCAATACCAAGCTGGTAGATCAGCTAAAACCAGCTCACCAGCACCAGTCTTAGCTGGATTTTTTAGTAGGGTAGTTATATAGCCCAACTGAATGCGCGCTCCAACCCTAACAATATCAGCAACCTTTCTGCATTTTTTTCTATCTAAAAACTTTATTTGTATAGCGTTTTAACTAATTAGGACATCCACAAAAGGTTTTGGGTACAAGTTTGTCTCCAAAATAGGGTTAAGTAGGTCCTCTCCCTCTCTCTCTCTCTTTCTCACACACGCGCACACACACAGATCATGAACCGGCGTCGCCACAGCTGATTGGCTGAGCGGTTTGAAGCGGAAGTGAATGTTGCGCGTGGGGATTCCCCGAGGGAAGTTCCCAGCTCATTGTAAAACATGCAGAATATACATTTGTACAAAATACTTCATTTCCTCTTGTTAAACGCCAAAATAAACTGCTAGCAGCGTCGCGATGTCCAAACTGCGTACAACTTTAATACTTTGGATTCTTACAGAGTGAAGGTAAGACCGCGATGAAGCACACTATCAAGTGCACTTAACATTACTTCATCCACTTACTCGATGTTGATGCTTCACGAGATACTTTTGCTTTCAGCTGTTAGAAAACTCATCGCTTTCTACAATTAGTAGTTTAGTTGTGTTTCTTTGAAAGTGTGTTTTAAAATGTAAACTTTGCTGTTAGGTTTCACTTTCGAAACTAACGAAATTTAAGGACATTTTGTATGATTGGGACATAGGGAAGTTGTCATTAGTGTGTTATCTCAGTATGAATGTAGTCTTAGTATTTGTTTGTTAATACTTCATACTTAAATTACAGTATAGCCTATATATTTTGTAAAAGCTGCTGGGTGAAGATGTAAACACACATGGTAAAACTACATTGTCATACATTATGAAACATATCCATTTAGTTACTTATATAAAGAAGGACAGTTTTAACAAAATAGTTGAGCTGTGTATTTAGGGCAAGGGAAATTAATCATCAATGTCAAGTCAAACAGGTTTGTATTTATTTTGTCATTAATTATAGTTTCTGATGGCCAAACAATGTTAAGATTTACCCTTAACACGTGCTGTTTGATGAATCATTTAATTTTATAGGGTAGTTTTTATTCTGATGGAAAGTCTGGTAATGGCAAGTTCCTGTTGTGTGAACTTTACTTCATTTAAGTGTGATAAAATACTTTGAGTCAGAAAACATTAAGATTTGTTGCATGCACTATACTGCATGTTTAGTTTGGACAACATTGTTTTATGATTGTATAAAATCCAAACTATGTGCCTATACATTAATACTAAAAAAACGAAATTTTGTCATATTGTCATATCCAAACTATGCATCATTCAGTTTTAAAAGACCCTATTGTCCAGGGTCACATAACGTTACCTGGGTATATATTATATATCAGAATATGTGTGTATATTATATCAGACAAAAAAAATTTTCTTTGAATAACTTGAAATGAAGCGTTAGGGAAACATTAGATGGTTAAAAAAAGTTTTTAAAAACATTCAAATGTGACAACAAATATTTGTATAGACCAACAAATAATTTTTATTCTCAATTTATACTCTGGACAAAAGTGTTTTATAGTATAATATCAAAATAATTTATCAAATAAATCATTATTTTATTATTAATGTAGCATTTCAGTCTTGGCAGATTATAGGACTGTTTCTGATGTATCCAAATACATTTTATTAGTTAAAATCTAGAAAATGTATACATTAAAGAAATTTGTTCTGTAAAATTTGAAATTGACCCATTTCTTTATTTTGTAATGTTATAATATTCACAAAGAAACTACACAATAACCAAAAGACAATTTTTTTTAAAACATTACCCTGACATTTAGGTATAAAGCGACACTTTTATAGCCTTTGTTGCAATTAAAAAGGTTTTATGTTATAAGATTCTGTTACAAAACGTCCAAAGTTAAAATGTTAAATGCCATTTTACGTTTTTAGCAACTGTTACTTCAAAACAGACAGCTTTTAAATCATATTTGTTTTTTAAGCTCGTGTGTATTGCTGACTATTCCGGTTTTAATCTTTTAAGAGTGTTTGTGTCTGCCTGGGACTGGAGCCCGGCACCGGCCCATCCGGAATGTTACTGAAGGCCACGGGATGGACAGGAACATCAGTGACCAGCTCAACAAAGCCTTCGAAGCGTACCGCAATGCATCTATTGAGAAAGATCTTGCCAAAAAGGAACTTCAGCATAAGGTTCTGTTGTTCATCAAACAATGTTGTTTTTTTATTTAGTTTGTATAAAAGGGAAACGTCACTGACAGAGATTTGTTGCTTCTGCAGACGGAGCAGTTTCAGCGTCACACTCAACAGTTGGAGAAAAAGATAGAAGAGCAAGAAAAGCTAATTTCTCATCTGAAAACTCAACTCGGTTTACTTCACAAACACACCTCAGGTTAGAAAACACAACCAGCTGATCTTTGCTTTTTATACGCATGGACCACAAAACCTTCATAAGTAGCACATACATTTATGCACATACCCCCAACAATACATGTATGGGTCAAAAGTATACATGTTTTATGACAAAGATCATTAGGATATAAAGTAAAGATTATGTTCCATGAAGGTATTTGGTACATTTCCCACTGTAAATATATTAAACATTTATTTATAATTATTAAAATGTGTGGCTAAGGACCTAAGTTAGACAACTTTAACAGTGATTTTCTCAATATTTTAATTTTTTTTCTTTTTTGTATCTCTGCCAAATATTTTCATATTGTCCTATGTACTATCCTAACAAATTATTCATTAATGGAAAGCTAATTTATTCAGTTAAAAAAAAAAAAATTAACATTATGGTGACTGGTTTTGGGGTCAGGGTTTATATATATATATATAAATAAAGAAATTATTTTCTTTGAATAACTAAAAGCTTTTTCAGAGCAGCCTCCCTTTCCTGTAGATAACAGCTTTGCACACTTTGGGCATTTAATAAACCAGAATCATGAGGTGCATCATGGGATACTCTTAAACCTTTAAAGTAGTGAGATAAATATTGAGATGTGTTGGCTAAAAAATTGTAGTTTTTCAAAACATGATGATTAATCGCAACTAATCGTTTGCAGAATAAAAGTTGTTCTTTACATTATGTATGTGTTTACTGTGTATAATAATACACATAAATATACACATACATGTATAATTTCATAAACATATATGTATATATTATATTTATATATAATATAAATTATATATAAAAATGTATATACACATGTAAATATTTCTTAAATATATACATGCATGTTTATATATACATAATTATTCACTGTAAAAAAATTCTGTAGAAATTACTAGTTGCCAGTAACTTACTGTGTAGATTTTACATTTATGTTATTTACTGGCAACAGTTTGTTCAAAGTTAAATGAACATGAAACATTTTTAGACTTATTCTTCTACAGTAAGTTACTGGCAACCAGCTGCAAAATTACAGCTTTTTTTTACAGTGTACACAGTACACACACAAATATATGATGTAAACAAAAACTTTTATTCTGCAAACAATTAGTTGCAATTAATTGTAATGCTGCCCTACATTCATAAATATATTTGCCTACAAAACTTAATGTCATTTAAATAAAAATAGTTGTATATCATGTATCTGTTTAAAACCACCCACATGCCTGTAATAAACTTAGAAAGCATTACTTACACTGTAAAAAATTTCTGTAGAAATTACAGATTTACTTGTTATTTACCGGCAACAGTTTTTTTTTTTAAGTTAAATGAACATGAAACGTTTTCAGTCTTTATCTTCTACAGTAAGTTACTGGCAACCAGCTGCTTACATTACAGCAATTTTTTTACAGTGAGTGTTTTTTATTTTCATCTTTGAAGTCAGTAAACGAACTGGTAATGAAAATGTACATAACACAGAAAAGTGATATAATTGATGAGGCCCATGTTAAGTATGAGACCAAACTGTTCGAAACTGTTTTTCTGGAAAATGTCAGACGCATGCTTTACAGTAAATGACTGTTATTGTAAAGACACGTGACCGTGTTCATGTATCTCTGTTCCTGGTCAATCTGTTTTTAGGAGAGTTGAAACTCTGCGAATCTGCATACAGAAAACAGGAAGCGGAGATCTCGGCACCTAACGATCAGCACCCTGACAACCAGTCCACTTTCCACAGGACAAATCATTTCCTGGTGTGTTTTTATTATCATTTTAATATGAAGAGTTTAGTTGCAAAACGAGATAAATCCATTTTTTTAATTTTTCAGAAATCAATTTTTTTTGTTGTGCATTCCAATTAATATCAATTCAACTTCAGTTGGTTTGTTTTGATTTAAACATTCCTAACTTAAAAAATACAGCTAAGTAGCACCATAAAACAAAATAATAACATAGAACATGTTTTGACAAAAATGTTAAAAATGGATTTATATGGTTTTGCAACGAAACTCTTCATATAAAGCATGCCATATTGTTGAATCTGTGATGTCAGAGTTTTATATACATGGGGCCTTACCAGGTGAAGATGGTTAAACAAACTCTTTGGGATTACAGAATTAGTTTCAAGTTGACAAAACCAAACCAGTGCTATCAGGATTTGTTGGTACCATGAAAGCTTAACTTCAACTTTCTCTCTTTGACCCTTATGCTAATATGAGTTTTTTTTTCTACTTCGTGCGTCGCAACAGGAACCGACAGGCGTATTACGTCAAAGTACAGCGAGAGCCATTCGAGAAATCATACAGAGAAGTCTAATTTTGAATCGCTCTCGCGGTACTTTGACGTCATCCGCCTGTCAGTTCTTACGGCGCCAAGTCGAACACACCTATCCACTAGCGCCTGCATATAAACGAGTGACGTCGACAACCAAACATCCAACTGGGTTCAACATAAATAGAGCTACTTCTATATTTCTATTTTAAAATTTTCCACGGTATGGTATTTTTTGTAGTAAACTAATGTTAACACAAATGGTAATCAATGTAGCAAAACCATGGTAAGGGTTTGCGATTATCGCAGTGCTAGCTGTCAATAAAGTTGACCTGATTGGTCGAATTTCGGGGCGTGAACACTGATACAGAACGTAAGCATAGCCGTGTAGCCTTTGTTACTATGGCGACGAACACCGCTTAAAGCCCTTAAACTTTCATGGTTCCCAGGATTGACACAAACTAATTTCAGTCTTACCTGGGTTAGCTAACTAACCACCAGCTTTATGGTACAGAATACAGACCCCTGCAAGCGTTAAACTATGCACCGTGTGTTTTTTCCAGTTGTTGATTAAACGCACATTTTGATGTGATATAATTGTACAGAAGGGTTTCTATGACCGTGACCCCGGACATCCCACACTGTATATCGTGTTCTCATTGTTAGCCGCCTGTAAGTGGAAGACAATCTTAATAGCCGAGTTTGCAGTACTTTGCTAGTTATCCACGGTTCATTCGAGGGTTAAGTTGTGAGAAATGTGTGAAAAAGACGTAGTTCTCTCTCTTCACAGTTTGATATCATTTTTCATCGCGATCTGTCCATAGTGAGAATGTTTCTCTAATTGAATCCAGTGTGATACTTCTCCTCAATTGTTTTGCGCATGTACGTGTTTTAACCAATAGGGGGCACTGCAGCATAACCCACGTGTACGATCCATCAGCACAGAATTGAGTTCTCTCCTCTAAAACAGAGGTGTCACTTTTTTTTAGATGGCTGTTACTCAAAGATATAGAAATAACAGGTTGTAATGGCTCTTTTCTTTTGCTCTTGAACCTAATCTCAAGTAGATAATAGCCTCCACGCTCCAATCAAATGCTGAAGTCACTTTAACTGGATGTTGTACTATAGCATGTATGTTCATGGGTCATATTTTATCCCGGTCGCTCAAAAATAATAAAGCCTATTTTTAAAGCTGTAAATGAAAATAATACTAGTAAAAATTAATTAGGAAAGTATATCACATGTCAGTATTTACATGCGTTCATTAAACAGATGCTTTTATCCGTAGTGACTTACAATTGAGAGAGCATTTTAACATTTTGTCTAAGGAGCCGACAATAAGCGTAGTCTACAAAGCCACACTGAAAAAACAAAAAAGTTAACTCAACTCAAACCATTTGAGGAAACTGATTGCCTTAAACCATTTAAGTTTTGTGAACCTAAATATATTGAGTCATATGCACTTTTATTTAAGTTCACAGTACTCAGATATGTATGTGTTTAAAAACACACATGGTTTGAGGCAATCGGTTTCCTCAAATGGTTCGAGTTAACTTATCAGGTTTTTACAGTGCATGTTTACATGATGACATAGACTTCATGTAACTAAAATCTTTCTCATACTATGATTTAAGTACATAACATTTGAACAGAATACAGTTACTTGCAATAAGCATTTTACAACATAGTCACAACTTGCATAAAATGCGCTTTATTTTCATGTAAAATGCATTCATTCTTTTAATTGTGAGGTAAAATGTGACCTTTACATAATATTGTGTCCCTCACCAAGCTGAGCCTTTTCAGTAAATATTAAAGTTGCCATGAAACGGAAGTAGCGATTGTCTTATTTTCCACGTGGTGACGTATATCCGAGTGAAACGGCTTCTGAAATGATAAAAGGTAGAGCTGGACTTGAATTTGTCCATCAAGAATTGATTGGATCGTTTGAAGTTTAGTCATGTGGCTATTTACTAATCGCTACGATATTTCCTGGACCCCGCCCACCTGCCATACCATATGACCGGAAGTAAAGAAAGATCATTTTGTGGAGGGGAGGAGATTTGCATTTAAAGATTATGAGGGCACATACATTTTTAAAAATAGTATAGCTCACAGATAAGTCACTTGTAAAAAAATGCCAAGATATTCCAAAACAAATTTCAGTTTTTCATTTCAATTTCATTGCGACTTTAATAGAAAGTGAGAAATGTGAATGATTTAATTGCACAAAGGAGCATTTCATGCACATCTATGTGCAGCCGTATTATCAAACTTCATTGTTGTTGATAATTCTGTGTATTTGTTTTGTTCTTGTACAGATAAGTGATCCCACAGACCGTCCTGGTACGCTTTCCCATTCAATACCTGCTGCTTGTGGAGTAAAGAGGTACAAGAGTCATGTCACTTTATAAGATGAATTATTAAAAAAGGATTTTACACTGAAGTCCCACAGGCACGCAGACTAAAATGAATTTAGTTTCAGCATGGCAGTTGTGTAAAAAGATTCAGAATATATATCTATGAATAAGAGTATATTAGTGGAGACAACATGCACGTGATATAACTTTACTGCAGTATTTAATGGAAGCGTATTCTTATAAAGCAATAGGATTGTGTTCGGAGGTGAAACGTTATCATATTAGTTCTTCCTTATACAGATATAGTAAAAAATCACGCATACAAAAGATTAGCAGTGAGTGAGAACAACACTACAGGCGTGTCATCTGTAATGTTAATAAACATCCACCCATGGGACACGAAAGACCCTTTAGATGAGGAAACACCCATAACTGTCTATTTATTTATTTATTCGTCTGCTTATTTTTAAAAAAGGAAGCAAGCAGTTTTGTGATGTGTCTTTGTCTTTGGCTCAGCGAGGACGTTTTGGGCGCTCTGCAGGAAATCCAGGGGACTTTCCAGATCATTCAAACGTTAGCGAGAAGACAGAAAGATCACCTGAAGAGAATACACAGCGGAAAGGAAACCACAAATGGTAACAACATTTTTAGTAGCTAAGTTGAAAATTTGGACTAATGTCCTTTATTAAATTATAGTTGTTGTACCACCTAACCCAAGCGCATGTCTTTGTATTCTAATTAAATTAGGTAAAATAATAACTGTGGACTTACAATTACTTTGTAAATGTCACAACAAATGAGTAATTATATAACTGCTAGTATAAAGCAGCACGCTAGTAATTATACATTTCATCGTTTGTTCCCGCGTGCAATTAAAAGCAGAAATGCAGAGCCATGGTTGTAAGGGCTTTTTGCTCCAATGCCCTCTGACCTCCAGGCAGCATTAAAATAGACTGAGCAGATGAACGTGTTCAATTATCACTTTGATAAATGTTGTTTTGAAGCGGTACACTGTTACACAATTACGTGTCCTCTGTGAATTGTCTTGGAAAAACAGAACGCCAGTTAGATGTATTTTTGGATGCGGTGGCACGAAGGAAACCGTACAGAAAGGACGCTGTGTTTTGCCCCATGAAACTGCCATAATAAGCGTTGTTTTCTAAATCTTAGGGCTAAAAATCGAAAAGTATTATAATTCATTGCGTAACTCATCCCATGCCGTTTGTGCTGCAGGCGTGAACGATATCTTGAACCCTGCGAGATTGTTTGGGAGAGGCGACTTATTACATTTCTAAATGACTGGACTCGCAATATTTGCCTACCGTAAGAAAAACTCAGGCGGACTTCATAGGAGGAGGCATCTGAATCATATCTAGAGACATAAGGTTTGACACTTTTGACTTAAACAAGCAAACAAACTCCCCAAACACCTAAGCAAGCTCAACAGTTTAAAGGTCAATGACATGCACCGTTGTTTTGGTATCTGAAACTTGTAAATGGCAGGTGGGGCAACTGTCCGTACAAATTAGAAGTTTTAGACAACTGTTAAAGATGTTGTTTTAATAAAATAATACAATTATGTTTGAAACCTTTACTATAAATTTTATGAATATCATTAGGGCTGTCAAAAGATTAATCGCGATTAATCGCATACAAAATAAAAGTTTGTGTTTGCATAATATATTTGCATGTCGATTGTGTGTATTATTATGTATATATAAACACACACATACAACTGTAAAAGTTTCTTAAATACATGCATGTGTGTGTATTTATATATACAAAATAATTACACACAGTGCATACACGCATATTATATGCAAAAAACTTGAAAAACTTGAAAATTGAAAAACTTGTTTTCAAATGTCAAGGTAGTACAAATCATGGGCCTTTTAATTAACAATTTTATACAGTAAACATGATATCACATCATCTAGTGGTCTTTATGGCTGAATGAAAATTTTGTAGATTTCTCTCAAAACTGATTTTTTTAAAATAATTTTATTTAATAATAATTTAATAATAATAATTTAATTTAATTGGTAGACTGGTACATTTTCTGTGTCAGGTGGTACAACCAATATAAAACTATAAAAAATGTATTTTATCAAAGACATTTTTATTGTATGTATGGATTTGATATCACAGGCAAAAGCTTATACCAGCAAGTAGAAGTCTGTAAAGTCAGATATTAAAGTGTGTCACACCGCAGAAAAATGTGTTATTAACCACCCAACCAAATTGAATGCTGGAAAAAAGGCAAGTAAATAAAATAAGTTATCAAAATCTTTGAAAAATAGTCAGCATTCTCTGCTCTTAAGAGATGGGGGCGTGTCCACACTGAAGCCACGCCCAGTACTCTCGGGAAAGCTTTTAAATACCGCTTCAATAGCCCCACCCAAATAATCCTGAACACAGAAATGCTAAAAAATCATCAACGATCTAACTCTGCAATTCAGTACTACATCTTTTTGGCGTGTTTCAGCAATACATTTCTATCATTTATAATGTGTTTAGAAACAATTTTCACTTTAAATGTAAATTCATTGCAGAGGTCAGGTGGTGCAACCAAAACGTCAAATGGTGCAACTGCTATGAAAACCCGGAAGAAATAAAAAAAAATTAAGATAAATATTTTTAATAAGCAAATTATTTAGATAATAATTTTAGTTTTAATACACGCAAGCTAAGGTTGTCTGTAATTGTTTTAATACTTTTAAAAAATTAGTGTTCTTCAATTTATACTTCTCAAATGGTAAAGTTGTTTTACACTACAAACTACTTTCAGGATTATAATTTTAAATACACAAACAATCAGCATGACACTGGAAGTGCATTAAAAGTATCTGATAGGTTGTACCACTTGACATCTTATGGAAATAATAAATACTTATTTCAGGATTAAAGAAAATACAGAGAATTGTTGAAACGCATAACAAAGAATGTGTAGTACTGAATTGTGGAGGTGTGTAAACAGTTTTCCACATTTCTGTGCTCAGGATTATTTGGGCGGGGCTAAAACAGTGGCTCGATAATGCACTGGAGCCACCGAGCATGGCCCGCCCCTAACACAATTGCAAGCATCCATTCAGGTTGTAGAGGTTTCAGCAGCGGACACGCCCCCAGCGTTTAAGAGCAAAGAATCTGTCCTGATTTTGATAACTTATTTTATTTTCATGTCGTTTTATTAATAATTCAAATTTTTTTGTGGCATGCCAAACTGAGAACACGTTTAATATCAGACTTTAACAAGTAATTCTGCCCTGGAAATCTAAGCACTAATGACTGAAAAAAAAACATTCACAGCTAAACAATATCACATTTGTTGCCCTTGTAAAAATGGATTATGGATCTCTAATTGAGTCCAAGCAATTCTCTGATCATTATGATTTCATAACATTACATTAAAAGTCTGCTCGGTGAGATGGTTGACTTTGATGGAGAGACTCTGAAGGAGAATTTTAGTTGATTTTAATTGGCTGCTGTGGCAGTGGCTGGCACAGTTGTTATGGTAGATCGGTTCGCACTGCATTGTTTGGTGCTAAAATTGACAGAGTTGCTCATTAATAGTCAGCGTTACATGGTGTGCATATCACTGCTGTGCTTCTATACATTTGCATACTAATGTGCTCATATCTATATGAGTGAGAGATAATCTAACATATGAGCAGTTTCTCTTACCTACATTAAAGTCTCATTGTGACATCTGTGTGTCTGATTTCGTCTGCATCATTTGTATGAATTTATTAAGTCTGAGAGTTTCTGTATTTTGTATACATTAGATCAGCAGTGTTCATTTCTTATACAGCTTAGTAGTAGAGCATTGCATTGGAAGCATAAAACATCAAGGGTTCGAACCCAGCTAGAGCTGCATAAATATTAATTAATGATGAACCGTTTGCAAAATAAAAGTTTTTGTTTACATTTTATGTGTGCATGTATATATTTAAGAAATATGATGTAAACAAAAACTTTTATTGTGCAAAATGATTAATCGCGATTAATATGCATCCCTGAACACACATTCTGATAAAAAATGTATACCTTGCAATGCAATGTAAGTAACTTTGGATAAAAGCGTCTGCCAAATAAAATAAACGTCTTAATGTGGATTAGCACAGGAAATAATATCTTTTAACCATCGGTTAAAAATATCACAGTTACAGCAACACATGCAACAACTGACAAGACAATAAACATTAACATATACACTGCTTCAAAACCTGACGTGTGTTGACATGAGATTTGTTTAATGCAATCACTCACTGAGCTTGTTTTTATAAAGATATCTTTATTGTCATGACTTATGCATAACCTTTGTAAGGATAACAGAAAGGGTTTATATGGGGTTTAATCAGTAGCTGCATTTTCTTTACCCTTTAAATTGACATTTCAAATTGAAAATATGCCCAATGGAAACACATCAATGTCGCAAAAACTCAAAAAAGTTTGTACGCTCGCATGAGGTGATTTTTCAGGCAATACGGAAAAGGTGCATTTCGCAAAACTGCAATGGAAATATAATTATTATTTGAAGATGAAGCGGTATGTACTAAAACCTCCCACAAACACCTCAATACGTGTCTGCCCCCAAGTGTAAGAGGATTTCCTTGCCAATAACGTTTGGCTAACACTCCTACATAATGTACCATCACCTCCAGGAAACACCTATACGTTGCCGCTCCTAAGTATAAGGGGTTTTCCTTTGCTTTAATGTTTGTATACTCTTACACCTAGTGCGGTGGATGTGATATTAGTATACCTACCAACATCAGTCGACATGATATTTGGAGTGACTTAATGTTAAGAGGAAAAACTATGTTTCAGTCGCATATCATCGATTAATGGAAACTCGACATTTAGAAAATAACGCTTAAGTTCTGCGCAAATCTGCAATGGAAACGCAAAATGATAAGACGTGCATTAAAGAGACTTACATTTGTTCACTTGCAAAATTTACTGATGGATTTGTGATAGTGAGCGATGTTGGGTCAGAGTTCAGTGAGTTTATATAGGGGTGGTTTTCCGGACAGGGCTTATCTTAGTCCCAAAAATGTCTTGCACTGACACATCTTAACATAAATGAATGCATTGTGTTTTGTCTCAAGATGCACACCATCTTAATGCATTTTCTACTGCATTACCTTTTCAGATGTCTTCATACGGAAAATGGGTTGGTTCAGTATAGTTCAGTGCTTTTGGCAGAGCCAATTGTGACTAAAACTTCATAAAGCAGTCCAATTTAAATAAAGCAGTGTTCCCACAGGTTCTTGAAATCCTTGAAAGTTTGTGAATCTGGGGGAAAAATATCAAGGGCCTGGGATGTATGTTTTTGAAAATATAGATACATAGATACAGGTCATTGAAGGTGCTTGAATCTATTTTATGCAATAAGTTTTGTGGGAAAAAAATCCATATTATTCCCTGTTTAGTGTAGGATAATATTATAAAAATTCTAGACTTGTTAAGCACACGTGCTAAACTGTTCTGTTTAAATGCTTATATCTTCTGTATGCGAATGTTGATTCATACCAAAATGCTTTTTTGCATAGTTGTGTTTGACACATGAAAACGTCTCGGGTTACGTATGTAACTGTTGTTCTTTGGGAAGGGAATGAGACGCTGCGTCTCCATTGCCATACTTCCTGCGTCCCTGAAACGCCCCCTTTGGCAAAATTTCAGATAGCGATATACTTCCTGGCTCTCGTGTCACCCTGTCTTTGTCGTTAAGCCTCACTATTGGTTGAATTTGATATACACATTACCCCTGGAGGGGTCCCCAAAGTGTCACCGCAGTGACGCAGCGCAAGTTCCATCAAAAGGGAACTGTAACAATGTATATTAAAAGGTAACACGATGACCTTGCTCTTACTGGAAATGTGTTCCCACATTTAGTCCTTGAATTTGAGGGTTTTGGACCTGGAAAGTCCTTGAAAGGTCCTTGAATTTGAAGTTTACTGAGATGTGGGAACCCTGATAAAGGCAATATAAAATTAAAGCTGCTTACTTTCTCAATGCATGTTCATGATCTTATGCATGATTGATTGTGCATGTTATACAAGAGAACCCAATGAATTTATACTATAGTAATCTTTGATTTTATTTTATTTTATTTTATTTAATAACCTGCTTTGCCTTTGCAACAAGCTTGAGTGTAAATGTTGTGCATTTTTAAAATACAAAGCCTCTTCACAGAGATACTATGTTTTATAGTACAATAAGCTGTTTTCATAAGTGTATTTTTCATGAAATGACCTTGTAAGAGACCAAGCAACGTCTCTTCCCCATTCTTTTCATCTGTTTCCAGAGCAGTTTTCCATGCCCATCCAGTGCACCGATGACACAGAGGAACAAGCCCAGGTGCCTTTCCCCCCAGGATTGAGGCCAGAGGTCAAGAAGGCCTCCGCACCCCTCGCGTCGCGCGGTGCTGGTCCAGACGGCACCCTTTTGGACTCCCTAAGAGGCCTGAGTGTCAAGTTTCCCCCGAGCCCAGACGCCGAGTACGATTTTCTGAACAGTACGCCGGATAAACGGGTGGAGTTGCCCGTGCTCAGGCCAGACCTGGAAGATCACATACACCCGATGAGGGAGGAGTCTTATTCTTCATATCCCACCACCTCTCCGTCCACTCACACGTCTGCAGCTTCAGCATCGCTTGAAAGTGTACGAGGACCCCAACAGGTGAGAGGGACGTTCGCACCCACCGTTCAGAATTAACACTCGCCAAGCTCCATATGTGATTTAAATTAAATTTGGCGAGGAAATGCAAGTTCCTTGCCAGTTATTTTATTGGGAACTGTTTATTACAATATCTTTTTTTGAAAACTAATCAGTGCTAAACTGACAAGGTGATACTCTACAATAAATGTAGCTAGGCAGCTTGCTTGTTTGTGTCTGTGAGAGAGTTTTTTAATTAAAGGGGACATTTCACAATAATTTTTTTAAGATGTGAAATAAATCTTTTGTGTCTTCAGAGTACATATGTGAAGTTTTAGCTCAAAATAGCATATAGATAATTTATTATAACATGTTAAATTTGCCACTTTGTAGGTGTGAGCAAAACTGTGGCGTTTTTGGGTGTGTCCTTTAAAATGCAAATATGCGGATGAAATGCAAACACTGATCACCATAATGGTGGATTTTCGGAATTGAAACTCAATTGTGCTGTCAATTAGTTTCTCTCTCTCTGCACTAGATGGCATTGCTGTGGTTGGATAGTGCAGATTAAGGGGCGGTATTATTATAATAAGATCCCCTTCTGACATCACAAGGGGAGCCAGATTTCAATTAGCTATTTTTTCAAATGCTTGCAGAGAATGATTTACCAAAACTAAGTTACTGGGTTGACCTTTATCACGTTTTCTAGGTTAATAGAAGCACTGGTGACCCAATTATAGCACTTAAACATGGAAAAAGTAACATTTTCATCATATGTCCCCTTTAATATTTAACAAAATGACTGTGCTGCTTTCTTTATGTGAGTTTTAATGCTGAACACACAAGCCAGTTTCCAAAGAGAAATCTGAGATCAAAGGTTCTTTAACCAAATTTTTGGTCATCATCCCAGACAGAAGCATGTAGACTGTACGATGATGACAAGGAAGCTTCGACGGCTGCGTCACACGTTAGCGCAATGTCACCAGCATGCGCTAGTGGTTAACAAATATCGGTACGCAGGTCGTAGGGACAGCCAAAAATTGTGCAATGTATCCCAGGCTTTAGATATATTAGGACATTTAAGTCCTTTTTACAAACATACCTTCCTGTGTCTTGAGACAAAACACAATGCCATTGATTTATGTTAAAGGATTTGTCAATTTTATTAAAAAAATCCAGATAATTTACTCACCACCATGTCATCCAAAATGTTGATGTCTTTCTTTGTTTAGTCGAGAAGAGATTATGTTTTTTGGGGAAAGCATTCCAGGATTTTTCTCATTTTAATGGACTTTAATGGACCCCAACAAGTTTTATTTCAGTTTCAAAGGACTCTATACGATACCAAACGAGGCATAAGGATTTTATCTAGAGAAACAATTGTCATTTTTGGCAAGCAAAATAAAAAATATTCACTTTTAAACCACAACTTCTCGTCTTCCTCCGGTCGTGTGACGTGCCAGGACAACCTCACGTAACACGTCAAGAGGTCACGGATGACGAATGCGAAACTACGCCCCAGTGTTAACAACGTTGTTATATGTGGAATGATACTAATAAAGGACCTTTTGACGTCATTATGCAGTTACGTGAGGTTGCGCTGGCTTGTCACACGGCCGGAAGAAGAGAAGTTGTGGTTGTGCAAAAATATCGATACAGCTAACTATCGTGATACATTTTTTCAGGATAGTGTATCGATATTTCAATCTCTAGTATCAATATAACAAAACCATTAAATCCCTCTGTGTGCATCAAAGGACCTCCTCCGCTGCTTCTGTAGTTGTCGCTGTCCAGTTGTCTGTCATATTCGGCCATTCGGCCAATGTCTCAGAAGTTAGCAGAAGTGAGAAAATGGCAGAATTGGCAAAATTTAAAAATGCTTGCAGCTTTCAAAGCCGACGTGTGGAAGCACTTTGGCTTATTTTTTTACATTTTTGATATAAAAAAAGAAAAAAGTATTTCAGTGTATCGCAACATGCAACGTATTGCATCGCATCGTGCCACATCATGTATCGTGAAATGTATCGCATCGTGAGGCCCTTGCCAATACCCAGCCCTATTTAAAAGTGCATTTTTTTATTTATTTTTTGCCAAAAAATGTTTTCGCTAGATAAGACCCTTATGCCTCGTTGGAGATCGATTAGAGTCCTTTGAAACTGCCATTTTAAACTGCATTTAAACTGTTAAGTGTTGGTGTCCATTAAAGTCCATTAGAATGAGAGGAATCCTGGAATGTTTCTCTCGAGGAACGTGATTTCTTCTTGACTGAACAAGGAAAGACATCAACATTTTTTTTTAAGAAAATTTACTAATCCTTTAAGATATGTCAGTGCAAGACATTTTCAAGTTATGGTACCTCAACCATGCGGTTTTGTCTGGGACTAAGATAAGCCTTGTCTGGGAAACCACCCCAATATGTGTCACTTACGGAGAGGATGATCCCCAAAAGCATTGCAACAAAATGCATAAAGAATGGTCTTTGTTTGGGCACAGGACTCATCCCTTTGTGGGTTTTGTTTTGCCTGTGTAGACCGAGTGAAATGCACAATATGCATAAATATAAAACTATTGCACAAACCATCTCTGTATTACATATTGTTTATATACAGGGAGTGCAGAATTGTTGGGCAAGTTGTGTTTTTGAGGATTACTTTTGTTGTTGTGCGGCTGCAGTGCTCTTGGTCAGTTCAGGATGTTGGCGGGCCCTCGGGCCTGAGCATTTGAGTGGTGAAAGTGAAATTTTGGCTTTATTGGGAGAATATTTCTGTGTACATCATTATTAGGCAACTATTAGTGTGCAGAATTATTAGGCAACTAAATGAAAAACAAAGATTTTACCATCTCACTTGTTTTTTTTTTCAACTGTTAAAGTGAGAATAATAAACAAACTCTACATTTACAAAAAAATATTAATAAAACAATAAAAAATAAAAAAATATATGGGCTCGGTGACCAATATAGCCACTCTTCTTTTCGATAACAGTCACAAGCCTTCCATTCACGGATTCAGTCAGTTTCTTGATCTGGTCTGAGCCAACATTTTGTGCAGACGCAGCCACAGCCTCCCGGGCACTGTTCGGAGAGGTGTGCGGTTTGCCTTCACTGTAAATGTCCTGCTTAAGAAGGTATCAAAAGGTCTCAATAGGGTTTAAGTCAGGTGAAGAAGGGGGCCATGGCATTAGTTTTTCATCTCTAAGGCCTTTACTGGCCAGCCATGCAGTGGAGTACTTGTGATGTATGTGATGGAGCGTTGTCTTACAAAATAATCAGTCTTCTTGAAAGATGCAAACTTTTTCCTGTACCACTGCTTGAAGAAAGTGTCTTCTACATTACAGGCAGGCAGGCACAGACAGGTATTATTAAACATGAGCTTGTTGGACCTTTTTGGGTTGAAAATGGAAATAAAAAACAACTCTCAGACCTACTGCCAATTTTTAGAAGACACTTTCTTCAAGCAGTGGTACAGGAAAAAATTTGCATCTTTCAATAAGACTTTTTTATGCAAGACAACGCTTCAGCACATGCATCAAAGTACTCAACTGAGTGGCTGGCCAGTAAAGACCTTAAAGGTGAAAAACTAATGACATGGCCCCTTCTTCACCTGACTTAAACCCTATTGAGACCTTTTGATCCCTTCTCAAGCAGGACATTTACGGTGAAGGTAAACCGTACAACTCTCTGAACAGTGTCTGGGAGGCTGTGGTTGTGGCTGCACAAAATGTTGGTTCAGACCAGATCAAGAAACTGACTGAATCCGTGAATGGAAGGCTTGTGACTGTTATCGAAAAGAAGGGTGGCTATATTGGTCACTGAGTCTATATCTTTTTTTATTTTTTATTGTTTTATTATTATATTTTTTGTAAATGTAGAGTTTGTTTATTATTCTCACTTTAACAGGTGAAAAAAAACAAGTGAGATGGTAAAATCTTTGTTTTTCATTTAGTTGCCTAATAATTCTGCACACTAATAGTTGCCTAATAATGATGTACATAGAAATATTCTCTTAAGAAAGCCAAAATTTCACTTTTACTACTTAAATGTTCAGGTTTGAGGGTTTGTTAACATTTTGAATTGACCAAGAGCACTGTAGTTGTACAATAACAAAAGTAATCCTCAAAAATACAACTTGCCTAATAATTCTGCACTCCCTGTATATTCACAGCTTGAAATAATGCTGATAAAAACAGATATAGAAATATAACGCAACCCTGTTGTTTTTACCTGTCTATATGGAGAAGTGAGAAACTCACACCTATTATATAAGCTTCACATCTGCATTGGGATTCAGTGTAAATCCATTTAGGATGTCAATTAGGATGAGCTAAGACCACAGAGAGCTGTGAATCACATATTACCTCTTCTTCTGTGTTGTTGTACTATTACACTCGCTTCTGGGCTGTTCTTTTGTTCGTAGTTTAAAGTGTCACACATACCTGGGCTCTCGTTTAAAGAGTCTAAAAAATATACAGTACAGTGTTGTCGGCAAACAGATACTTCAAGTGAGATGTCGAAATTATGAAGTGTAAATCTGGTGTCATTGGAAGAGAGCTGCAATATTTTTTTCATTATGATGTTTTAAAGAAACTGTGATACGAATGGAAAGATCTTAATATACCAAAATATTTCACTGAGTATATGGGTGACTCTCACGAAAACTTGGTTTTAAAAATGTCAAGCATGACAATGTAAAAATTAAATTTACTTTTTTTCCCACCAGACATTGAAAAACAAAGTCTGGAGTAAATGGGAACATTAATTTAAAAACTTTTACTTATCATTTAACACTTTTTGTAACATAATTTAAAACATTAGTCCTAAAAAATCTCATTACCGCAACAGTCAGAAAACATCAACACTGACATATTATCAAAATGACATGACAAGCCTGAAAGAACATAATTTGGAGATTCTGCACATGCATTTAAAATCAAAGTATTATGCTTCTATTCATTAAATTAACATTTAATAAGCATCTGTTGCGGTAATGATAATCAAAATGTCGTGTAAGCATTCTGACAAGACAATATTTCAAATTAACTGTAAAAAAATGATCTTACCTGGTAGCCATCTTGAAGTAACTGGTCCATGTGCTTGGTCACTCAAAATCAAACTTTATTAAAATTCTGTATGTGTGCTTAAACTGTTCTCAAAAAGTGTTGCGGAGGATGAGAACATCAGGCATGGACACATCATTTTCCTAATTTTTCTTCATTATTATTATACATGAATATTCAGTAAATATTTTTTCAGTCATCTAAAGTAGTCTAGCAAAACATCCATTAATTTTTTTTCTTAATATTTTTGTGTTAATTTGATTAAATTACAACATAACGCATGTTCAAACACAGCCGGACACATTGCGGTAATGAGAATTTCAGCAGAAAATTAGATAAAATTTACAATTATAAATTCTTATGTTGAAATCACACATTGTGCAAGGTAGAACACAGTATTGTGTTAATTCTGATGCTTTTTAATGTTACTGTATTACACATTTTAAAGCTAAAATCATTAGTGCCGTGGTGTTTCAATGGTTTCGTGAGAATCACCCATATAGTCTGGTTATCGTCACATTTAATTATGGGAAGCAAAACGTGATATATGAGTTTAAAAGTAAAGGCTTTTGTCACTAGCAGATTATTGAATCAATGAATATTAATGTTAATGTGATCATTTTCAGTGCATTTTGGTCCTATAGGAATGAGGTTTGTATGAATCTTACTAGACATGTAAAGCCCCTACTGCATCAAACAGCATTCATTGAGCTTTATTTGTACATTTTATGGATATATTTAATCCATAAATCTCCATCAATGCATCTTTAATGCTGGATTTTCCCAAAATTATCTCATACAGAGATATTTGACCTAATCTTCTTTATCTCTGTCCAGCTTTTTTGGACTCCAGACCTCCCGGACGCGTCCGGCCAGGCGTCGGGGACAGACGCTCAGCAGATGAACAGCCGAAAGAAGTGTGCCTTTTGTGAGGATGATGTACCCCCAAATGACATGTATAGCCACCTCAATTCACACTTCAAGAACAAAGCTGACGATTGACCCGTGCGGTCGAGGACTGAAACGGCCTTTATTCTTGGCTTTGTTGAGTAGCGTTCTGCCCGTCAGAACATATTTTCTCACATACTTTAGTGTTTTATTTAATTAAAAAAAAAAACGTTAAATGATCATTATAGGATGGTTTATTTCTTAATTAATCTTTTTAGTAAGAGGTATTCCTATGACTGCCAGTTTACTGTACAAAAGCTTTCTTTAAAGGTAATTTAATATGATATAGCGATCTAAAGGACATTTGCATCTCTGAGAAAATCATCTTTTTATACTCGTGTCATTATTTGTAATAGCGCTTTGTGATGGTTTAATCTAAATTAATCTGAAGTTTAAATATCTGGCCATTCTTACCTTTAAATATAACATACAGTCTTTGCTCTGAATATCTTAAATTAAAAAAAAAACAAAACGTTAATTTTTAGAGTATTATATATTTTATCAAATGTCAAAGTATCGATGACTACAAAGTATCGATACGTACAAATATGTATCTGCCAAACTATTTAACCATTATGAGAGTTTCGACTTTAACCACTGAACTATTGTTACCACAACTTGAATTTATGGGACGTGCGGCAGAATTTTAATTCATAGGCCCAATGAAAGGGTCAAACCCAAGAGCAGTGGTTCTCAAACTGGGGGCCGTGTTTTTATAAAATACATGACTTTATCATAAATTCTATGTAATTAAACCTCAGAAAAATAAGGCTACTAACCAGCAGCACTACATTGTGTAATTGAATGTTTTGTTTCATTCAAATTTTAAGTTTTAAAATATTTTATGTCATAATTTTTGTTTGGGGGGCCACAAAGCAAAGCACCGTACAACATACAGGGGGGGCGCACCCCGAGAAAGTTTGAGAACCACTGTCCTAGAAGACAATATTGTTATTGTTTATCCAAAATCTGTTTTGTATAAAGTGCTTATTTCATTTGTAAATACCACTATTGCATCTGACTGTCAGGTGGACCCCAGTCTGTATACAAATATACAATTTTTATATGCCTATTTATCCTATTGTGATGTTGTTTGATATCTAAAGCGCTTCGAGTTTTAGTCACGGCTGTAAATTTAGTGGTCACTGGAAGTTTTTTTCCCTTGAAATGTTGTGGAAGTAATAACTCTTAATTGCTTTAATTTGATAACTTAATTTTAATTTGTACCACCTGTATGAAGAATCTGCTGAGAATGAGAAATCATTTCTACATAATTATTTCAACGATAAACACCATCTGGTCTACGAAAGCACTCTTGCACATGTATTACAAGCTCGCTTTATAATTACACGCACAATTATCTTATGATTTTTATTGCATTATTATGTGGCCTTCTTGCCTGTCTCAGATGTGTGTTTATGGGCCCTGCGGTTCATCCAGATGAATGCACGAGCGAAAAGTACTCGACTGGCCATCGTCTGAATTAGATGCTTAAATACCTCTAATACCACAACATTCTAGCTTGGTTTTTTTAATATTGCATTGTGTTTTCACACGCTCATAACACATTATACCTCTTTAACTGCACAGTGCACTGTTGTACAGATGTGCTTGTGTTTTAATCCATGTCCTTGATGCTGCATTGGACTGTGGGTGTGGATAATTAGCAGTTGCGTAAACAAACCTAGGAATTCTCACTAACTAGTGATGATGCGTTAGGCAGAAAGGGAAATGTGTGTAGTGGCAAACGTGTGTTTGCGGTGAAGACCTTATCGTGCCCCGGATTACAACATGCTAACGCGCGCGATAGATGAGCTGGTGTGAAAAAGAGGAACTACTTTATGTTGCTGTTGTTTTGTTTTTTTTGCACTTGTAGACGCTGTTTGCGCTTGGGGATGATTCACTGATCGTTTGTTAAGGAGAAAATTTACAAGATTACGTAAAGATCAGTCGTTAATACAGCACAGAATGACGGTTATCGTAGTGCTCGAATTGAGGGGGGGCTGGGGTGGTCCAGGCCCTCCTATAAACATTGAGGGACCCCTTATAAAGAACAAAATTATTATTATTTTTTTTTGTGCTGCACTGCCACAAAGTGATACTGTCCATTATTTGCCAAAATTTCGCAATAAACTAATCCTGTCTGAAATAAATGTAAACTCTCACGCTGTTTTCTGGAGGATTTGACAGATTGTTCGATTTTGGATTGGGTTAGGGGCTTTTAAAAAATATCTCAAACTATTATTTCACACTAACTTGAGGGGTATAAAATGTTTAGGGTTTGAGCTAAGGGTAAATTGATGTTTCTTTGATTAAAACGTTGATACAGGAGCACATCTTACTTTGTGAAATCACTGTGACCATATAATGACGGGGGGGGGGGGATTGGGGGGGCTTGGCCGGGGGTCTTAGCTAGGGGCCCCCATAATCTTTGATGTAATTCGAACACTGGGTTGTTGCCAAATAAACAAAAGATGTTTAATTCCGCCGTAATCCAATGTAAATTATGTAACTTGGCAAATAAATAAATAAATAGAAATCAAATATTGATCTAATACATTTTTAGTATTAGTTATGTTAGAAAAAGGAAACAATAGAGGGATGAGTGAAACTACTTCAAGAGTTTGGTTCCAAAACGAGATAACTCAAAACATGTTTAATATGATGTTATAATGTTTTTATTGTGTTTTATTATGCTGTACTTTTTTGTTATGAATTAAAAACAAACCAACTGCAGTTTGATTGAAATTAATTGGAATGCACAATCAAAAAACGAGATTTTTTAAATACATCTCGTTTATCTCGTTTTGGAACCAAACTCTTCAATTCTGACAACAAAGCGCTTCAATTGAACAATCAAAAATTACGTATTCCAAAATTATTATTTATTACATAAAAATATATAAAAGATATTGTAGAGTGATGGCACAGTTATGAAAAAATCATATTAATATTTTCCATAAAAATACCAAATTCACGCTAAGGTAACATGTTGCTATGCAACAAAATTGTGATGCTTCAGAATGCTGAACAGTGAATGTCGACTAGATGCACGTGTTGTTGATATTTAAGCACAACTGGTCTGATGTATATCGATACATTAGCATGCATAACCAGAACAACATTTGATAATGTATAATGTAGGCCTGAGAACTGACGTAAGAGCTACCATTGATGACATTTTCCATTTTTTTTGTAATCAAACCCATGGATTAATTAAAGCATAATTTTGCCACATTTTTGTTGCATCAAAAACAACACAACACAACCGAGACACGTGACGAGCGCATGCTCTATTTGCAATGCTGAATATCGTATTTCGAAAGCGCGCAATGTGTTGCGCATAATACACATCCCAACTTGGATAAACAGACCGCACAAAATCTCATCTCTCACATTAAAGCATGAATTTATTCTAAAAGGCAGAAGATATGAACTCCTCTCTCCCTAATGATCTCTCTCTCTCTCTCTCTCTCTCTCTCTCTCTCTCTCTCTCTCTCTCTCTCTCTGGAGTCGTGGGCAGATGCTTGTACATAATTACGTTGTCAGTGCTCGTTATTTGGAAGAGGAAAGCTGTACTGACAGTTTCTGGGTCCATGTGTTTTTTTGTCCTTGCTGTTGACTCATTTTTTGACAGTATAATGCAGACAGTGCAAGACAGATATACCCTATAGTCGATTATTCAAAAGATCTATAGATTCCATTCATCCATTATCCGCAGTAAAGCATTCATCTGTTCCATCACTTTGTTGCTGTATTATACACGCCGTATTTTGAATTAAAGTATGTGGCAGGCACCAAAAAAAGAGGAGGAAGAGGAGGGTTATGGATTGAGAGGGAGAAGCAGCAGGCTGATTACGAGGTGTCAAAATTGCCAGGAGAAAAAAGGTGAAAGCAATCAGGGGTGAGAAGAGTGCAGCATTCGTGAGGGGCAACTAATTATCCAATTCATTTGTGGAGTGCTGCATTTGAGACTGAACGCTGACAGATTGGTGCGGAGGATAGGGGAGGTGTTAGAACAATGGAACCCGGCTCACCCTCATTATTGCCGCATGATAATCAGCCGCTCCGCGCCGCCGCCACCGCCGCTGCTTCTGCACAGTGCAGAAAAACAGCACCAGCTTCATTCCAATGCGAGAGAGAGAGAGAGAGAGAGAGAGAGAGAGAGAGAGAGAGAGAGAGACCCTCACATAACTGTGTTGGCTCAAGTTCCACCAACGTATGGACGAGCCAAAAGGTTCCTTCCAGTAGCCTACAAATAGTTAAATTTCTAAAATCACATAAAAATTTACTCAATCTAATTTAAATAAATTCTGTATCTGTATACTGCCTAATATCATTACAAGAATAGTCCCATATGTGCAGCTATATGTACTAATTTATTTTTGTAATAGTATAAAATATGTATGTGTGTGTGTGTTTGTGTGTGGAGTCAGGTTGAAAATGTAGAACACTAATTTATTTAATTAATTTCGATGCTAGCTTAAAACGAGGACACGGATAATGACATTAAATTAGCATCATTTGAAACATCTGTTGCTATTTCATTTGTGTCTAATCTTTCCTCTATTAATGTTTCCTTATGTCCTAACAGCGCTAATGTGAATTACCTGCAAAATTTTTCCTTTTTTTTTCTTGGCTTAAGCTACTATTTCTAGGATATATACCCAATATAATAATAATAATAATAATAATAATAGTGATAATAATAAATTTGTTCTTGAATGTAGGCCTGATTCCAAAACGTCAAATAATTTTCCAAATGTCACGTATTAAATAAATCTCATTTAATTTTATATTTCACTTTCGATTTATTTTCAATACAATTATAAGCTTTCGATTAAAATTATTATTTTTTTAATTGCTTAGAAAAAATCTCTCCAAAATACCAAAACGTATAGGCTGTACAAACGGATTATTGGTTTTCTGTGTCTTTACAGTTTGGGAAGCTGAGAAAAATAATTAAAAGAAATGAAACTAAAGTAAAATATGCAACAGTGTGCCTGTATAAACAGTTCATTATATCGAAATCATTGTGACATCACAGAGCGAGTTGATAAATTCGATGTTTAAGTTATGACGTAATTAATCCAATACTGCAAAACAAAACAATCTCGGAATAATCTGTTACATTTTGTGTATATATATATTTTTCATTTCTTCAATAAAACCCTGACAGCAGTATTTCATGTAAAAAGATCACTAATTCCACCTCGTTTACACTCGTTCCCATTAACAAAACGAAACCGAAAACTAATATCGAATTATTTCTTTTTGAACAGCCAAATCCGCACAAGCTGAGTGTAATTCAGTGTCTGCACTGCGAGACTAATGCCAAATAACAGTCTGGGAGAAGAGAGGGGGGAAAGATGTCGGAATTAATATGTAGTGTTAATTAACAGGAAGTCTGAGTCTCAGCATCACTGCTGACAAAGTTTGATCAGAGGAAGTTTATTCCCACAGTATTATACACACTGTTTGTAATGACTCTACTGTTGTTAGAACCCACCTCCTGATGCAAACATCTGACAAAAGAGGATACATTAGTGTCTGACTAATGCTAAGTTGTATCTGGGGGCAGGTTAAATAAGCTAGTCCTATGCGTTTGCCTTTTAACTTATAGGCACAATTTTGAGATAAATAATGCATGCATGGTATTCTCGTTATTGAGAAATTTTCGATTTTTTAAATAAAAGTTTCCTTTAATTCCTTCATGCACCTATGAGAAATTCGTACTGTAAGTAGAGTTGTGCAAACAGAGATCTTAGCAGGTGTTGGAGGTCATCTGGCCGTCAGTTTATAGCCGCGCGATGGCTTGATGGCCATCTCTCCATATCAAAGTCAAGTCTGCAATCAACAACTTCTTAAAGGAACACATATGTGAATAGATGGGACGCAGACCAAATGTAAGGGCAGGAGAAAATAAAGCCACCCCGCAGTTTACATGTTACCAACAAACAACGCAACGGTCCATCTCGGTTCAGAATGCAACGCGATTCTTCCTGCGAAATGTGTTGAAGCGAAAGGCGGCCTTGCGCAGGTCTCTGAGCAGTCCTGCCTGCGTCTTGTGTTTGTTTCTATGCCGGTTTGCGAGCCCCCCGATTCTGGAGCACAGATTTGGCAGTCACAGCAAGTGATGACAGAGGCATTGGTGAGATCGCACCCAGAACCCCAGAGGACGCCACCGTTTCTAAGGAAGCAGCAGATAGGAAGGCCTTAGGCTGGGCATTGCTTCAGATAGCGTACTACTCGATATGTTGCTTGTTAAAGTCAGCACTTTAATGTTTTTGTGTTTTAATGTGTTTGAAGAAACTCAAATACTGATAAAATAAATGACTTTAGATAAAAGTGGCGGCCAAATGCGTAATGATTTGTCTTAAATGTGTCCACAAACGTCTTTTGAATACGGATTTCAGTTTAGAACATATATAGCATTTTAGATCCATGTTTTTTCATAATTAAATTTCTACCTAGGTGTATATGACATTGTAAAAAGACAAATATTCGGTGTATTTTAATTGATATGGACAAAACCGACACCGATAATAACTATAAAGAATTGAACAAAATACAAAAAAATTTGCACACCGCACACTCTTAAAAATAAAATAAAAATGTGCTAGAAAAGGTTCTTAAAAGTACAATTTTTTCATTTTAAAGAATCATACCATGGCAAAGAACAGTTTTTGTGAAACAGGAAGGTTCATGATGTTAAAGGTTCAAGCCCCTTTATTTTACTTTATTTGTGCACGGCGCAGTATTTTATTTTAGTTTCCCATCCACTTTGATTTTTTTTGTTCTGAATTTTGTAACAGTTTGTGATTATGATATCACTGACCTTTCAGATGCAATACTTGCATGGAAAAAATGTAACTAATTCGTATAAAGTAAATTAGCAGTCCTGCTCTGTTGTATGTTGAAGTGATATACGGGAATTTTCTATTTGCTTAGATGCAGGGATGGCTAAAGAAGGAGATGGGAGAGGATTTAATGCACTGCAAGGGTTAAGACAGCATGAGAGAATCCATTCTCGGTTTAATGACCTGAGGCTGGCTGGGCGAGGACGGCAGGGAACGCGCTCTTGACTTGTACCGAATTTGCCAATTAACACCTCGGATAACAGGCAGCCTCGGAACATCAGGCGCGTTGGGAGGAGAGACTCACATGCACTTTGTTTTCCATTCTTGGCCTGTTTCCTATAGCTGGGAGACGTGTGCGTTTTACCATCTTAAGGATTTGGAGACTGGTTGGTTCGTTCATTCATATGGGCACACAGTGAACATAATGAACCAGTGATGAGAATGGAAAACAATTGTAATATATGACTGCGTAAAAGAAATGTGTTTAGAAATATTGGCTTTCACCATATATTCATATTTAAGATAGATGGCGCGTTCATCTTATTCTTTTTTCTCTCTCAATTTCACCGTACCGATAGCGTTTGCTATTTTCACACCAGCCCATATGGCCGCTTGCAGCCTCAATTAGATCCACAACTCTAGTTTCCAAGACACTCTCGTCTCCGTCTCTCTATCTCCCTCTCTCTTGCTTGGCTTCCGCTCCCTCTTTCTCTCTTTTGTTGCTCCTATTGAACAAATGAAGACTAACAGACTGATATCGTCTTGATCACAAAGTTAATTATTCAGAAATCTAGATCTTGACTCCGCTCTCCTTGGTTGAAGCACCCACTCCTCTCAAGCCTATTATTTTCTCACATGTTTATCAGACGACTAAACAACACCTTGGGCGGGTGTGAATTTTCAAGCCCCCAGTGAAATTCTCACCGGGCACCGGCTCTGTTTTTCCTCCGAGTCCATTTACAGGTAAGAGAGAGAGAGAGAGAGGCTCCGCCGCCGGGTCCTAATGAGTCAGGTGGATGGAGGGCCACCTGAAAACACCTTACTTTCGGCCCGCGTCCTCGCATCAAGCGCGCGAAACAGTGCGTAATTGAATACGCGCACGCGGTTACCGCCGCCACGCACCGTTTCACCGTTGAGCACGTGGTTTCTCAATTCATTAGCAGCTATTTTAACGGAATGTGATCATCATAGGAAAGATACATAATTGATAGAGGTTCACACCGCAGCCAAAGGTGATGTAATCTGTTTAACAGTGTTCGCAAATTTGTGCCGTACTTTTGCTAAGATAACACATCGAGGTGCGAGTTGGGTTCGGATATGAGGGAGCGTAGGCCTCGTGGTTTAACACGTCGTTGAAAGCGCCGCATCGTGCACCGTGCGCGCGTCGGTGGCCTCGCCGTGGACCCTCCGCGCGCTCCTGTTTACTCGCGCGGACGCGGCGCTAGTTCGGCTCACCTCTGAGGTCGATGAGACGGGCCGAGAGAATGTGATCCGTGCTATGGAGGTCCACACACCCGCATTCATTTATTTATGCAGTGTGAAGAAACCATCTGGCCGTGGAGAAGTGAAGAGTGGATGTAATCTGGCAGTCGCCGGAGTCTATGACTGGCACCTCCTGCAATATTAGTGGAAATCATTAATGCTCCTTCAAGGAGAAGAACCCCTTCAATTTCTTGAAAGTCTCCCAAACTCGAATTCATTCACATTCAGAAAAATTAGCAGTCTGGTTAAATTTACTCTTAGTGACTCAGTAAGCTGTACGCTTGTCTTTCTCCTTGTGTTTGTTTTCTGTGAATGCAGGCATGGCTGAAGAAAGCGTTAGGCCTGATTTACACAACATAGGTCCGCTCTTAAAATTAAAAAGTTGGTAAATAGGGTTCTTTTCTTATAAGAAACATTATTGGTTCTCCAAAGACCCTTTTAATTAAAGGTTCCTAAAATAACAATTTCTTTCTTACCCTTATTATAGCATTCAGAACCTTTAACTATAGTTAAAGGTTCTGAATCGACTTCAGCTCGACTAAAGACGTTGTTTTAAAGATTGATTGCTCCATAATACAAAAATTCTTGTTGTTTTAATAAGCAAGTTTCATTAAGTGCTAAAATAGGATCCAGCCACTGACACATAAACTAACAGGTGAACTCTCTGGGTGCTTAGTGATACACAGTGGCTGGTGAGTTGTAAAATCAGTTGTTATTTATAATATCTAGTGTAGTTATATAAAAAATGTGTTTTGAAAGCAACCAGTTTTTAAAACACAGATGCATTGATTATACCGTATGTACCAAATTTATTTGATGTTTTCTTAAGGGTTTTAATTTAGTGCAAAACAAATTTGCTGTCTACTCTGCTAACACACGGCTCTGTCTGGGGATGTGCTTGTGCAAATCTCTGCTGGCTTTACTGCGACAACAACCTGTAAAGTGCTCCCACAACCCTAATCTGCCCGTCAGGGAGCCCACACCTTTTGAACACAGCCGGGCCGCTTCTGTTGTTTTCCACCGAGTCCTGCATTCATTGTGTTGTGTTTGCATCCTGTAGGTCACGATCAATTCATCACACCATCACAAAAGGTGTGCAAAATACATATGCAAGGCGAAAAAGGAGTTGTGGTGGCTTCACTGGCCTCTTTAAGTGAACCAACCTTTGCATTTAAAGCTGAGAAGTAGGTGTGAAAATGAATAAGAATTCTTGTCTATTTTCTTATCCTAAAGTTATTTTTAAAGATATTTTATTTGTGTTCCTGTAACCCGAGTGCTATGTATGTTTGCATTGTAAAGCAAAAAAATATGCGAATGCAAGTGATACTAGCTGCGGTCGACCTGTGATTCACAAGACCATGTTTATGACATTAGTATAAGCTCTTTCTCAATGATTTTTCTTTCAGTTCAACTACTGTCACAATTTTGCCTGCAAATATTGAACGAGCATTGTTACATAAATGCATATCAAATGCATAAATGTAATACAATGCAAAATAATATGTTTGGTCTACTTTATATTTTTCGGTCAAGATTAGCTTGACAGCAAACAGACGCTGGACAGCTATCAAACACGGCTTATGTTAGAGCCATCCAGAAATCTCAGTTCCTCAGCCATGATGGCAGAAAAAGAGAAAAAAAGAGAGAGATGTGTGCTGGCAGGCTCTTCCATCTACATTACTAAATAATACACTGTCTCTCTACAGGGACAAATAAAAACCTCAATGCTGAATATTTCAGCAATGGCTTGGATTTCATGTGTAGGCCTGACAATATTGATAGAGAAGCCAAAAAGATGCTTTACCCAAAGCCAATGACATGAGACTTGTTAAGTAGCCTCAGTTTTACTACATTTACATTTATGCATTTGGCAGACGCTTTTATCCAAACAACTTAGTTTCTTCAACAGCAACCTTTGCACTGCTTATGCAACGCTTTACCAAATGAGCTGCAGGAACTCAGGATTAGTATTTATTACTAACTTACCTATGCAATGAATTCAGCCTAAACCCATGAGTTAATCTGAACTTTGTTTTGTAGATGGTGAAGATAAATAGGTGCTAACTTCAACTGATTGGTTCATAATCAGTGGCCGGTGGCATAAACTCTTTAGAGTAGTTTTAAAAGTTAGTCATCAGTTTGTTTTCTTCAAAACTGACCATAATCTCATTTCAATCTAAAAAGCAATACTGATTAGCCCTAACTAATTGCTAGTTGGTCAAACTAGTCCTTAAGACACAGGCTATGTTTATGCAACTGTCCCCAGATCTGATATTTGGATACACTTTGTATTAAAGTAAATGCGTTATATCACAAACTTTGTTTATCTCTCACTGTTTGATTTATGAATGGCGGCGGTGACTTCTTTATTCGAGGGCGCTTGATGCGAAGTTTGTCACAACATGTATGTAGCCCATCATGTGTGTGGCTTGTAATTTCAAAATGTGTGTTCTGCGCTTCGAGTTATCCTGTGTGCATCCCGTGTTTCGTCAAAATAAGTGCCTGCTGCAGACGCGTTTAAAGGGTTTATGATAAAAGAGACGCTCACGTTTGCTAGATACTTGCATAATCTCATGTGTAATCAGAGTTTACTGTTAAGGCAAGTGTCTTGCTTGTATTTGGTGAACATGAGCGTCTCTTTTATCATAAATGTTTTTGGTGTGCAGCAGGCACTTATTTTGATAAAACACGTAATGCACATGGTTCACATGACACTCCAAACACTTATTTTGAATTTGCGCCCCTCGGATAAGCAGTCACGAGTTTTTGATCGATGCACCTCATGTGGACAAAGTTTTGATGCACGGGGAGTTCCTGGCGAACACAGGATATATTTTAACATAAAGCGCTAAAGCATTACAAATAACATCAAATATAACATAAGTTTTAGCTTGAGAAAGAGAGAATCAAACTTTGACTCCAGTGTTTTTGATGCATTTCAAAATCTCAATTTTTCCTACTAATCTACAATTCCTGCTTAGATTGGCTTACTAGTAATATTAATTTCTTTATTTTAGTGGTGTATTGAGGTTAAACCGTATCGGATGATCTGTGAGAATACCATTCAGCAGTGACATCTGTCACACACTCGGTGATCTCACTGAGAGGTTATCGATCGATCTCCTCTGTCATGGCACCTCTGCGTTATGGAGATAACTCGTTGTGTTGAGATGAATGTTGCCACTATGATATATATGTCACCTGTATCTCCAGCTGCAGGTGGCCTGAGGCCTGATTGCAGAACCTGGCGGTGAACATCAAGTTTTTGAGGACGTTTTCACGCTTGATTCGATTGCTTGATCCAAACCCAAGTCTGATTCCACTTTTCACCGCTCGCTTTCTTTCATCATTGCAATATTTCGGCCCAAACTATTGTGTTGTTGATGTTACTTGTTTATCGGTGTAGCTAGTAACTCCTCAGAAAAGGGTCACATCTTTTTCTAGGGAACTTTATTTGTCAAACCAAAACCACTTTTTTCCAGTTCTTGATTCTGATTGGTCAATAGCTGTGGTTTATTTAGTATAAAACACATCTAAAACCGCTGCAGTCAATGAGTATGTATATCACTGCGCAGCACACATGTGAAACATTTAGTCAAGTATGGGTTTTTGTGATTTTACAGCTGTGCTGTATCGTGAATAAGTCACAGCTAAAGGGGTTGCATTACCGAGCCCCTAAGGTGACATTGGTGTAAAAAAATCTAAAGTTTAGTTTCATGTGCTCACGTGAAACTTTCATGTGCTCAATTTTTTTTAAGTTTAGTTTTGCGTGCTCATGGGAAACTTTCGCGTGTGCACGTGAAAGTTTCACATGCGCACGCGATATTTTCACATGAGCATGCGATAGTTTCATGTGAGCACGCGATAGTTTCATGTAAGCACACGAAATTAAACGCAAAAGTTTCACGTGAGCAAGTTTCACGTGAGCACGCAAAACTAAATGCAAAAGTTTCACTTAAGTAGGCGAAACTAAACCCGATAGTTTCACGTGCGCACACAAAAGTTTCACGTGCACACGTGATAGTTTCTCGTGAGCACGCAAAAGTTTCACGTGCGCACGCGATAGTTTCACGTGAGCACGCGATAGTTTCACGTGAGCACGCGGTAGTTTCACGTGAGCACGCGGTAGTTTCACGTGAGCACGCGGTAGTTTCACGTGAGCACGCGATAGTTTCACGTGAGCACGCGGTAGTTTCACGTGCGCACACGAAAGTAAACGCAGTAGTTTCACGTGAGCACGCGGTAGTTTCACGTGAGCACGCGGTAGTTTCACGTGAGCGCGCGAAACTAAACTTTATTTAATTTTTGCTCCATGTCCCCTTAGGGGCTCCGTATTGCATTGACTCTTTATTGCTTACACATATATGATTCCTTGTGCCATGCTGTACACGTTTATGTGCTTGTATTTGAAAGTGCACAATAACTGATCAATGCAAGTGTGCATGCATCCACTCATAAAATGGAGAAGAGATGGTGGCTCTGCTCTGTTCAAGCACTTAAACAGTTCAACTGTGCCCTTCAACAGTTGTCATTTGCTTCTTCAAATACCTTTGTCATTGAAGAGAGATTAAAAAAAAGCCTCAAATGAATGTGAACAAAGGCACAGCAGCAGAGCAACACAGTGCAAATTGCCTGACGATGAGGTGGCTCATCCCACTGTTAGTTTAATTGATACTTAAAGGCCCGCTATCCGTTCGGAAGTGCTGAGAGGCTACAAACCGCCTCGGCCAAGGTGTGGTAACAGGGTGAGTAACTGCAAGCCAGCTCTCCGTCTGTTAGTGCTCTCTCTCCATGTGCAGCGTCGATGCTCTCTCTGCACTTTCACCCCTTGCACACTTGCATATTTCTGAGCGCTGTGTCGGTTGTTTTGGAGGTTTCTTTTTACATGCACACGATGCTTTAGATCGGATTTATACCAGATGTCTTATTGATATTCTTGAGTGGCTTGAGTCCAAGAGTCCCAAAGATGGACGCTGCTACCTGTGCACGTTTGAGGAATGAATGAGAAGAACGGTTGGTTTAATTTCTTTATTCATGCACAAAGATGAAGTGTGTGATGTCTGTGCCACTTTAATCTCAACAAACTCATGTCATTGGTTCGGGTAGCATTGCACCGCTCAAACATTAAATTGCAATTGAGTATGTTGGCACAGAAACGGTCTGCTTTACCTTTTAAATGCATACAATAATACACACACACATGCAACATTTGTAAGTCTGCTTTTGCATAAGGTGTGAAAAATAAATGCATTCACTCGCCACGTCCTTGTATATATATACAGTGTTGGTTTGAGTCTCTTTCAATCCGACACGTGTTTGTTTGAAGTAAAGTGAAGACTTTAAAACAACTCTTCATTTCTTTTCTCCCCTTCCCCCACTCTCTCAACTTCAAGTCGACTTTCTCCCACTAGAATTCAGGAATGATCATTAACCTTTTCTTTGGTTCCCCCCCTCTTGCCAGCCTGTATCTCCTGTTCTGTTTGGTTCCTGGCCCCATATGCCACTTTCCTATTTCCTGGCTGAAGACAGCAGGGAGTCGCTCTATTATCACCTCCACTGAGCTGTCTTTGAATGTGAGAGGCAATTCCATTTCACTTTGCCATGGGGAGGAGGAGGCGGGCGAACTACCCGGCTCGCAGAAATTGGCTAAGGGTTCATTTTTTTAGACGCAGCGCGAGGACGTCGCTTTCCTCTTGTGTTACTGAGGATTTCGTACGGACTGCGCTGCTGCCACAATTGCGCTCTTGAAAATTGCTCGATATGGGTTTTGACAAGTGTAGAGATCAAGAGTATTTGTTTGTTTCAGATATAGGTGTCATTAAATTTAAATATTTCTCATGCACAGTTACGTATTTACACACACACATATGTATATGCTGCTTTATGATTTTATTATTTGGTGATTATGATGTACACTGTAAAAAAATTCAGATGAAATTACAGTGTTGCTTGCAGCTGGTTGCTGGTAACTTACCGTAGATTTACATTGATGTTATTTACTGGCAACATTTTGTTCAAAGTTAAATGAACATTAAATATTATCAAGTCTTTGTCTTTACAGAGTAAAACTAAAATAACAGCATCAAGCAAAACATCATGGGAAACAGGTTGATGATGATTTCCCAGAATGTTTTGCATGAGGCTGTTATTGTATAGTTTTATTTTGCAAAGATAAAGATTTGTTAATATTTAAAATGTATTTAACTTTAAACAAACTCTTGCCAGTAAATAACATAAATATAAATCTACAGTAAGTTACCGGCAACCAGCTGCAATTAACACTGTAATTTCTACTGAATTTTTTTAACAGTGTATGATAAGCACATTTGTTGATATATATACCTACCTACATGATTGTTTAAAGGACAAATATAGAAATTTTCATAATTCCTAATGCTAAAACCCTAATGCTGTAAAATAATTTTGTAGAAATTACGGTATTACTGTCAGGTGTTTGCCAGTAACTTACTGTAGATTTAAATTTAAAGTTATTTACTGGCAACAGTTTGTTTAAAGTTAAATGAACATTTTATCATCAATGAACATCTTTATCTTTGCAGTAATAAAACATTTTGGGAACCAGAAATCCTCATCAACCTTTTTCTGTTTTTTTCCTTCAGATTTTGGTTCCCAGAACGCTTTGCATGAGGCTGTTATTTTATAGTTTTACTTTGTAAAGACAAATACTTGTTAATTTTCATTTAACTTTGAACAAACTTTTGCCAGTACATGACATATATATTTAAAGAGATAGTTCACCCAAAATGAAAATGAGTTTCGTTGCAAAACGAGGTAACTCCGTTTTTTTAATTTTTCAGAAATCTTGTTTTTTGGTTGTGCATTCCAATTAATATCAATTAAACTGCAGTTGGTTTGTTTTTATTTAAACCCTCATAACTTAACAATTACAGCTAAGTTGCACCATAAAACAAAATAATAACATGATAACATAATAATAAACATGTTTTCACAAAAATGTTAAAAACGAACTTATCTCGTTTTGCAATGAAACTCTTCAAATTTTGTCATCATTTTTTCACTCTCATGTTGTTACAAACCTTTATAAATTTTGTTGTTCTGATAACCTCAAAGGAAGATATTTTGAGGAATGTTTGTAAACAAACCATTCATACACTTCCATAGTATTACTTTTCCTACTATGGAAGTGAATGAGGCTCGAGATCGTTAAGGTTTCAAATATTCCTTGATATATCTAAATTTGTGTTCATCAGAACAACAAAATGTATACAGGTTTGTAACAATATGAGAAAATAATGACAGAATTTTCATTTTTGGGTGAATTATTTCTTTAAATCTACAGTAAGATGCTGAAAAACAGCTCATTTTTTATAACTTCCTTTCTTCAAGTTAACACAATTCAATATTTTGATTGTAAAATGTCTTTTTACGTGATGCTTGAAATGGCGAAGCTCCAAAAAGTGGAAAGCCTAATCCAGATGACTCCACTGGGTTAATAAATGTCCTCTAAAACAAAATGATTCATTTTTAAGAGAAAACAATTAATATTTTGAGTTTATTAAACAAAATTGAAATGTAAACAAACAGATCTGAGTGCCAAAGAGAAACAATGAAATTTGACGTTATCTATGTGCCACCATATTAAATTTAAAACTCTCATTTTTACATATAAATAATTTTAGCACAAATATATGAAGGAACGCTCGTTTCAGTCTGAAAATGACGATTCATTCGGATAATTAACCAATAATTCTGTCATAATTTATTTAACCCTTTTTATTCCATATAATAAAGGTAAAGAGTGACCATGCTGTCCATCTGTAACATTAAAATTCAACATCTCCTCTTATCGATACTGTCTCTTATCGATAAATTGTACTGTTTTTGTACACTCTCAAAAAAAAAAGGTATAAATGTTGTCACTAGGGTGGTACCTTTTCAAAAGGTACACTTTTGTACCTAAAAGGTGCATATTGGTTCCCTTAAAAGTACACCTTAATACCTTGCAAGTACATACTAGTTCCTCAAAGACACTAGCGGGCAATGACTTCTTTTTTCGAAGGCGCTCGATGCGAAGTTTGTCACAACATGTATGTAGCCCGTCATGTGTGCGGTTCATCATTTCAAAATATATGTTCTGCGCGTCAAGTGATCCTCCTATGTGCATCACGTGTCTTGGCAAAATAAGTGCCTGCTGCAGACGCGTCTAAAGGGTTTATGATTAAAGAGACGCTCACGTTTGCCAGATACTCACATAATTATGTGTAATCAGAGTTTACTGTTAAGGAGTGTCTTGCGTGTATTTTGTGAACGTGAGCGTCTCTTTTATCATAAACGGTTTTGACGCGTGTGCAGCAAGCACTTATTTTGACAAAACACGGGATTCACATGGTTCACATGACGCAACAAACACATATTTTGAAAACACAAGCAACACACATGACACTCCGAACACATATTTTGAAGTAGCGCCCCTCTGAAGAGCAGTCACGAGCCGACACTGCTTAAAGGTACATATCTGTGTCATATGGTATACCATTTTAAAAGATTACACCCCATTGAAAACTTTTGTAACTTTATTTCTGAGTGTGTACGTATATGTATACATTTAGCGCCAATATGTACCTTTGATGTATCAATATGAGGTGTACTTTTTGAAAGCGTACCACCCCAGGGACAGCATTTGTACAATACCTTTATTTTTGTGTAAAAATTTAAAAGTTTTTATTTATAGGTTAATGTGGTGTTTGTGTATTTTTTTCAAGTACAATATGTTTCTGGCCTAAGATTCAACCTGATGCTCTGTTAAGGTGAAAATTTGCAATAGTGTAATATCTCTGAAACAACATTGCTATTCTGCATTTGCATAATGTATATAGAAGTGCAATTCTGTAGGGACTGTAAACACACAATCTCTGCTAACCAATAGTTGTTTTGTTTCATATTCAGCTACCTTATAAGTGCAGATCTGATAAACAAAAATCAAAGTGGTACACCTCAAGACTCTTAAGGCCCTGTATATACAGTATACATGTCACTTATGAGCCTAACACAGGGGCTAGAAAGGTTTTTCTGTCATTTAGGGTCCGGCCAAAAATGTCGAAATTCTCTAAGGAGGCCGATAAAAAATGCACACGCTTGTCTTAAGCTAAAATTGATGTTTTATAAATAATTTCGACCCTGCAAACATCCAAGGCCACAATCACAGCAACTCACTGATATTCATTTGGCATAAGTCGGTTTCATTTTTTTGTGCTTTTCATCAGAAATGGCTTAAAAAGTAGAGTTGCTGTGAATCTTTCATGACCCGGGGATGCAGGGGAAAGCGGCTGATGTTCTTCACCGTAGACGCCTGACAGCGCTCGCAAGCATCAACAACAAAATGGTCACAAACCCCAGTTGCACTTCCTGGGTCACACGGTCTGATGAATATTTAAAGGACTGGCGACGCACTGAACGACTGATAACAGGCCAGTTTCGGGTGATAAAAGAAGGTTTTAGATGGGACATTCTTCTGTATATCTGATATTATAGCTTCACTATCGTTTACCCCTTTAATACACATCAGTGATTTAGCTGCAGAAAACAGATGTATTAAGTTCTCATGTAGTCAACATGCAAGAAATAAATCTGCCACCTGGGGTAAATAATACCAAAGTGGGCTTTTCATACAATAATGTTAACATGCTAAGCATTCAAAGCATATATTTTACTGTAAAACAAGTTTTGAAAACAGCTGTGACAATTGATTTTTAAATAATTTTGAGAGTTTGGTTTTAGATGATGCTGTGCTAGCAACCTGATACTCGATAAAAATGGTATAAACATATATTGGATGGAAACATTCATTAATTTCATTAATTTATGACATGGGTCTTTAACAGGGGGTCCTCCAAATATTGTTTGAATTTAAAATTATTATATTTTGGAAAAATAAAAAAAACTTGATTTAAAGGTGCAGTGTGTAAATTTTAGCGACATCTAGTGGTGAGGTTGTGAATTGCAACCCATGGCTCAGTTCACTGCTCTTCCCTCGTTTTTGAAACGCATAGAGAAGCTACAGTAGCCGCCACCGGAAAAACATGTCATCGACTGAGACAATTTAGTAAAAAAAGTTTGTCTGTTAAGAGCTTCTGTAGAAACATGGCGGCTCAAAATGGCGACTTCCACGTAAGGGGACCCTCGCTGTATATAGATAAAAACATCTCATTCTAAGGTAATAAAAACATAACGCTTCATTATGAAAGGTCTTTATACACCCCTGATAATATGGTTTTGTATATTATTTAGCATTTTTGTAAAGAGATCCTTTTAAAAATTACACACTGCACCTTTAAATGAAGATTCCCATATAGACGGTTTCAGCAGTAACAACATAAACAAGCAGCTGTCGCGGTCCGCACGTAACTTCCGGTAAACTCCGCTAATAATAAATAACCACAAAGTACTTTAAACGTAGTTTATTTATATAACAAGCAAAAAAACAACACATCGATTACTTAGGAAACCAAACCATTTATTTTTTTCGACGAGGCATTTGTTCAAGCGATCAGTTTAGCAACTAGTCAGACCATTAAAAAAAGAAACCAGATGTAAAGTTCGGATCCAGACGTGTATCACGTGCGTCCGATGAAACCGTCTATATAATAATATGGTTTGTCCTCCTCTCTATCCATTAAGAAAGAGATTGAAAAGAAAAAAATTGAAAAAGGTTGAAGACCAATGATGTACGGTATTGATTAAAAATACAATTGATTCATAATCAACAACACTTGACTTTGTCCACCCTCCTTGGCTCCTATTGTATCTGAGCTTGTCGCAATGCATTATGGGAATTTGTGCATTTCATGTGATTATGCTCTTTTACATTTCAAGCGTATTTATGTAAAAATTTCATTATCCGAAATGTTTGCAGGTGGAGAAAGTAATCACCATTTTCTTTTATGCTCCATCACCTCAGGAGTGACCTGCCATACGAAAGCTAAAAGTGGAATAAGCTGATGCAAGAGGTAACAGATTACTCCCATATTTATTAATACACATATTTATAAGAATTCTTAATTGAACCGCAAATTAATTATGCGTCCATTGGTTTGTTATTGCCGATTATGTGGACATTATAATTAGACCAGGTCCAAGTTCAACCATGCAACTAATGTAAGCTCAAGCCTTACCTGCCTCAGAAGGCCACTGTCCTCATTAGTTCTGCGTTTGTGGTGTCAGGTGTGGAAAATAGAGGAAATAAATCGCTTTAATTTGTTCTCTCTAGTCCACCTTTGAATCAAAGAAGTTTTATTGATTTATTTTAATTGGCTTTATATTTTTTAATTAACACCTCTTAATTTAAAACTCATGGTTTCTTTGTACTGTAAATAATATGCACAATAACATCTTGGACTGACTTTAGTTAACCACAAAAACAAGCAAACGGATCATTTAAAGAGAGCTGGTTGTGGTAGCAGAAACGTCAATATTCATTTTCAGGGTCAGGTAAATCGTCGCAGGTAAATCTGGCTCTTGACAATGAGAACAGAAGTGACACCTGAGCAGGGGACCTAAAAGGACATCAATAATGAGAGGTGTGGGAGTGCATCTCAGGGGACGACACGGGCCCCGAGTCTGCTGCACAGAGGCTAATAAGGGTTTAAAAGCCACAACTGTCCACACAGCCCACGCCATCCCACCACCCGTCTTTCTTTTCCAAAGAGATGGCTGATGTTTTTTGACAGGCCTCAGCTGTAGCCACAGGAGATGGCGGCGGTCAGCGGTTATGTCAGCATCAAACAATGCACCTTTAAAACGAGTCAGGCGTTGATTAGAATATAAGTCGTTTAAACGACGTGACGCTCTTTCAATCGGACAAAGAGCTCCTTTTTCAATCCATCATCTTCATACGAATCTCAAAACGGCATCCGGCAAACAACTTATAAATAACCCAAAGGCCATCTTAAATGCACTCCCATGAAATTTTTAGCGCCACTGTAATGTAAGCCACTACCTGTCATGAATGGCAAATAACCTTGGCCTCTCTTTCTGTCATCTCTCGCCGTGTTTACCCTGCTGTCCATCAGCGTGCGCTCTTTCTCTTATATTCTCGTAGAAAGCAATCTCTTCTGACTGGGGCAGCCTTTCCTGTCCCCATATCCAGGCTGGCAATAATTTTGTTGTCATCTCGCTGTGCGGTGACCACATCATTGATGTGACAGTGCCGGGCATTAGGTAAAATCCCAGAACTGGTGCTCACTTACAGAAGCTGCCGTTGACAGTGATTAGATTAGACCTGGCTGGCAAGGCGTGTTCCTCGGTGAAGAGACTTTGAAACAAAGCTTCCTGATATCTGTGGTCCTTAAGCAACCTCGGCAGACGTTCATATATTGAAGGAATATCTTTTTGTTGGCACTTTACGATGCATTCACGCCATGGTGAAGAATACATGATATGACCCTTGATAATCACCTCCAGACTGTGTTATTAGAGATTTTCACCATGACACTGTTATCATCACCTTCAAGTCATTAGATTATCAGATTCTTCTCGGCACACCAGGTTTCATTGCAGGTTTAAGGTTTTTGCATGACACCAAAACGTTCCAGCAAAGCCATTAAAAGCACATGTGGGTGCACAACAGCTGATTGTGTGGGTCAGTGCAGTTTGTTTGTACTCACCTGATGATGGAAAAGCTCTCTATGCAACACAATGACTCCCCGAGGGAGGCGCCGGCCTTACCGTTCCTAATCACGCCGGCCCCTCGGTGTTTGTGGCCACTCACTGTGTTAATAAGTGCAAAGTACAGGGGGCTAATGCACAACAAAAGCAGAAGGTAAAAAACAAGTAAACTCTTCTGGCTGGCGTACACATGGTTAATTCAACAATAAGGCCTGAGAGCGAAGCCTGGCAGTAGCCCATTAAAGAGGAGGAGGAAAGAGGGAAGGCGAGTAATCCGGTAATGAGGAGCAGAAGATGGCCGCTTGTCCTGCTGGTAGGGTGCGGGCAAGCCCGTGCTTGCATGTTTCAGGAGAATAGATTACTGGACCCCATTGCCCTGATATAATGACCCTTCTTGTTAGCCTTGGAGGTGAAAGCCTCTTCATTAGAAATCAGAACAACTCACCTCTGCCTGCATCTCCTTTCTGACAGACTGGAGATGTTTTGCACCCTTAAACATATTTTCTTTGGTTGGGAGATATATTGAAGTATGTCAGCCGTCGTGCATCTAAATGTCTTATGTGGACTTCGATTAAATCTGAGCCATATGTTAATCTCTGTTATGATGAGATTGACATTACTGTCACTATGTTTGAAGTCCTAGAGAGCATAATAATATATGCATACAAATAATAAGTATTACCTCTTTTAATTATTGTGCTCCTCTGAAACTTAAAAACATCACAAATGCACTATTTAATCTATCCACAGCTATACTGTGCAGACCATTTGAAAAATGCTGGCATGTGAAAATGCATGATATTTAATCATGTTTTTATACATGAGATCTCTGAGAAGAAGTGTAATACAGCTACAGGGGTGATCTGACTAATGCAAATAAACGAATGCAACTTACAATAACTAAGCGTATTGATGTTCAATAAAAGAAAAAAAAAAGATTTGCCATATCTTTTGTTGTTGACGTCAAAAGCAGTGCATCCAATTAAACTGTACAGTGTGTTGGCCAAAATTCATTTGTCACTTGCTATAATATGGCTAATACAAATACAATTTTGGCCCGGTGTTTGTTGCATGTGTTATGCTGGTAAATCACACTTCTGCTGTTGTTTATGCATTTGCAAAATTGTCGATTTTCATATTCAGCCTAATAATTTAGCATATTGTTGGGCCTGCAGTTCATGGTAATATTAATGATTTTTTTATGTGAAGGACCATTTTGTTTTTTTAGTAGGCTACAGTAATTTTTTTGTTTTAGGACATCTCCTGATAGCGTCCTGAGGCCCCCAGTTTAACCAAATTAACAAGACCACTAGAATTGCATAATATAAAGAATGCTTTGTTAGCTCCAGAAGATTAGGGGTTAAGGTAAAAGAGTTTTTCAGACTCATCGGAGGTGCTTTCTAATCGGTCGTGGTGAGAGTCCGTTGTGAGGGTGAGACAGGTGAGATGAACCGAATCTATTTCAGTCTGGAGAGGAGAGGATGAGGTGACTATCAGATGCCCGCTGGGATCCTGACATAACTGTTACTCTAGAACAGATGATCAGGTTAAACTTTAATAACTAGAACTGTAAGCTGTGATTTATGAAAAAACTATTTGCATTAGCCTACAATAATTTCAACTGTCGCGCATTTTAAAAAGCGCTCTTTAAATGTGATAAAAACTAATACATGAGCGCGCAACAGAAATGATGCGAAATACCCATCATTTGCCCTACTCGTCTTTATTATATAAAGGCGTTTTATGTGAGTTGTCTAACACAAGTCTGTTATCAAACTGGATATTTGAGGAAACGATCACGTCCTTTGTGTTCAAAGCCATTTGAATCTCATTCAATGGATGTCGAGCGTGAAAGGTTTATTAAAACTTTGCTGTCGACTGGCTCGTGTCCAGAAAGCGCAGAGCTGTCCAACAACCAGCACATAAACACATCAAGTCTGTCCAATATAAGAAATCCTCTCAATACAGAAAAATGCATTTAGAAGAATACTGTCATGCATTTGTAATTTTTTGGCGATTTATTTACATGTATTTTGTGTTAATTATAGAGTTTATAATTAAATAAACAGTTAAAGGACGGTTAATAATCGTGCTTTGTAGTGGCAGTAAATTCTTAGCTCTGGTTTTGTTTTTGTAAAAAAAAAAATATCAGACATATAATGGCTTTATTTATGTTACATTACCAAGTCGGGTATTATATATATATATATTTTTTTTTACAAATGAAAAGCATTTACAGAAACCTGCCTGGATTTACTCACGCCTGGTTTTATTGTTTCAGCTTTGAAGCGTTAAGCGAATGTAGTCCATCCACATAAAATATTTATTTACCTTGGGACCGGTAAACAGATCTGAAAAAGAAGCCAAATAATTTCACGCTATAACACAAACATTTTAGGTAGGGGGCAATGCGCTCTGCCCGTGATTTCTTCAGACGCTTTAATAATGCATAATTAAGTTTTCAAGTAAAACAGGCTTTCCTACTTTAGCGCACAGATACAAAGAAGCATCAATATATATGGGCCTATATACACAAAAATACAATTGCATTTATTCATTTAGCAGACTCTTTTATCCAAAGTGACTTTCAAATGAGGGCGCATTTAACGTTTTGTCGTAAGAGTCAGAGAATGACTCGTGTTTAGGTACATTTAAATAAAAGACAATAGGGTCTGCAATAACAGAAAATGGTTTATTTGCACTAGTTAGTAGGGTACTGACGTCATGCACGAGACTACAGTATACAAACAAGAATGACCAGCAGAAGTGAATACACTGTGGCGCGTGCTTGATTACACTAATTAAGTTCTGTCTAATTAAATTATCATCACGTGTTAACCAATAGCAAAACTGGATTCATTAAGGATGCAGGAAAAGAAATGCAAAAGCATTTCTGAATGCATGCTAGTGTCAATTGGCTAATTTGCTGTCTTGCACAAAGTAGCTCAAGCCACAGGAAGGCGTTTTCTCTCGCGCTCTCACGTCGGTCGCGTTAATTGCTATTTGTCATCGAGCGATGCAGCTCGAGCGTTGCGTCTCGCCAGCTCTCGCGCGCTCCCAGAGATGCATGATTGTGGGCAGTGGCTACGCAGAAGGATCTGAGCTCTCCTTACAGGACTACCCCATTATATCCATCGGCGACAACCTGGAGAGAAGTTCACCTCTGAAAAAAAACTCCACTGGGATGACGAATCAGTCGGAGGCAGACAGTTTCGGCGACTCTAAGGACTCATCGGGGGACGTCCAGCGCGCCAAACTCTCTCCTGATCTTGACGGAGTCGCCGACAGTCGTCATCATTTCGATGGACCTGCAGGAGAAAGGTATCTCCTGTCTCAGTCCAGTCAAGTTCAGCCGAGTCCCACCACCATGTTTCCCTATCCGAGTCAGCATGGACCGACGCACCCGGCTTTCTCCATCGGCAGCCCGAGCCGGTACATGGCTCACCATCCGGTGATAACGAACGGAGCCTACAACAGTCTTCTGGGCAACTCATCGCCGCAAGGTTACCCCACGGCGGGCTACCCGTACGCGCAGCAGTATGGACACGCGTATCAGGGCACCGCTTTTTATCAGTTTTCCTCCGCTCAGGCTGGCCTCGTGCCTGGTAAAGCGCAAGTTTACCTCTGCAATAGGGCCCTGTGGCTTAAATTTCACAGACATCAAACGGAGATGATTATTACCAAGCAAGGACGGTAGGTGTTTTTGTATTTGATAAATAGCCATTTCTGAAAACTCCTATGTAATGTGTGCCTACTGTATTTTGCCATCTAGTTTAACAAAATTGGTTTGCTACTCATGTGGAAATTACGTGGACCATGGCATAAATAATAATTATAATATCATAATTTTTCCCTTAAGTAGGCCTATATTTTTTCTATCAGTTTGAACTACTTTGATTTATTTTGTTCGTTTATTTTATTATTATTTTGTTAAAATTAATACACAATTGTTATTTATCGATTTATCAACGAATGATTTATATTTTATTATTTTTCGTTTATTATTATTATTATTTTAATGATTATTATTATTGTTTTTGTTATTGCTGTTACAAATTTTCTTTTGTCCAAATTGTCCTAAAATACTTCAGTCTATTTATAATAAATACCACAGTTTTGCTTACATAAAACTTAGATTTATGTGTTTTTATCTTAAACCCTCAGGCGAATGTTCCCGTTTTTGAGTTTTAATATATCTGGACTTGACCCGACTGCTCACTACAATATATTTGTTGACGTTATACTTGCGGATCCGAACCACTGGCGCTTTCAAGGAGGAAAATGGGTCCCGTGCGGAAAGGCGGACACAAATGTAACAGGTGACTATAGAGCATCAAAGCAGAAATGTATAGGATTTTTTATCTTATAATATCTTATAATAACAACAATAATAATGTTTTTGCTTAGCACTTAATCCAAATTATTTTTTTTGTAAAGGGAACAGGGTGTATATGCATCCGGATTCACCAAACACTGGTGCACACTGGATGCGTCAAGAGATTTCCTTTGGAAAACTTAAACTAACCAATAACAAAGGGGCATCTAATAATACAGGACAGGTAAGTAATATTATTTTACAGGGATGTAATATTTTTAATTTGCCATGTTGTGGAAGTATAAGCAGTTTCTTTTTCGTGATGTATAATGCAAAATATAATTTTTGGTATAATGTTAATATAATTTACATAAAATGCAATGTTTATAGTATTATATAAGCATGATCATTAGCCTGCAAAATATATATTTTTAAAGTAATGTCGTGTAGGAAATCGAACATTCGTATGCCATCGTAAGAAGTGTGTTGAAGGTGAAGTAATGTTCTCTGACTCTCGTTTATTCGCTTGAATTCATGCAGATGGTGGTCCTGCAGTCGTTGCATAAATACCAGCCTCGCCTGCATGTGGTGCAGGTGAACGAGGACGGAACCGAGGACACGAGCCAAGCCGGTCGCGTGCAGACGTTCACCTTCCCTGAGACGCAATTTATCGCCGTTACCGCTTATCAAAATACTGACGTAAGAAAAAGAATCAAGTCATCTGGAAATAAATTAATTATGCAATATAAAAAAACTGTTTAGTATATATGAATCTATTGAGAGTAATCTATAACGTATGGTAAAAATAAATAAATAAATACATTGGAATAAAGGATCATTTTCAAGATCACACCTTAAGAATGACAACATGTAGAATTTATTTTATGGTTTTTTAAGTGTGTTTGTTTTATTTTCACAGATCACACAGCTAAAAATTGACCACAATCCATTTGCAAAGGGATTCCGTGATAATTATGACACGTAAGTCTTATTTATTTTCCTGAATATTTATTCCTGGTTCTGCTAAATAAATCTGTGTTTATTTGCACAAATTATTAAATTTAATATTTAAACATATAAAAATTGCTAATTTTCGTATTATCTAGTCGGACATATTGTAATATAAACACGTGGCTAAAATAAATTGTATTAATGCCCTTGCTTTTTGATGTGATTTACTGAAGTGCACACTGTTGATGAGAATTTTAATGATCGATCTAGAAAATATAATAATCTCATTATGAACATACATTTCACTGCAATAGATGTAGTACTGCACCTGTTAGCTTTTCAAATTTGACTTTTTTGTGGTAATTTTTTCATGGTAAACTATTGTTAAAAAACTATGGCACAGCCGACCACAAAAATTACTTTTCGAGAGTAAAAACATCACTTGTATTAATATTTGTCATGCTTCTCTATTTTTCTCTTTTTCAATTATAAAATAAAAACACGCGTGAAATGTGCATTGGGATTTTCAATGCACACTGTGCGGCGTTAATTTGTTTATTTGCACAATTACGCACAGAATGGAAAAAGTTGTGAGCAACATCATTGTTCGCCATTGAATGTCCATTTCCAACGCATCCATACAGCTTTATTTACGCTCAGCTACGCATCTCATATGCAACATTAACATGTTTGTCCACCGTCTTTCTCCAGTGTCTACACGGGTTGCGACATCGATCGGCTGACGCCGTCCCCGGGTGACTCTCCGCGCTCTCAGATCATGCCTAGCGCGAGATATGCCATGACTGGTTCTTTCCTGCAGGACCAATTTGTCAGCTCGTATGCCAAGTCCCGCTTTCACCCTGGCGTCGGAGGCGCTCCTGGCAGCGACCGCAGCGTCCCACTTACTAACAGCTTGCTCTCCCCGCAACAAACCGACGAGACCACGGTGGCCTCCCCGCAGCGATGGTTTGTCACCCCTGCCAACAACCGACTGGACTTCGCCGCCTCGGCGTACGAAGCAGCCGCGGCTGCCGATTTCGCCGGTAACGCGGCCACCCTGCTGTCGTACGCAGCTGCCGGAGTTAAAGCGCTGCCCCTGCCCGGGGCGGGATGCTCCAACAGACCTCTGGGGTATTACGGCGAACCGCCCGGGTGGGGCACTCGCACCCCGCCGCAATATTGCAGCAAGTCCAGCTCCGTCTTGTCGTGCTGGCCCTCCAACTCCGTGGGGAGCAGAACGACCTCCTCGGGTTACCTGGTACCTGGCCTGGAGGACGGTGACGCCATCGCGCCAGAAAGGTCACCGCTTGGCGGGGCGGATGACTCCAAACCCAAGGACCTGTCTGAATCCAGCTGGATAGAGACCCCGTCCTCAATTAAGTCCATCGATTCGAGCGATTCTGGGATTTTTGAGCAAGCCAAGCGGAGGAGGATTTCGCCATCTGCCACCCCGGTTTCAGAGACTTCGTCTCCATTAAAATCTGAAATGTTAACGCCGAGGGAATGCGAGAAAAACTGCTCCAAGGACATCGGCTACTACAGCTTTTATCCTCACAGTTAGAGAAATTACGCACGACACAGACTTGGTTCGAGGATCCATAAGTGATTTATCATCTATTTATTCCTATTTATGTGCTTATTTATTTATTATTTGGGCATCTATCAATGCCCATGGCCGGACGCAACCAAGCCTGCATCGAAAATCTAGACACTTGAGCAGAGATGTATGCTGTTTTCCTTTCCAAATGACATTTATTTAAGGGTTTACCCATTAAGCTTATTGTAAGTATGAAAGGACTGTACATATTTGTACTTATCTATCCCTTTGTGGTTTTCTCGTTGTATGTTGATGTACAATATGGAAAAACGATTTAGCTTCATGTTTAATGTACTTAGAAGTTCGAATAGCTGCATATATTCTATATTTTATTGTCTGAGAAAAAAGGATCCAACTCGTATAGGCTCCTTATTCCAGTTTTTTATGACAAAAAAACCGATGGTGTGCTGGAATTGGAGGTAGCTGTTCACCTGCTGAAGGGCCACCAAATATAGAGACATGATTGACACGTGTCTGTCAGACGTCCAATCTTCATGTAAGCTTTTATTGATGTTGCTTTTAGAGTCGCGTTGTCTGTTCGAAAATACCATAGTCTGTAGTTTTATTGTTGGTGCCATTTCCATTTTGTGAACGTTATTGTAAAGTTGTCAGGGCATATGTTTGATCCATGCGTAAAATCATCTCATTACCTTTTTGTAGAGATAAAGCCTAGACTGCCAGTTCACGTTAACCAACGAAAATATTTTCATTTGTATAATATGGACTGTTTTCTCATTAAAAACGCGAGTTAGGCCTGCAAATGTGTAAAGGTAATGTAACTGTGGTGTGTTTATCTACAATAAATTTGACCGAATGTGAAACCCTGGCGAAGTACACAAGGTCCCGGATACGAATCCAAATAATTCTGTTTCATCATTCGTTTAGCTGTTCTATCGAGGTCATCAAGTCACAATGTCAATGTTGTGCCAGTGTTTTTGCCTGTATATGATGCATCTGCATAATAAAATGCAACAAATAAGCAAATCGCACAGAACAGCAATATTACTCGTTAAATTCGATGATCTTTTAAGTTAAACTAAGTGCTGCAGGCTACTATAATTTATTATGGCCCAAAGGTTTTGGAGACTTTATTTTATCGCATTAGAAAACGAAATAAAGTGACAATAGGAAAAATAGCGCAATGATACTTTCCAAGCAAAACATTGTACAAAAGTATTTTATGTTTCTAGTGAAACAATTTATATATTGGTCAAAATTAGGGATGAAATAAGAAAACACTTCTGGTTATCAAACGTAAGTGGGAGGTAGTTATTTTAATGAACCACGTGTTTACTTTAGGACAAGTGCGCGTAGTGGTAGAAGGAACTTTGTACATCTACTAAAATAACCATGAAACCAAATGCAAAAAAAATAAAGTAAATAAATAAAAAATGGATTTTGTTCTGCTTAATTATCTAACATGGTTAGTTTGCAGACGCCACTTGATTTGATGTTTTATAAATGCAATAAGATTAATACATTAATTGTCTAATACGTGTCCAAAATGTCCTATTATGTTTAGGGACACTGTGTATTACACACACGTTATTAAAAATAAACACGACAACAATCATATAATATTAGATTATTTGTAAATATTTTGTCGTACAAACAAACAAAGCTTTAACCCTTTATTAATATTGCCATGGAATACAATCTCTGATTGTAAATACGCAAATAAGCACCCAGCTCTTACCTAGGACAGATTGAGTTCTAGCTACTATAAAATTACGAGAGAGTATTTTACAAATCACATTATTTCATGAATTGTCCAGGGGTCTATGAAATCTTGACATCTTTGCTGTAAAGCCCCATGCGCCCCTTTCGCTGTTAGGGTAAGCTGAATGTCTTTTTAATGAGGCGTAAATTAAAAATTGTTTTTAAATCAGTTCATACGAGTCCACTCACATTTAAATTGGATTATAGATATTTCCATGGTTTATATTAATCAGTTGAAAAATCCAGGATGCTGCCTCCTTGTGGTCATATATATGCTGAAAATTAATAAGGAAACCTTTAAATAGGTTCTTGAATATATAGTTCTCGAGGCTTAAAAGTTCTTAAAATATTTTTACAATATTCTTACATTAGTTTGTTAAAAAAAAAAATGAAACATGCAAATGTGAAATAAAAGCCACTTTTAACGCATTATGCACCTGTAATACACAGCTGAAAACACTAGAGGGCGACGTCGTAATGATGAAATATACATAGCCCTTGCATTATATTGAATAGATTAAAAATATAATGTTTTTAATTTTTTTGAATAATCAACGTTCAGTATAAAAATTATTTTGAGTGATAATTAATACGAAATTAAAGAAAGTAATTTTAGTGCAAATAGTTTTAATTTAAATACAACACAAAACCAACTACACTGTTTGGTTTGGTGAAATATGCCTAGGCCTTTCAAAGACTTTTCAGAAATCACCAAACATAACTTTAGATCATTTTGTCATTGAGAATATAGGCTGCTCCTGTGGTTTAGCCTGTATTTGGAGGTCATTACTGTAAGTGATGTGAAAAGCATCGCCTCACTAATGTGTAAGAGGTTCATGTTCAGTTCATGTCAGACAGTGGTTGTACAGATGGCAGTTGGCTCTTAATACAAAAATACTACCCTGATCCTGACCATATGCTCTCAAAAGCAAATTCATTCAGACAGACTTTTCAGGAAGATGAAGTAATAAAGATTTTCATCTGCACCCTCTTTCATCTCATTATGGAGATGAATTTATTCTTTGCATCACATGTACTGTAACTCCCTCAGATCTTTAAATACCTGACATTACCTTGCAAAATTATTACTGTAACCAGGGTTTTATTTAAACCATAGGTAATTTTCATAAGAGTAAAAGAGGCAGGGGTTGGTGTCCTACTTCAGTGAATAGTGAACATGCAAAATCACAGCTGGAGAAAAACATTTATCCAACTATATGTTGGACTTTTAGGTCTTTATAGCCCTCGTGTCTATATTGCTTGGTCTAAAACCAAGTTATTAGTGCAGAACAGTTAGTATCTAATCTCTCTTAAGGTCCATTGTAAGAACATTAAAAGGCACTATATCAATATACAGTAATGCGCACTGCACACACTGCGTCACACATGCGCCCTTATGGGTGAGAATAAAATCTCCCCGTTCATTCAACACTAATAACATCATTTCACCAGGCTAAATATGTGAGCATCGACTCGCCGCTCACACCGTGGTGCCACTGAACGCAAACCTGACGCATCCTCCGCATCAAGACGCGCGCAACACGCACCACAGATACTCTACAGGTGAAGCGACATGGACGTGAAAGACCAGAGCGCACAAATTGAGCCGCTGCTGCCGATGGTAAGATGCTGTTCTTTATCCAGCTTTCCTAACGCGGAGTAAATACGTCTCTTATCATGTAGGGGCTATACAGCACACGTGTGTTATGTATGTGACGCGAGCGAGGATCATGCGTTCTGGAATTTAGCACACTGTCTCGATCGGCTTGTGTTTCCGCGTTCTGCTATTCGTGAATTACGCATTTTGCGGTTTAAGCCAAGCGGTACATGTAGGTCTGTATCGCATACGTACATTTTGCTTTTCTATGTCGCAGATCAGGACGTTTTTTATTAACACTGCGCACTCGAGGAGCTGTGTAAAAGTATATTCACGTTTGTGCCGCATGGCATTATAATGGAAAATTGTGCATTGCAAAAAAATTACCAGCAATATAAAAATTAAAGGTTAATGAGAGTAATTACTGACTTAAATCTTAAAACTCATATTTTAATCAATTCCCTATAACAATTCATGGGTTAATATGTAACATTTCTAGATTAACATGTGTGTGCACGTTGTCGACTTTATTTTATTTTCAATATAAGAAATAAAGCACAATATATTTAAAGTCACAATGGCAAATGTGATGTTATGGCATACAGTTTATGATCAGTTACATTTCAGTTTTGGATTGTAAAGTGAAACAGTGTTGTTATTATGGCTGTGAATCCACCTATAAGCATGATAAATGTCAAGCACTGTTTCTCTTGACATTTAACACTGACATGTATAAACATTACTGCATAGGCTCAACAATAGGCAATGAATATATAAAAATGGACAGCTAAGGTTTAGCATCCCTTGGATTACCCCTGAAGTAACTTGCAGTTGAATTTGGAGGTTTTAGACACTCACAATGTGATAACTCTGCTCAGACTGAAATGAGGCACAGGCAGATACGTCATTTAATAGCAATTAACTTAATTCACTTCAGATATTCTGTAGGCACTGCCTCATGTTTTTCGTCTCAAATCTTATGTTTTCTTTCAAGTTCATTTCTGAATGGTGTTGACATTTGCTGTCCAAACTTGTTTAGAAAGTGTGAGGATGCTGTGCATAGAGTTTAATGCACTCTAAAAATGGCTGAGTTATTTTTTACCCATAATGGGTAAATATTGGACAGAACACGTGCTGTGTTAAAAATGACCCAATGTTGGGTTGATTTTATGCAACCATGAGTATAATAACCCAACAGTTGCGTTAAAACAACCCAGCATTGGGTCAATTTAACCCAGCGGTGTGTTCTGTCCAATAGACACCCATTATGGGTCAAAAATAACCCATGCCATTTTTAAAGTGTATATATGCTGACTGTATTGACAATGATGGAGCATAAGACTGACATATCTTTAAGAAGATTGGCAGCTTTGGATACAAAGTGCTTCTATAGTGGAAACGATGTGTACTATCCAGAGCCACAAGTGTAAAAGTGAAAAGTAAACATTAAAATCTTTCAATATTCATCATCAACAGCTTAGAAAATCTTGATTTCCTGAAATTTATATTGTTTCTTTGTTTGAGTATATGAAACACCGAAATATATTTTTAATTCAAATCATGTGCTTTTATTAATAATCATAATATTATGAATATATATTGGCATATTGCATGGCATTAATACACATGTTGAGCGCTAGTATCACAGGACAATAAAATGTGGGATTTTGCAAAGCTTTTTCCATAAAACAAAGCTAAGCTTTATTATTCAGATTACAGAGAAAAACATTTTCTGCTCAGCGTGAGTCCCTGCAAGCAGACAAATCTGCCTATTATTACTTAATGGAAATCACCAGTGAGTTTACACAGACATGCATCTGTTGTCAGCGATTATATCAGGTTCAGCTGGTTAAATTTAGCTCCGTAATAATGATAATATAATGATAGGTGGAAACCAATATGTTTATTGTTAGCACGAATCTGTTGTAGGCTGAGGGCTTTCATTCATGAAATTGACTGATATGTGTCAGAAGAAGAATATGTCCTAAATGGTCTTTCATCATTTTTGATAATCCACCAGAGATGCTCATGTAATGGTCTGTAGCAGAGATTAAGGGTTTAATTGGTGCTCTATTCAGGATTATTCTGCTTGAAAAGAAAGATGTTCGAACTCTATTTAAATATTTAGCCATTTAAAGGGTAGAACAAGACCCCACGTGTCCATTAGTGCAGACCAAATCTGTTCAGTTTCAGCCGGAGCAGCAAAGATTGACAGATTTGCCTGTCCGTACGTATAGCAGTGTGATTATCTTTGGTGCAGTGTAATATATGATTGCTTTCATTACAATTAATAAATCTAATATTATTTTTTTAATGCAATTTTTTTTCTTGTGATAAAAATGATGTCTTATGACTTTTACCTATTAATCTAATACATGTTTATTAACCCTGCCACATTGCAAACCACCATGCAAACCACACCAGTCTATAATAAAAACAACTGACTGTGATATTTAACTTAACTCATGGCCTATCTTTTATTTGCCATCAGCCATACTGTCCTTTGAATATCTGTGATGTTTTGTATACCATATAGACACGTGTAACATTATGTGCTCACTTTAAAATTGACTCTGCCTACTCCACAATAATTTGTGGCACCCACTGTAAAACATGGTATAAAATTTGTTAAAACACAAAATGTTAAATATATAAAAGGTCAGACACAGATTTAGCTGAATATCTCTTCTGCCACACTAGAAAATATTATGATATATTAGGCATTAATATAGTCAAAAATTGGCAGAATAATTGCAAACCTGACAACACCACTGGTGACCCGGTCGTGTCTGAACACTTTAAGGTGTTAATCTTTAAGTATAAGTCCTCATTAATATTGTGTGAAAACATTTGACAGAAATAATATGATTAATGTTATTTAAAATATTTTTGGTCTTGCAGGTAGTCACCGCTCCTGGAGGACAAAGTGTGGTGAGTGGGAATGTTTTATTTGTCCTTTTAATTTATCTTGTTTATTTAGACTATTTGTTCATTCGTTTTTCTAGCCACAAAGGTCACCATCATCTCTCACTTTTCGGCTTGAACCCCTCCCACCTTGTATAGGGTGCATCACTTTGCAGCCCCCCCAAACAAAATTCATGACCTAAAACAATCTCAAACTTAAAATTTAAATTCTTTAACTCTAGGACCCTGTACTGGGTCCAAAATTATTTATCATTACTTAATATAAAATATTCTTTTAATATTTAATGGTCTGTCATGGACTCAGTACCACATATGAGATACTGTTTGAAAGATATGCATCACTTTGAGATATATTTTACTGTAAGAAAGTTATTTACACTTAATTTACACTATCACCCCCAGGGCCGCCTTAACCTAATGTGAGGCCCCGGGGCTAAGAGGTTTTGTAGGCCCCCCTTCCCCTCGATTTATGGTCTATTTTTTTAAGTGTAATATCTAGGTAATCTACATATCAAAATGCATTAGTTTCTTTCGAGACATACAACAGTGAGTTTTCCCTCTTTGAGCCAGAAAACACCATAATATTGTTATTAACATATCACTGAGCCCACTTAAGCATAAACACAAGACACTTTATTTAACAACCACACACAGCAACATGTGGTGATAATAAAACCAAAATGTGTGAAAGTATATATGTTTATAATAGGGCTGTCAAAAAATTAATCGCGATCAATCGCATCCAAAACAAAAGTTTGTGTTAACATAACAAATGTGTGTGTATGGTGTATAATTATTATTCATATATAAAAACACACCCAATTATGTATATATTTAAGAAAAATGTATTATATTTATATATAAAATATTTATATTCATATATAATATAAATTATATAAATGTATATACAGTATTTAAATGCAAATATTTCTTAAATATATACCTGAATGTGTCGGTATTTATATATACATAATATTTAGACACAGTACACACACATATGTTATGTAAACACAAACTTTTATTTTGGATGCGATTAATCGCGATTAATCTTTTGACAGCCCTAGTTTATAAGCTTTATGTTTATATAGTTTTTGGAATATACAAATTTGCAGAAAATTGCCACTCACTAACTAAATGCTCACCACAGTTTTAAAAATATAATAAGTTAAAGTTAGTTTTAAAGTGAAAATGCATTAATGATAACAAAAGATAAGTCTTTATAGACAGAATCTTGTTAAATGCAGTAATGATAACAAAAGATAAGTCTTTATAGACAGAATCTTGTTTTTTAATCATTTATTTATTTTGTAGGCTATTGAAGATATAGTATGCATTGTATTTAGTATTACATAAGCATGTGAAACGACCAAGTATGAATATGCAAAAGACAGACAGGGAACATACCTGTATATAAGATCTTTAGATAATGAGATTAGAATGGTGCTATCAGGGGATGATCATTTGAGATGGTCTTGTCGCTCTTTACTTTCTTAGACTTGCACCTTTACCGTTGCGTCTCTTTCTCGTTTTTTTAAACCAACAGATGTGTGTACTGTGAGCTGACGTCGCGTCAAACTACATCGTTCCAGCTGCGCACGCGTCACTGATATAAACGCGAGTAAACTTAAACTTTATAACAACTAACAGCATTATGTGCGCGAACTCCTTTCTTAATTTAGCGCACAGTTTCTTGCGCACGTTTGGAGAGACTTCTGCATGCCAGAGACTCAGACAGCTGCACTGCAGGAGCACAGAGAGAGCGAACGAGCGAGCGCGCGCACGAAAGAGAGAGAGAGACCTGCACCTCACTAATGCTTATTATGAAATTTCAGAAATTACTCTTTCATTTGTTGGTGGATTATTTCCCGTTTCTCTGTCACACTCAGTCTAACGTGCAGGAATGTCAAGTTGACAACGCGCACTTAATTACGTTACGCGGAATAAAAAATATGTTACGTCTAACATTTTATTTCACGTTAAGTTACAACGGACCAATCAGCAGACATGAAACGTGCAATTAGAGTGATTGACAGAAAACCTGACAAGTTACAAAACAATATGACCTTTTCAGCTCATCATGAACGCAAACTTGGGAGGCCCTTGAACTTGGGAGGCCCCTGGGCTTCAGCCCAGGTAAGCCCGTGCATTAAGGCGGCCTTGATCACCCCCCAATTTTATCATTTAATATTTACATATTTCATATTTTTCAAGTATGACAAACATGGGCAAGTCTTATATCAAATGAAAGAACTCACTCTCGGGAATAAGGCTACAGCGTTGTTTTTGTTCTATTATCATCATATCCAACAATTGTCGAATGAATAATGAGGTTTAAAATCGTCTTTTGTAAACGTATGTGAAACTTGAGCGTGAACTGCCTCAGATAGCACAGATAGCCACAAATGATACACCATCTTTTCTCTTAGGTCCTACTCTAAGTCCATTCACAGCATTTTCTTTGGTTGTGTGCATGAATAATCTCTTGCTATTTATTATATGTGCAAAACAAAACAAAGTACTTTTATATGAAACATTTATTTTCACTCCCTTCAGTAAAATAAGAATAACTTTTGAATTTGACATGCTAAAGAGATCATTCTTTTTTGGGTGTTTACTGTCTGCTGCTGGTTACAACCAGATCTGCTAGAGCACACAAAACCAGTTATCCACTTTCAAAGACAGTGTTCTCAACATAAAAAAGACAATTTGGTGTTTCATCATATGAAAAACAACATAATTAACAATATTTGTCACAATCGGCAGCTTTTTATGTAACTTCAAAGGATTTTCTTTAAAATGATATTAAGAAATTGCATTTATTCCACTGTATGTGGTTATAGGGACACTTAAGGGTATTATTTCTCCCTTCATTTGGAATAGAATAACTTTCCTTTTTCCTCTGTAAGCTGACAATTGCTGGAATCAAACAAAACTGTCGGCAGGTTGCTGGAGCACCCAGGTCCAGAGTTATACACTTTTAAATACAGACTTTAGAAAAAAAACATAAAAAGCACCTATTTATTTTTGTGTTTATTAGAGGACTGACAACACATACAACCATGTTTAGCACTTTCAACAGTGTTTTATATAATTTCAAAAGGGTTCCTTTACAGTTTTTCTGAATTGCTAAAACACTAAACCCCAATCTCTGAACCAAATCCATAGTGGCCTAAACCCATTTGTCACATCATGCACTCTTTTCGCAAAACACTAAACACAAACTTCTCACTAAAACACACATTTCACGCTGCAATGAACTTGTTTTATAAATGCTAAACACAGGCAGGCAAAAGTTGAACACAACTACAACACCGTTATCATCGAGTAAACACAACAACTCAAAATTCTACACACTTTTATCTAATGGTATTTTTTACCAATTGTGTGGATTGGAAGCAGATGAAGAGTATGATGAAGAAAAGGACACCAGAGACTTTTTACAAGATACAAGTGCTGCTATAATATTGAAAACTTACTATTACTTGCAGTACTTACAGTAAAGTATTCACTATATTTACTGAACTGAACTTGTGATTACAGCAATATAGATTTTTAACAGTATTTGTCAAGTGTGTTGTTATGTACAATAAACATGGATTTTTCTGTAAGCAGATGTCCTGGATGTTGTGTTTTCCATTTTTTAAGGTAGTGTCTAATGGATGCTTGTAGTTTTTTATATTATAGACTTATGTGTGTATGATTTGAAAGCTTAGTTTGATTTTGAATACAAGTGAAATGGTTTTGAAGGAATTGTTTGATTTTGCTAGAAGAGTCAGGGGTTCTGTGAATTTTGTTTAAAATTGGGATTTGTGTTTATGGTTTTGAGAAAATGAGTGATGGTTTCCAAAAATGTGTTTTAGCAATTCAGAAAAACTGTAAAATGATACCAAACTTTTGTATGTACACCTTTGCATGTGGGTATGGAAAGCTTTTGTAATTAGGTAGGCCAAATCCAGGCGGAAATCCCCCAAATAACCTCAGAATTTATGATAAATTAAGGTGTTTTATAAAATAAAATTGGGCCCCCCGGCACCATCTCGCACCTCCTTTGAGAAGCGCTGTTGTAGCAGAGAGAGAGAGAGAGAGAGAGAGAGAGAGAGAGAGAGAGAGAGAGAGAGAGAGAGAGAGAGAGAGAGAGAGAGAGAGAGAGAGAGAGAGAGAGAGAGAGAGAGAGAGAGAGAGAGAGAGAGAGAGACTAAGAACTGTACGTGTGCATGCTAGAGTGCAGACATCACAGTTATTTGGTTGGAGTGAAGTGTGTGTTTGTGTGATGAACACTAAAGTTTAACATCAGCTGGATCAGTGGTGCATGGAGCAGACATCAGGAAGGTCATGCAGAGTTTGGATCTTTACACCAGACTGCTTTCACAGGTATGCAGATGTTTTTTGCAGATTTGGAGATGCACTTTGCGACTTAAAATCTGTGACATTGTAGGATTTTCTTTTTATTTGAGCTATTTGCAGCCTGAGTCTTATGTGCATTGAGTGTTGTTAAACTATATTAAGAGGTCCGTTAATAGTTTGTATAACAGTAACATGTTTGGTGCACTGCATTGCTATGTATCTGCAGTGATAGCAGATTGCAGTAGCACACACAGGATTCTGGATGATAGAGGTCATCCCTGTAATACAGAGGATCTGCTGCTCTGTGTTGCATTGTGATGAAGAGGAGGGGCGTATTGTGTGATGTAGAGGAGGGGCGAGCGAGTGAGAAACAGGTTAACATGCTGCAGATGTCTATACAGACCCATTACAGCAAATCTCTGATGCTGTCCAGCATCATGTCTCGACTACTTATGAGAACAAGCATGCATGCACGCACGCACACACACACACACAGATACAATTTGCATTACAGTAAAATATCCAAATATTCAATATCTGTTGTGTTCCTAAAATGCTACACTGTTTTTTTAAAAAAAAGTATGAATTATAAAGTGAAATTCTCAATGTTAAGCTGGTGTGGCATGAACTGCTGAGATTTCCCCTCTACGTGTTCGTTTTGTCTGCTGATTGTAATGTTCTCCTCCAGGGGTGTTTCTTTTGCCCACAACACAGCACATTTTTTGTTCACTGTATTGATCGTACTTGCAAGCTTGTGAATTAAAGTACCTAGTAACCGACCTTTAAAATAGTATGTTCTATAAAAAATGTGAAGTGTGGGTGCAATATGCAGTCATACTACATCCTTGCTTCCATTGTCATGTGACTGGCTTTGACTCAGCTCCTGTGACCTCATGGGATAGAAAAGTGTTCATCCTGTGCATACTGAAACATCTCGATGGAAGCAGTAGCATTTGAAGATTTCTCACATATTGTTTTTTGCATACTTGCGAACATGCTTGCTATTCATTACGTATACTGATTTTCACCTAGTGTATAGGATGGAAGTAGGCGCTTTTGGATGCAGCACAAAATTAAACAGCACTGCTGTATATGTGACAGTTTTGTGTCAGAAACGGCTCAGGGGTCTCATTTATAAAACTGTGTGTAGGATTCTTACTTAAGTCTATGTACGCACAAAAGCCAAAAATGGCATACGCCAAAAAATTTCAACTTATAAAACAAAACAATGTTCCCTTTATAAGTCCCAGATCACCTGCAAGTGTGCATACATGAATCATCCTCAGATCCCACCCTGCAAGCCCCTTCTCCCATCAAGTTTTTTTTTTTTTTTATAGATTACAACCTTTGCGTGGGAACTGGTGTACACATGTTTCGAGCCCTGTTTTGTGCGTATACACGCTTTATAAATGAGACCCCAGGTTAACATATGTCTTCTACAGCAGGGTTTTCCAAACTGGGGTTCACAAACACCTGGTGGTTTGTGAGGGAAATGCAGTTGATGGAAAACAAACAATGCAATTATTACAATTAAATTCTAAAATGTAAATGTTTTATTTAGTATTTTTTTAAATAATATTTAAAAAAATCAACTCTAGCAAAATGAAAACCACAATTTCTCGTCATGCACTAGCCTTGTGACTTGCCAGCGTAACCTTGCGTATATAATCATGTCAAAGGTGATGCATGACGTATGCAAAACTGCCGCTCCAGTGTTTACAAGTTTGGAGAAAGAGATCCGTTTCGACGTTATTGTATGTGGAATGATATAAGGTAATGTTTTTGTGCCTATTCTTATGATTTGCTTATAATTAGCACATAGTGTGAAAAGTCGTTTGAATTTTGCATGCATATGATACGCCAGTCCTTTTCGTAATTTTATGTATTGGCTTTTCTATTTTTTTTTCTGTGTTTTACCATTGTTGCTTGGGTTTGGGGTTAGAACAACTTTTTGTTACATAAAATGACTTCCTAACCTAAACCCCAATTCTAACCCCAACTCCAAGCGACTATGTTTTAAATATAGCCAAAAAATGCAAAAACCTATATATTAAATCACATCCTAAAGCAAATCCCAAATCTAACCTTAGTTAACCAGTAAATAGCAAGAATTGTAAACAACACACGAGTGTTCCCATTATTCTTATTAACTCACCAACGTATTTAAAGTGAGAAGAATGCATAAAAACATGCATTTTAACCTAAGACTTTAAATGTTGATGTTAAATCCACTATTCTATTAGATATAATTGATCTACAGTCCATACACAGGATTTAATTCAATTATGTACATCAGAAGTAACTGTAATTAAATTACTGGAAATTAAGACTAATCCATCACTTTATTTTTTCAAGGAAAAGTAATTAAGTTACAGTAGCTAATTATTAACTAGTACACTGGCTGTATGCAGCATTGATGTGACCACATAAAGGAAGGCATGCTATATCCTTAAATACTATATTGTCGCCTCTAACATGACCATTTATTCTCTCAAACATAGGTTTAACACGTAGTTCAGAAACAATACAGAGATTATATAATATTATATGCAGTACAGTGTGGCCTATGCACACAGATATCCTGAGGTATCATGTTAGTGACTTGAAACACAAACAGTTTTTTGATTAGACAGGAAAGTACAGGAGCAGACGCTTTATCTTAGGAGTGTACTGACTGAATCATATAGAGCTGATATTTATACACTGTAAAAAATACTTTGCTGCCTTAAATTTTTTGTTAAATCAACTCAGTCAAGTCATGTCAACAGAGATGAGTTGTCACAACTTATAAAATATAGTTGAGAAAAGTCAACTTAATTTTAAAGTTATAACAACTCACCTGTAGTTATAACAACTCATCTCTAGTCAAGATAAATAATATTAAGTTGAAATGACTTGTAGATCCAAGTTGATTCGAGAAAAAATATTAAGGCAGCAAAGTATTTTTACAGTGTAGAGTCACACTAAAGCCAGGCGCACACTACAGGATTTTTAACTCATTCCCCGCCATACATTTTTTGAAAAGTTGGCCACCAGCTTTTTTTGTGATTTTCATAAAAGTTTTACAAAATGCCTTCCAGGAAAATGTTCTTCTATAAATATATAAACATACAAATATATAAAATGAAAGAGCAGACCCTCTACTTTCAAACAAACAAACAAACAAACAAACAAAACAAAACAAAAAAGTTTCATCCTAGTTTATAAACTCTTAAATATGGATATTTTTCTCAATAAATAATTTTTTTTAGCAAAAAGCTGAAATAATTGCATTTTTGTGAAGGAATTTTGTTAGAGATCAGATTCAGAACGATTATCAAAACATACACAGAGTTTAAAATTAGAAAAATAATGTTTTGCTTCTGTTTTTATAAAGTGGGTAAGTGTGCCTTCTAGTGCATAGTCACGGTATTACAGATAAACATAAAAACTCATCAGGAACACTTTTTTATGCAAATGTTTTCTCTTAATTGACAGGATAACAATGGCAGTGAAAGAGTTAAAATCCTGTCTGATTTTGAAATCTGGTTGCAACACACACATAAAGAAAACCTTGACAGATTTTCTTCTCCTAAATCTTAAACATGCTCACACCACAAGATTTTATAATCACACGCGACACTACAGAATATTATTAAGATGATCATGACAGAGCGAGCGCTTCACATCATCTCAACTCACAGGGAAGCAGATGTCAAATTGTGACACATTTATTATTATTTTTAATTATTAAATTCGCTAGCTTGTACACTAGCAGCTTTTTCTTCCCTAGCATGTTTAAAACCAAGTCGATTTCTTCTCAGCTCATGTTTTTGTAGCACAATGGTGATATCACGGACACGCTATTCGTGTTATTTCTTCACTTCCACAAGCCATTTCTCTGTCTACCGGACACGTACAGCAGCTTGTTTCACGGTCACTAGTTCAAAAGGGCTGCCATTCACCTCCCTCTCTCATTGGCTATGTGAAGGGTAATGATGTAATCCTCCCGATTTAAAATCCTAAATATCAAACATATTTGATATGATCGGGGTGGCCTCTATTTGCTTGTAAGCACATCAGGATGTGTAAGATTTGATCCGTAAACGTCACACATTACATGATAAAGTGAGTGGAACATTGGAACCGATTGAGGTCCAGGACCCAATTTTCTTTTTGGATTCTCGGGAGAGGAAAATTTAAGCTGATATTCCTGTAGTGTGCGTCCAGCTTAAAAGTGTTGCTCTATTATAGCTCAGGATACTATGTGGAGTTTACAATAATATTAAAGGGACAGATTTGACACAGAGACCATCTGAAAAAAAATTGTCATACATTTTTTAAGAGTAAAGATGTTTACATTTCATTTTCGGTAGGTTGTGTGTGTGTGTTTGTCTCATTACAGTATGTTGCTTTTACAGGATTACAGTGTTGAATGTGTGCAGAACTCAACACAGCGGGACAGAATGTGCTTTTGTATTGTACAAAAGAGAGCGTTCAGTATAAAGCGATTAAATTACACGCTGTTCATATTTCAGTCCGGCACTCATCTGAATGAAAAAAAAAATCATATTGTTTGTGTGTGTGTGTGCGCACTGTGTGACCGACTATATTCCTAAAACACAGCTGTAATGCATTTAGAGATTTTTAATGATGAGAGTCTTTGACATGATCTCAACCAGTCAGTATTAAAGATATCAAGGTTATATTTTTACTACAGAATGTTATTTACATTATAGGATGATTTGATGTAGAAAAGTAAAACACAAGAAATAAAGGTATCTTTAAAATAAGGTTGTATTTATTAACATGAGTTAATGCATTAGATAACATGAACCATCAATGAAAAATACTTCTACAGCATTTATTCATCTTAATTCATGTTAATTGCGGCATTTACTAATACATTTAAAAATTAAACGCTTTAATTGTTAACATTAGTTAATTCACCATGAACTAACATAAACGATAATTAATAAATGCTGAAAAACTATATTGTTCATTGTTTGTTCATGTAAGTTAACTAATTTCTTACCAGCCTTTTAAAAAAGTTGCTTGCCAGCATTATTTTTAGTGATTTTCACAAAAGTTTCACAAAATGCCTTCCAGGAAAATGTTCTTCTATAAATATATAAACGTACAAATATATCAATTAAAAGAACAGACCCTCTGCTTTAAACAAACAAACAAAACGGGGAAAAAATGGGGATAAGATAACTCGTCAATGGAGGGGAAAGAGTTAATACATTTGCTAATACAACCTTATTGTAAAGTGTTACTGAAAAAAATCTAGCTGTGTTATGTTTAATCATGCACTGTAAAAATGTTGGGTTATTTTTGACCCATGTTGTGTAAATATCAGACAAAACACATGCTGGGTTCAAATTGACTGGATTGTTGTTATGCAAACATGGGTTATTATAACCAAGCATTTGGATTAAAACAACCCAGCATTGAGTCAATTTTAACCCAGCAGTGTGTTGTGTCCAATATTTACCCAACATGGGTCAAAAATAACCCATTTTTAGATTGTATGCATGCTCATGTAAAATACACAGACACAAAATGACATTGTGGAACAGATAGAGTACAGTTTAGGATCTATGGTATTGATCTCCTCACCATTAATATTTCAGTTTTGAGCTCATTTACACAGACATATTTACACAGGAATAACTGTTAACACTCTCACACAAACATTTAGTCAGGTTAATTCACAGCTACCTGCCCTTGAGCTTTTAATCTCTTCAATATATTTACACCAGTGAGAAATCTGATGCTAAAGATGTTGACTTTGTAAGCTGATGTTTACTGACCTAAAGATGTTGCCGGTTTCTGAAAGCAAAGGAAGAAAATAGTTTTTGTCAAATGATTTGCATCTTTGTTGTGACATGCTCACATATTAGATCAAAGAGAAACTTAAATCCACACTGACAATGTTTACTTTCTTGTCTGATTGTGTGCAATTCATCTGTGTTAAACAGCAATTAAATATAAGGAAACCATGGCTCTTTTAGACACTTATTTTATTTAAGCATAGTATTATGTGAATGTGATAGAGTTTGTGCATTTCTGTAGTTGTATTTTACAATGTACAGAAGGTGTGTGTGTGTTATGTTGTTTTTTCTACCCAGTCTCACAAAGTTTCGTGATAAAGTCACGTATTTTTTTGATTCTTTTTTCGTGCTATTATCACGAAATTTCGTGTTTTTTCGTAGTCGTATAACGAATTCCTGTTTTCGTGTGATTATCACGTATTGGTTACTCGACTGTTTTTTCCTATTTTTAAACCATTGTCGCTTCGGTTCAGGGCCAGATTTGGTGCTTGCATTAGAATGTCACTTAATATATTGATCTATACTATTTTTCCTGATTTATTTTTTTATATGTCGCCTGGCGTTAGGGTTAGAGTTGGGTTTGGTTAGGGATGTCATTTTATGTAAATCTGGCCCTAAGCCGAAGCGACGGTGGTAAGAAAATAGGACAAAACAGTCGAGTAACCAATACGTGATAATCACACGAAAACAGGAATTCGTTATACGACTACGAAAAAACACAAAATTTCGTGATAATAGCACGAAAAAAGAATCAAAAAAATATGTGACTATATAACGAAATTTCGTGAGACTGGGCTGTGTTTTTTGGGTGCACTCCTCTTTGTTTTGAAGTTTAGTTGAGCGTTTTGGTTGAAAATTAGAAACTGTTAAAGCCTCATTTAGTAAACTAGCAATCATTATTCTGCACTTAAGAAATTACTTAATCTCTTACACTCTGAAGCTATTTTGGGGATTTCCGCCTGGATTTGGCCTACCCAATTTCAAAAGCTTCTCATACCCACATGCAGAGGTGCACATACAAAAGTTTGGTATCATTTTACAGGAAACCCTTTGAAATGACATAAAACACTGTTAAAAGTGCTCAACATGGTTGTATGTGTTGTCAGTCCTCTAATAACCACAAAAATAAATAGGCGCTTTTCGATGTTTTTTTTCTAAAGTCTGTATTTAAAAGTGTATAACTCTGGCCCTGAGTGGGAACGAAACCTGCAGACAGTTTTGTTTGATTCCAGCAATTGCCAGCTTACAGAGAAAAATAAAAAATGCAAAAGTTATTTTACTCCAACTGATGGAATAATAAGTGTTTTGTATTTAATTTCAGCCTAAAAATATTTGAAGTGCTCCCATAACCACATACAGTGGAATAAATTGCTTTATATCATTTTAAAGAAAACCCTTTGAAGTTACATAAAAAGCTGCTGTTTGTGACAAATAGTGTTATTTATGTTGTTTTTCATATGATAAAACACCAAATTGTTTTTTTATGTTGTAAACACTGTCTTTGAAAGTGTATAACTCTGGTTCTGTGTACTCTAGCAGACTGCAGACAGTTCTGGTTGTTGCCAGCAGCAGACAGTAAACAACCAAAAAAAGAATGATCTCTTTAGCATGTCGCATTCAAAAGATATTCTTATTTTACTGAAGTGTGCGAAAATACATTTTCATATAAATATTAATTTTTTGTTTTGCACATATAATAAGTAGCAAGGGATTATTCATGCACACAACCAAAGAAAATGTTGTGAATGGACTCATTTTTTAGAGTAGGACCTAAGAGAAAAGATGGTGTATCATTTGTGGCTATATGTGCTATCTGAGGCAGTTCACGCTCAAGTTTCACATACGTTTACAAAAGACGATTTTTTACCTCATTATTCATTCGACGATTGTTGGATATGTGATGATAACAGAACAAAAATGATGTAGCCTTCTTCCTGAGAGTGAGAGCTTTCATTTGATATAAGACTTGCCCATCTTTGTTATACTTGAAAAATATGAAATATGTGAATATTAAATCATATACAAAATTATGGGGGGGGTTAAAGTGTAAATTAAGTGTAAATAACTTGCTTACAGTAAAATATATCTCAAAGTGATGCATATCTGCAGAAAGTAGAGAGTCTAAGCTTTCAAACAGTATCTCATATGTGGTACTGGGTCCATGACAGACCATTAAAAATTAAAGGAATATTTTATATTAAGTCAAAATAAAATAATTCTGGTACAGGGTCCACAGAGTCAAACAAGTTAATGTGATGTGGATGAAACGTGTTGTATTGAAATGTGCAAGAAACTGCATCCCTTTTGCTAAAGGATTAGCTGCTGGTGGGGTTTGCAAAACAATGTAAAAACTTCATTGACCTCAAGCCATCTCCACAGTGCAATTTACAAACACATGCTTTGTCTCTGCTTTGTAAAGACTTTAATGCAGGGGTGTCAAACTGATTCTAGGTTGAGGGCCGGATGATAAATAACATCGCCATGTGAGGGCCGGATAGTCTGCTGATAATGTGTTAATATTAACTAAACAAACTACAAATTAATTAGCACTAAAACTATAAATACACACGGCTCTGTGAAGTCCTCAGAAACATTAACACACACATAATACTCTACAATAAAACATATACACACAATTTTACATCTGTAAACACCCACTGGTTTTAGGTTGAAACCGAGTCAACACAGAAGTGACATAAAATGCAATTCATCGACTGGCCGCTAGAGACTGGCTCTAAAAGAGAGTCAATCCCATAAACCCATGTTAAAATGCCCAACTTTACAGCAGAAATAAACCTTAAGCTGAAAACTATGCCCACCGGGGGGAAAACAATCCATCCATCTCCATTGACTTTGTATTGCCACGGGCTGCCTCCTTGTCATTTCTGACTTATAACAAAAAACAGAATAATGCATAAAAGCTGCTGTGTGACAGGGTGTACAGCTAACAAGGCAAAAAACTCAGAAATACGTTTTTATAAGCTATCGACCCCAAAAAACGAGCGTTTAAAGACAAAAAAGTGGATACAGGCAACTGTTCAGAGTACTACTATTAATAGAACTACACTGTAAATAATGTGTAAATCAAAACATATTTTTATGTTACTTTAACTTAAAAAATTAAATTAAACAATTTCAACTTGAATTTATAAGTTATGTCAACTTTTTTAAGCCAAAAGTTAAAATAGGTTGAATTGATTTGCAAAACCAAGTTGTTTTTTACAGTGTACACCAACTGGAGGGAAACGTAATCGGCGATGCACTTTTGTGTCTTTAAACGCTCGTTTTTTAGGGTCGAGACAGCTTATAAAAACATATTTCTGTTTTTTTTGCTTGTTAGCTGTCACACAGCAGCTTTTAGACATTATTCTGTTTTTGTTATAAGCCAGAAATGAGAAGGAGGCGGCCTCTTGCAATTCAAAGTCAATGGGGACGGTTGGATTGTTTTCCCCCTGGTGGGCGTGGTTTTCAAATTAACATAACTGTGCTCTGTCTCTATCTGTTTAAATTATATTAAGCCTTAAAATTCTGCATAATTAAGGGCGTGGCCACTTGAGTGACAGGTGAACCGCCACTGCTGTCACTACATTCAAGCTAGGTGGGCATAGTTTCAGCAAACAGCCACCTCAGATTTTCCCACGTCCTGTCTCTTTACCCGTTTTCGGTATCCGCGAGTGATGCCAGGTGACACGCGGCCAAGATGGTGACAGACATTTTTACAGTCTATGGTTGAAACCTCTTTATTTTTCAATCACTGTGCAAAGAGACTTAATTTACTCTGCTAATTTTGGACATACAGATTTATACATCATTTAAAACGTTTCTATTTTTTGTGTCCACTCCCAATTAAAACAGAATGTTGTGCTCTTCATATACACACTCACCTAAAGGATTCTTAGGAACACCTGTTCAATTTCTCATTAATGCAATTATCTAATCAACCAATCACATGGCAGTTGCTTCAATGCATTTAGGAGTGTGTTCCTGGTCAAGACAATCTCCTGAACTTCAAACTGAATGTCAGAATGAGAAAGGTTGTTGCCACAATCTGCTCAGTTACTGGGATTTTCAAGCACAAGCATTTCTAGGATTTACAAAGAATGGTGTGAAAAGGGAACAACATTCAGTATGTGGCAGTCCTGTGGGTGAAAATGCCTTGTTGATGCTAGAGGTCAGAGGAGAATGAGCCGACTGATTCAAGCTGATAGAAGAGGAACTTTGACTACAACCGAGGTATGTAGCAAAGTATTTGTGAAGCCACAACACGCACAACCTTGAGGCGGATGGGCTACAACAGCAGAAGACCCCACCGGGTACCACTCATCTCCACTACAAATAGGATAAAGAGGCTACAATTTTCACGAGCTCACCAAAATTGGACAGTTGAAGACTGTAAAAAGTTTGCCTGGTCTGATTAGTCTCGATTTCTGTTGAGACATTCAGATGAGAATACAGAATGAGAACATGGATCCATCATGCCTTGTTACCACTGTGCAGGCTGGTGATGGTGGTGGTGTAATGGTGTGGGGGATGTTTTCTTGACACACTTTAGGCCCCTTAGTGCCAATTGGGCATTGTTTAAATGCCACGGCCTACCTGAGCATTGTTTCTGACCATGTCCATCTCTTTATGACCACCATGTTCTCATCCTCTGATGGCTACTTCCAGCAAGATAATGCAACATGTCACAAAGCTCGAATCATTTCAAATTGGTTTCTTGAACATGACAATGAGTTCACTGTACTGAAATGGCCCCCACAGTCACCAGATCTCAACCCAATAGAGCATCTTTGGGATGTGGTGGAACGGGAGCTTCATGTCCTGGATGTGCATCCCACAAATCTCCATCAACTGCAATGCTATCCTATCAATATGGGCCAACATTTCTAAAGAATGCTTTCAGCACCTTGTTGAATTAATGCCACGTAGAATTAAAGCAGTTCTGAAGGCGAAAGAGGGTCAAACATAGTATTAGTATGGTGTTCCTAATAATCCTTTATCTTTTTGGAGTAGTTGCTACTCTCATTTCTAGATGTTTGTGTGTCGTGAAGAGCCATGCCCGCTTAAACAGCAGGATTCGGCATGCGGGCAATCTACGGGGTGCTCTGCCTGTGAACCATCTGCGTTTTGCAGCTTTCTGGATTTCTGCTATTAAAAATGAAGTAGACACTCGGGACTGCCCCATCGCCCTGGAAGTGTTTTTAAAATATGTATTTTATATTTAATAATACTGTATACATCATCATACAGCCCACAGGCTGTAAGAAACAATTTATTCCTCAAGCAGCAAAAGTGTTTAAGAACATGAGTTGGTTTGATTTCACAGCAAGAAACTGAAGCTGCTGACTACATTAGTAGTCATGGTAACAGTCTTAGTTGGATAACACTTTCATTCCTTTATTCTGTACAAGAATAAGATACAAGAAAGAAATTTCATCTTTTTCTTTTTTTAGAGGAATAAAATTGAAATGATTACTGTTGCTATTTCCTCAGCCTCATATCCTTCTAAACCTATATACAGTATGTGCTCTTTACACTATCATCCTTAGCAACCACTCAGAACACCATAGCAACCTGCTTGTGTATAAATGTATAGTGTTTATCTTATCCCATATGATGTACTGGGACAAAGTGTGCTGATGGTGAGAGTCACATCAATCTGTCTCTCTCTCTCTCTCTCTCTCTCTCTCTCTCTCTCTCTCTCTCTCTCTCTCTCTCTCTCAGAGACATGAAGAGGAGGCTGTTGTGGACCATGGAGGCACTCGCTCCATGCCAAAAGATGGCTTTGAGAAGGAGGAACTAGAAGGTATAACACGAGTGCTTTATCATTGTAGATTATGCTGCAGTGCTGAATGATGTTACACACACATACACACACATTACGGTGGTGATAACAGGTTGTTAATAATCTCACACCGTGTCTGTCTACAGTAAATGTAAATGTCTAGTGTGTTGTGTTATAATGACTGGATTTCAGTGGCCTGATTGATGCCCTGTTTCTATTTCTGACTCACTGCAGAGCTACAGCAGTCACTTGTATTTTCCTCATCCATCTGAAATATTTCATTACAGCATGTGCAACTTTTGCAGTTAAAGGAATAGTTCACCTTAAAATTAAAATAAGCTCACCCTCAAATCATCCTAGGTGTATATGACTTTCTTTTTTTAGCCAGAGTTTTTAAATATCCTGGCTATTTTCAGCTTTATAATGGCCAGGGACGTCACTAGGATTGGAAGACAGGGGGGGCTCAGCCCACAGAGTATTTGTAACTTGTGTTACAATTGAGCTACAATTATGTCAACAACCAGTCAAGAAACCAAGATGTTAACAAGTAAAACATGACAGACATATCCTCCTCTTCCATTTCTACTCTGTTAAATAAAAGTTACTGTAATGTTAGCTTTTAGACACATCAAAGCTGCATGGGGGAATTTAGGCCAGACTTTGCTCCTGATTAGTTATTCTATAAGCAATGACTTAAATGCTATCTGTATGCTTTTGTAACTGTATGATAAAGTAATAGCATACTATATCTAATTTCTATATTAAGTTGTCCACACACAGAATGCTATGGTGGATAGGTTCAATCAGAGTGCAATTTTGTTTGACTTGCATACAGTTTAACCCAAGAACTAGAGTTTTAAAGTCAGTGATATTTGACAACACACAGGTTTGAGCATTTCTCAATTAAAGATGATTTATTCTGCAACAACAAACAGACAGGCAGTATTTTACCAGGTAAGCTATTGATATGGATCCTTTTTAAAGTGGCTACTGTATAAATACAATAACCTGATGGCGGAAGGAGTAAAAGATTTGGAGTAATGATTACTGTATAATATGTAATGTATGACTGCTTTCATTTTTGTTTCACATGTGTATCTGTGGAGAGTGTGGGCATTTACTCATCTTTAGCCTACTTTTAGGTAACATCTACGTATTTAATATTTAATTTATCACATTATATGATTAAAATAGTCTCAGGCCTAGTTAGAATATAGCTAGCGTATTAAATATAATGAAAAAAAATGTAGTGTATGCTATGCATAGTGCCTAGACCTGCCAACAAATGCTTATTGTTATAAGAAATTCAAGAAAAGAAAAGAAAAACTATCCTTAGACCTATAGACCATTACTGACCTCAATCACACCGGCTCCCTCAGAATCAACTGGCCTGCCAATCTCCTGCAGCTGCTTCTCTTTCTCTCTCCTAAAATATTTTCTAATATCCATCTCATCTGCTCAATGAATTGAAGGATACAACAGTATTGCATTAACAGGGACCCTATGATGACATTTAGTTTTCAGTGACAACAACATTCTATGGGGATTGATACTGTTGAATATGCCTCTTTTAGAGATATTTTATTTTAGAGATATTTTATTTTAAAGATTATTAGGCCTATATTGTTGGCAAAGAATAAATAGTTGTGATTATATTGCTAAGTTAACAATTTCTTGTATTTTGCTTGTGCAAGACTAAAGTTTTTCATGACATAGCAAACCAAAATATTCCCATTCCTTTACCTCAAGAAAACGTAGCTAAAGGTAAGCAGCCAGCAGGTAATTAAAAACAACTTACAATTTCACTCCTCCGTATCACGACACTTGCCAATCTTTATTTCACCATTAGCGTGCGTACTAGCGTGTGTATTAGTGATGGGCAGTCCGGCTCTTTCCATTGATTCGGTTCTTTCGGCTCAAGCGCTGGCTCTACATTTTAGTGATGGCAGTCCGGCTCTTTTCATAGATTCGGCTCTTCTAGCTCGGCTCCTTTAGAAGAGCCGGCTCCCCTGCCTGCGTCTGAAGATTCGGCTCTGCTCGTTCGCTACAAAGAATCAGCTCTTAGAGCCGCTCGTTCGCGAACGACCCATCACTAATACAGGCAACCGGAAGCGATCGCCTTTTTCTGGTTTGGTCACTTGACGTTCGACATCTAGCGTATTCTGTCCGACTTGTCAGATGTTTTTTTGTAGCTGGATATATAACATTTGTTGAGTCTAAATATTAATGAGGATACGGTTTTTGATAAATCAAATTTTACTGTTGTTCTTATAATCATTTAGGGGGGCTTAGGGACATTTTGGGGTAGCTTCAGCCCCCCTAAAATAGGCCCAACGACGTCCCTGATAATGGCATGTATTTATAATGACCTCCATCCATCAAAAACTAATCCATACAGTCTGAGGTGAAGTAATGAGTTTTTGTAATGCTGGGTAGACACCAAAAGATAATCGGGCTGATTTTGAGCCAGTTTCCCCCTTTTGACAATTCTAGCTATGTCCCGATTATCTTAATGGTTCTACAGATGATCTTATCATATTTCCCACATGGTGTGAGGTGTGTTAAGAGTGTCTGAACCTGATCGGAGCCGCCCCGATCGCGAATCGTACAATCACACATTTTTAATATTATGATCAGAAATCCTGATGTGTGAGGGGAACCCCGAGGACAAACGCACAGACGCTCTTGAGATTGAAGTAAGTGATGGGGACGAGACGGCCTATAATGCCGGTTCCGAGTCAAGTCCGAGTTTTTGAAGGGTCGAGACCGAGTCCGTTGGTTTTCAAATACAGTCGAGTCCGAGTCAAGACCGAGTCTTTGAGGAAGCAAGTCTGAGTCGAGACCAAATCCTTTAGGATTCAAGACCGAGTCAAGACCAAGACCATAAAAACATGTCAGTTTTCATATTCATGATTTAATATCACCCCGGTTAATAATCAATAGTTAGGTCTACAGACTAAGCTAGATTGGGAATTGTTTAGAGGAGCAGTCTTAACGTCTTAATATGGACCATTCTTTAAAAAATCCCTACCACATGCATCATCTTCTGCCTATTTTTCTACAGATAAATAAACGGCTCTGATGGCAGATCTTTGCATTGCACCATGGGATGTCATTTTCAAATAATGCCCGTCAACATTGCATTTTATTATTATTGTTGTGTGTTGTGTGTTTTTTATATAAACATTAAAAAAATGCATTGGTCTTGTGGACTCGGTCTGAAATTACGAGACTATCTCCTCCCACTGTGGTCCAGGACAGAGTCAAGACCGAGTCTTTGAAGGAACAAATCCGAGACGAGTCTGAGAAAGCATAAATTGGTCTTGAGACCATTCTGTAGTACTACATTACTATTATTACATGAAACTGAACAATATCCAGATAGAAAGCGAGATGATGGAAACGGAAGTGAAAAGTGAAGTTGATGTGGACAGCAGAGATGGAGGATCAGGTGTTCCTTCCTGGTCCAATTTGAGTTTTTCTCCTCTGCATCATGTTGCGTGTTTGCACATGTGATATCAGAAAGCAAGGTTATGTGCATGTGATGAAGAGGGAGTTGACGCGCTTCGTAATCGACTTACCCCTCCCACTTCTGAATGTTTTAATGAGATTTCTAATCCCGTGCAGTTGACCATAAATATTACAGTAAATTTACATTACTCCATCTTGCCCCTGTAAAACTAATCCCGTTTGAATAGGGCTTAATACCCTGAATCCCATGTTGTTGACCACAAAGTAAATAGAGCTTAAGGTGGATCCATATTGTATTAAGTGGCTCTATTCCCTCCTGTACAACCATACACAACAGGTGAGAGTCAACAACTCACCAATTTTATTTAAACTATACACCATCGATTGTCAATACAGTAGCATTTTGAATATATTTTAAGCTTATTAAATAGGAAAGACCATAGTCCAGTAATTATACATGGTAATATCATTGCAGAGATTCCTTCATACAAGTACTTAGGAGTTTATATAAATAATTCACAATGCTGGTCTTTTCATGTCAACAATCTTTGTTCCAGTTTACAGCACAGTCTATACTTTCTACGCAGGTTAAAAGTGTTTGGAGTGAACCAGAAGATCATGTACTTGCTTTACCAATCTGTTTTAGAGAGTTTGATCAGATATGGTATTACTGCATGGTATTGTAATTTGTCTGTCAAGTTAAAATCTAAGTTAGGACATTTGGTGCACACCGCCGTTAATATTATAGCGGGTGAGGAGAGACAATTAATACAAGAGTTGTTTGATGCCTCAATTTTAAACCATGCCAAGAAAATTGTTGGCGACGAGACTTGACTTAAAGGTGCAGTGTGTAATTTTTAGAGGATCTCTTGACAGAAATGCAATATACAGTAATATACAAAACTACATTATCATAGGCTTTTTATAATGAATCGTTATGTTTTCGTTACCTTAGAATGAGATGTTTTTATCTACATGCACAAGGGTCCCCTTACGTGGAAGTCGCCATTTTGTTCTACCATGTTTCTACAGAAGCCCTTAATGGACAAACATTTTTGTCTCCGACGATGACATGTTTTTCTAATGGGGGCTACTGTAGCTTCTCTATGCGTTTCAAAAGCGAGGGGTGAGCAGTGGGCTGAGCCGTTGGTTGCAATTCGCAATCTCACCACTAGATGCTGCTAAAATTTACACACTGCACCTTTAAAGAGGACATTTCACAAGACTTTTTTAAAATGTCAAATAGTGCATTATTATAATAAGACCCCCTTCTGACATCACAAGGGGAGCCAAATTTCAATGATCTATTTTTTCACATGCTTGCAGAGAATGGTTTACCAAATTTAGGTTGATAGAAGCACTAGGGACCCAATTATAGCACTTAAACATGTAGAAAAAGTCAGATTTTCATGATATGGCCCTTTAAAAATTAATTTGTTTCTACTGCAATCAAATCTTTAAATAGAGATAAATACTGTAAAGTGCCACTGTGGCTTTTATGTATTTATTTTTACTTATTTTCCATTTGTTTTTAATGTATGTTGCATTTAAAGGTTTGTACTGACTTTGTACGATGTCCGAGACAAATTTCCCAGCGATGGGACTAATAAAGTATAAAGTCCCTACGCCCTCTTGTGGCAAACCTTTCTATGATGACATCAGTTTGATATCTATAGGGCGGAGCATCATTAACCCCGCCCCTACAGCTCTCAATCTGCTGCGAGTTCAATTTCTAAATTAAACGCCTACTTTTCCATATCCAATCAATTCACAGTATAACACAAGCCACGCCTGCTATTTTCCTGGTGTGATATTCCGTTTTACTTGGAAATACGTCACAATACGGAATTAAAATTGATTGCGACTTCATGTTCACGGGGACTTTAATAACTTTTTTAAGTTTCTGTAAACTACAAATGTTTCTTGCCTATATATTTAACATCACCAAAATAATGGGATGTTACATGATGTTAGTTGTTCTAGTGTTGACAGACACAGTATGTCCCTAATATATTTCAATTATATTTTTTGTCCTCTAACCATATCCATAAACATAAGCTTTACAGAAACATGACTTTGAGCATTTCAAATAGCTTTACTGTATTTGTGTTAAAAACATTGACTATGACAAATATAGCCAAACGCATGGACACATTTACTGTAAGCATCAAGTTAATGTTAGCCTGAGAGAAACCTCTGTGGGTGTGAAATGAAGAGCACAGCTCGTACCAGCACAACACTAACACAAGACACACACACACGCGTACACACGAGTGTTTATCTGCCTCTTATATGGCATCAGTAGAATAGACCGGTGGGTGGATGGACAGCTCGTATTCAAGAGCGATTCACAAGGGAAAAAATTAAAATGAACATTTACTCCAAGCATTTTCTCAAAGGACCCACATGACGTCAGCTACGCTCTGCCCTTGTGAGCTATTTTTACAATCTGCTGTGTCTGTCAGTGAAAAAGATCCAGAGACTGTGTGTTTGTCTGACAACCAAAGTAATTACAGTATCTCAATGATAAAAATACATGAGGAGTCAGAGCTCTTGGCATCTCTTAATAGAGACTCTGTATCCTACACATTATTGAAAGTAATACTTTATTTCTCGAGCTGTTTATTTGCAGTAATTATACATTTGCATTCTTAGTTTTGGCTGATAAACAAAAATTTAAATGCGTATGTGGGTGCAGAAGAAGTAATCGGCGTTTACGAGCTATTTTCCTGAAGGATGATGAACAGTGTATATTTTAAATTCTGTATCTGTTTATCTCATGTAGTATCCACTTGTTTAAGGCAGTGGTTCCCAAACTTTTTCAGCGTGTGGCCCCCCTTGTGTACGGTGCATTCCTTCGCGGCCCCCCAAAGAAAATTTGTGACGAAAAATTGTTCTAAAACTCAACATTTGAATAAAAAAATTAAGTTATACCAAAAAGTAGTGATTTTGGTTAGTGGCCTTATTTGTTTAGAATTCATGATAAATAAATTTGTATTTCATAAAATTTCACAAAACTGGGGCCCCCCTGGCACCATCTCGCGGCCCCTCTGGGGCCCAGGCCCCCAGTTTGAAAACCACTGGTTTAAGGCACAGTACGTTTTTTTGTAGTCAGTTATTTTACTCAGAATATCTGTTTTTGTTTTGGTTCATGTGGTGACGCCCACTGCCAATTTACCCAGTAGCGTATTTTGATGGCCTGGTTATAAACAATCCTTGCAAACAATAAAAACATTGCAAATGTATAAATTAGATCAACTTAAGTGTAAGAATGTTGCACACAGTGAGTTTATTAGTATAGATGTTTTTTACTTAAGGTATCTTATGTACATTGTAAAAAATTATTACAGTATGACAACGGTTTGCCAGTATCTTACTAGATTTAAATGTATTTTATTTACTGGCAACAGTTTGTTAAAAGTTAATGAACAATAAACATTAACACGTCTTTATATTTAAAGAATAAAACTAAATTACAGCCTCATGTAAAGCATTCTGGGAACCAAAATCTAAAGAAAAAGAAACAGTAAAAGGTTGACGTCACGTTAAGTCCAAGAAGTGGATGGATCTAAATGCAGCAAACTTTAATAACTTAAATATACAGAAACAGGAATGCATGTCATGGCAAAATAACATAAACAAATGAGGTATACTACAACAACTATAAATGGCCAATAGCTGACCAGATACAATGGCAAACACCGGCTATAAATACACTGACAGTATCAAGGCACTGATCAGGGAGCCAGCCATTTTAAGGGCTGTCTCAATCGCAAAATCTTTCCAGTGCACTGGAACGTTCATTCCCTAAAAATTCCCACAATGCAACACAAAACCAGTGACATCGGGTGCGTTCCACTCCAGTTTTAGACACACACTCGTGAACTTCCCTAAGCACTTCCCCTCGAGGGAATCCCTGTCGCCATTTTGAAGTGCGGTCCACTTCGTCAAGTGGACGAGGGAAGTTTGTATGGACAGACCCTCGCTTCCTTGATTTTGACCAAGGGAGTCTGCTTCATATGTACACTTCATGCAGCTTCATATTCCACAATGCAACACGATTGTGACGTCACTTCAGCAACTCACGCTTTGCACATGGAGGGGGCGGTCTCCACTTTCCATGTGATCAAGGGCTTAGGGCGATCCATTTGAACCCACTTCAAGTGTTCTAGCAGTAGTGGGCAAATGTACAACGTAAGCAATGACGTACATCCGAGTGAACGAGACTGAAGGAAGTTAGCGAGGGAAGTTCATAAAAAAACGAACTGGAACGCAGGGATCGATGGTCCCTATGTTCCCTTGCCGGAAATCATGTGACCTTCTCTGAAGCTCTCCAACTGACAATTGCGCGAGCCAAATCAATAAACTTCATTAAATGCGAACAGAACTTTTATAAAGACAAAGGTTTGTTTTTGTTTTAAATATAAACACACATCACTAGACAGTAAAGGAGGATGGGAGGAGTTTACACTGATGGGCAACTTCTCTCCCTTTTTCAAGGGTCCCTAATAAGGCTGTAACAATAAATCGCGTGTCCCATTAAAAAGACCTGTCTAAAATCTATTCTGAATCTCAAGGCTGCGATTCTGTGTTTCATGCGCAGCCTATACGTGTACTACGGCGTTTTGGTCGGTAAGAATTCCTTATAAATCTAAAATCATTATGAGTCATTTATAACGTGCATTTAAAAAACACTCGTTAAAAAATAATTTAAAATATTCTTTATTATCTTGAAATACCTGAAACAATTTGAAGAACGCCGAATAGTGTTTGTAACGCTACTACTTCTGTGGCACAATTGGAGTTTCTGCACGAAAGCGCCCTCTGGGTTTTGGGTGTGCTGGGATTTCACCGTAATTCATTCAAATTCATTAATTGAGAAAACGCGCATTTGCACGATTAATCGTTACAGTAGTCCCTAAAGTCTGCACTACATGATGTCATCAAAGTGTGGACTCTGTGAAAGTCCACAAGTCCGGATTGTGCCATTTTGGACAGGGCCAACCATGCCAAAACCCTTACAATTGATTTTTGGTTCCCAGAATGGTGTTATTTTATTTTGTTGACTTGTATTTTGTAAAGATAAAGACTTGTTAATGTTTAATGTTCATTTTACTTTGAAGTAAATACCATAAATGTAAATCTATAGTAAGTTATTGGCAAACAGCTGCATAACTACAGTAAAAATTTTTACAGTGTATCTTTTAATCTGGAAGTTGTGGCATTTGACATCAGACTCAACAAGCGGATAGATTATTTCACAGCTAACAGACTTTGATCAAAAACTACAAAACTCAGATTTAAGGAAGCATTTAAAATCATCTTTCTGCATTCATCTTTAATGTCGGTGGTGAGCAGTGGCGGGGCGTGTATTTTACACCTATTCACCTTATTTTTCACGACAACAAGGGCGGCGCCATTTCGCTCATTTTGTCAACGTTCTTCCGGCCGCATAGACGCTGAGACAGTGACTGAAGGCGACGCGTTAAGCTTAAAAAGCTCACTCGAGCGCCTTTATGTTTCTTTCTTACCAATTTTAAGCAAACTGAGGAACACCCTTATCCCAAGTAATGGTTCGACTACGATGTTCCGGTAACTTTAAACCACGCCGGGCGTTGAAAAGGTGGCCAGTTTCAGGTAAGCTATCTTAGCTAACTTTGTGCTCGTTCGCCTAAAGTTAGATTTGTGAAGTCCGTTCTACAAATACACTTAAGATCAGTAACGTTAGTTTATAAAATGCAACTATTTGAATGGTTTTAATTGTCCACCTATAAATGTTTTTCTATTTACGATAGTACAACGAGATATTATAGTACATTGCATTCTTACAGTAGCTCACGTGATTCCTACAAGTTACTGAGATTTCAGATGCTAGAATGTCAGTTCATTTCTCATTCAGATATTGATAATGACCTATTAAACAACGTATTATTTAACACTGAAGTTAAAGGTTGTGTGTATAATGTTACTGTCTCTTTTGAATGCATCTCTCTCTCACACACTGTTCTGTTTAAGTATGGGTGCCATTTATATATTAATTCTCATGATGCAAGTTTATTTTAAATACTAACATAAAAATGTTTATGGTTATATTGTTTTCACAGATGCATTGATGTGTAGTGATGCAGTGGATAACTGTGAGGATGGATGATACAATCAACATGTTCCTAAACTGTGATGCAGAAACACAATGAGAGGATCCATCCGTCTCTGACCAGAACTACACTTTAAAATCACAACTCAACCTGAAGCAACCTACATCTGATATGGGAAAACAATGGTGCAGTTTCCCTGACAGGGCTTATGCTGGTCCCAGGCTAAAATGCATATTTGAGCTACAATAATTTAAAAACACCTTTTACTGACATACCTCAACATATATAAGTGCCATTGTTTTGTCACAAGATGCGCACCAGTCTTGTTTTTTGTAGGGTTTGTTTGTAAAAACTAAAATGTCCTAATATAATTAAATCCTAGTCCTGTAAACCCTGTCCGAGAAACTGCTTCAATGTGTTGAGCTGGCACAAATGTACATATCTCTGCTGAGAAACAACCATCTTTGTGTCAGCTTTACACAGGGTTGATACTGCATCCATTACACAGTTGCCAAGCACTTTACCAGTACATACACCAACAGCTTCCAGATAAACACTTGGGATCAGCTCCTGATGACTCCGATAAAGCTGTGTCTTAATTTATTGCAGGGTGGTCTTGCTTTACCTGTTGTAAAGTTACATTAAACCTTCATATGTGATCAGATGTCATGCAGTGATATTAAACATTTACAGTGTGATCAGATGTTGTGCATTTATATTAAACCTTTACAATGTGATCAGATGTTGTGCGTTTATATTAAACCTTTACAATGTGATCAGATGTTGTGCAGTTATATTAAACATTTACAATGTGATCAGATGTTGTGCAGTTATATTAAACATTTACAATGTGATCAGATGTTGTGCAGTTATATTAAACCTTTACAATGTGATCAGATGTAACCTGCCATGCAGTTATATAAACCTTTACAGTGTTATCAGATATTATCTGTAAGGAATTTCTTAAATCATATGTGAGCTTTGTAGATTTAAAGGATTTAAGTCTGCTGATTTGAAGGAATAAGTGTTGGCAAGTTTGCAAATGAATTCTATCATGGTACCACATAAAAACGAAATAGTTATTGGACTGGCTAAGGTGCACATTTGCTTTAAAAAAGACGAAATCACTGTGTAAATATTGTTAGGCATAAGTACTTTAATAATTTCCAATGCTGATCCTTCAACTCCTGACAGGACGAGGTAATATGTCCCATAGGTTACTTGCCGCGGCCGCTTCATATCGTCTAACCACGAGACGATTGATGGGACGATATAAGACTATCCGAGCGTCTTATGAAGTTTTCTACGTGCTCCTAATTTAAAACATTAACAGCAGTAGCGATATTTGTCATTTGGCTAAAGTTATAGTGAACTACAAACAATCTTCTAACCCCCAAACTAACCACCGAATGCACTGTGCCATATTAGCAGCGGAAGTCGGTTGACAAAATGCGGAAGAGCGAAGAATTAAAAAGGGGCGTGGCGGAATAAGGTGAATAGGCTTTCAGTGGTGTCCTACCTGATTTAATAAGCTACATCTCTTTATACTATCATTATGACGCCACAGCTATATAAGCCATTAATATTGTACTAAAACGCAATATACAGTAGCAGGTTGTTACATCACAGATAGGTGTCTCATGCAGTGAGAATGAATGCCATATATCTACAGATTCCCGTACACAATTCATTCATTTCAGAGTCCTGTACGGTGAGTCATGACAGCGGTAGGGTTGACGCAGGAGTCGTATTCAGCTTCTCTCCACATTCATCTCCTGTATTTCACATCACCTCCTCATGGCCGAGCAGACAGGTTTCCATATGTGCTTGTTTCCTGTTTTTTTTATAACTCAACAGCAATCTTTAAAAGAAGGTGTTAGTTTTATAATGTTTAAAGCTTTGGAAAATTATGTTAAAGCCCATACTGGGGCATTACTGTTGAGCCAGTACGGGATGATGCTTTAATACTTATGGTATATATCACACATAATGTTATATAATCTAACATGTTTTATAATCCAGTTCATCTTTCCTCTGCCTTTTAAAACCATTTATAAGGGAAGGTTATTTCTATTTTAATCTGTTCCATTTTATTTCTGTATACACTATACGGGTGATTCTCACGAAAACTTGGTTTTAAAAATGTCAAGCATGAAAATGTAAAAATTGCTTAAATTTACTTTTTTTCCCGCCAGAAATTGAAAAACAAAGTCTGGAGTAAATGGGAACATTAATTTAAAACTTTTACTTATCATTTAACACTTTTTGTAACATAATTTAAAAAAATAGTCCTAAAAAATCTCATTACCGCAACAGTCAGAAAACATCAACACTGACTATATTTTCAAAATGACATGACAAACCTAAAAGAACATAATTTGGAGATTCTGCACATGCATTTAAAATCAAAGTATTATGCTTCTATTAATTAAATTAACATTTAATAAGCATCTGTTGCGGTAATGATAATCAAAATGTCGTGTAAGCATTCTGACAAGACAATATTTCAAATTAACTGTAAAAAATGATCTTACCTGGTAGCCATCTTGAAGTAACTGGTCCATGTGCTTGGTCACTCAAAATCAAACTTTATTAAAATTCTGTATGTGTGCTTAAACTGTTCTCAAAAAGTGTTGCGGAAGATTACACCATCAGGCATGGACACATCATTTTGCTAATTTTTCTTCATTATTATTATACATGAATATTCAGTAAATATTTTTTCTGTCATCTAAAGTAGTCCAGCAAAACATCCATTAATTTTTTTCTTAATATTTTTGTGTTAATTTTATTAAATTACAACATAACGCATGTTCAAACACAGCCGGACACATTGCGGTAATGAGAATTTCAGCAGAAAATGAGATAAAATTTGCAATTATAAATTCTTATGTTGAAATCACACATTGTGCAAGGTAGAACACAGTATTGTGTTAATTCTGATGCTTTTTAATGTTACTATATTACACATTTTATAGCTAAAATCATTAGTGTTTCAATGGTTTCGTGAGAATCACCCATACATGCATCTCTGTATATATACTTAAAATCTTTTAAAATTGTGGATCAGGCAAATTTTACCATGCCATCTAACAAAATGTCCAGTAAAATATAGACAAACATAATGTGACTAATGATGTCTGGTTGTGTAAACAGGTCACAGGACTCTATACATCGGGGTTCATGTTCCTCTGGGCCGGAAAACTCACAGACGACATCGTCACCATGGACACAAAACCCAGAAGAAAAGCAAACAGAGAGATTCAGGGGTTGAGGATGGACGGGAATCACCATCACACGGTAATCGGGATTCTTAAAAAATAATACTAAACATTAGATAGATTAGATTAGGTAGCTGTCTCTACTTCTATTTTCAGTTTTTTTGTCATCTCTCTGACACCATTTTTATTTTCACTTTCTGTCCTACTTTACTGTCTCTCTCTCTCTCTTTCTGGCCCCTCTCTCTCTCTCGTGCTCTTTCTGGCCCCTCTCTCTCTCTTTCTCTCTCTCGAGTGTGTGCATGTAAGTGGTAAGTGCATGTTGCTCATTTCAGGCCATGAAAGACTGATGATGACTCAGTCCGTAAAAGAACATGATGGATTACTGCAGAACCTTTAGATGACAGAAAATACAGAAAAAACGTCGAGCCGACTCTCAAAACACACTTGTAGGCTAGCCAATCAGCAGTAAGGGGCGTGTCTACTGGCCAACATTGTTGCCTTGGTTGCGTATGTGTGGGGCGGGTCTATCAAAAGAAGGTCCAGATTCTATTGGGGTAGGGGCGTATTTGTTTAGGTGATTTCAAATATCAACATTGGCTTTCAGAGATCATGCACCCCGCCTTTAAGCATGCTCGTATTTTCACATCACGCGTGATGCACATAACTTTACATGATGCGCCGAAAACATATTTTGATATGAGGAGCCACACACACGACGTGATAATACATGTTGTGACGAACTTCACATTGTGTGCCCGCCACTGTTGAAAATACAAGTAACCCAGCATTTTTAGGGTGTACTGCTCACTAATAATGCAGTATATTGGCAACTGTGTTTAGATTATAAAGATTATGTTCTGTTTATAAAGTCAATTTAGAATGTTTTAGGGTTCAAAAATTATTAGTCGGCTACCAACAAATTACAGCTCAGTTTAATAAAGCACTCATTTAAAGATACATTAATGGACATATACGATAAGCACACAGATAAAAACATATAGCCACAAAATGTAAAGCATTGCATTTGCAGCGCAAAAGGTCATGGTTTGAACCCAGGGAACACAATTACTGATGAAAACTGTATAGCTTGTAATGCATTAATAAATAAATGATAATTTATAATACTGTAGTGTGATAATAATTTATTGTTCTTGTCTATGTAATGTTTTATCCAGTCTTTTCTGTATGTTGTCCATATCACACGATACCCCATCACAGCGGGTTCAGTTTCTTCTGGGTACTGAGGATGAGGATGAAGAGCACATACCACATGATCTCTTCACTGAACTAGATGAGATATGTCTCCGTGAGGGAGAAGATGCTGAATGGAGAGAAACCGCCAGGTACTTACTTATCATCTGATTTGAGTGGTACCATGAGACACAGGCATTAAAATTTTATGATGTCGGGACCCCTAAAACATGATGAATGTTTTGTAAGACACTCTCTTCCTAATATATAGTTTTATAGCAGCGTCATGAAGAATACAAACCTTACAAACCCCAGTGAGTGAGATAAAGGGCATCGGAATGAAAAAAAAACACACTGGATATATGTATGTCACAAGAAAGGAAAATAAATGATACTGGCATTTACATTTTACATTTAGGCATTTTCCAGATGCTTTTATCCAAAGCAACCTAATCAATAAAGTGATTTGTCATATGGAGGCAAAAGTGTACTTTTATCCAAAGCAATGTGCTGTGCATTCCTATACATAAACATTTTATTAACTTGTAATGTGTGTTTCCTGGGTATTAAACTCATGACCTTGTGCATTGCCAATGCATTGCTGTACAAGTTAAACTACAGGAACACAATCTATCCGAGCGTGCGTGATGTATAATACAGTATATTACATCTGTTGAGCGGCATTCATCTAAAAGAGCTACATTAGGTTTATATAAACAACAGTTGTTGTGCAATATTTGTATGTGTGGTAATTTAAGACTCATACAACAGTAAGGCTAAATACAGATTTTATAATGATGACAGTTGATACATTGTCATATGGTGTCACATTTTTAATTGCAAGTGCACAGGTTTTGCTATTTTATTTGAATAAGACATTGATGCTGTCATCTTTGTTGCTTTATGTTTTAAAACATGAGACAGCAGCATCTTGAAACGCTGCGGGAGTCTGTGTCTCATTGTCTGTGTTTCATTGTCCAGGTGGCTAAAGTTTGAAGAGGACGTGGAGGACGGAGGAGAGAGATGGAGTAAACCGTACGTTGCTACTCTCTCTCTACACAGCCTGTTTGAGCTCCGGAGCTGCATCATTAATGGAAGCGTCATGCTAGACATGAAAGCCAATTCACTGGAGGAGATCGCCGGTAAACACACACTTTCTGTCTAATGCATGCATAGGGAGATCACTTAAAAGGCAACGTCCTATAGGTCAAAAATAACCTTTGTTTCATACAAACATACAAAGTGCACAAGAGCCTCGAATGATTTGAATAAACGTTGACATTAATTCTATAATATGCACCAAAATCGGAACATGCAGTTAAATGACACAAAGTAATATTTCAGTTAGAGATTAAGTTATTTATAGTCCTTCTGATATGCAGAAATTTATATTATTTTTAATCAAGATGTCTTATGTTATTTTGCATTGTTTGCATTGAGCTTGTTGCAGTGCATTCTGGGATTGTGTTAACCACGTCGTCTTTGTGTTATGCCGCCTTAGAATTTGTCCAAAAGAAGGCCAAATCATTTTAATGTTTGCTATCTCTGGTCACATGAGATTCCTCTGTCAAATTATCACATTGTAATAGGCTGTGGATGTATCACAGAGGAACACTTTAAACACTTCATTCTCTGTGGGATTTGTGTAAGACAGCTCAACCTATGTGTACGGCACCACACTGTTTAAAGCTCAGGTAATTGTCTCATATGTACAAAGTTCAGCTTCTGAGCTTCAGGATTTGAAGATTTGAGAGTTTTGAAGTGTTGCACATTTTTAACATTGAGAATTATATAATATTTAGTGTAGACTAGCTACTTAAAAATCACATCAAGACACCATGGTACAGGCTGATGCTATGTTAGGAATTCCTCCGTCGATTTATTATTCAGGGTAAAAATAAATAATACTGAACTTTGGTGAATCATATGAACACAAAAAAACATAGCGTTTGCTGTAAAACATGTATAGTTGTACAGATATAATCATATGAACATGCAAAATCTATATTCATATTTCATATGAAGAGCTTAGATGCAAGTGTGTCTGACGTTTTCTTGTAAATTAGAATTTTTGATCAGACTGAATGGATTCTGGATGGATTTCTGAATGACCTGAGGCCGTGATTAAGCAGATTTGAAGCTAATGTATTTGATGAACGTTACGTATAATATGTGCCGATGGCATTCGGTTAGTTTCATTATATCATTTTTGACAGAAGTGGTGTGTAGGGGCTTTTGCATCTGAGCTCCTCATATACTTCCCTAGATGTTAGAAATAAGATGAAAATCTTGCCCTCATTCCAAACTTATAATGTGCTATTTTTCCGGTGAAACACAGGTATGTGACCCGTGCTGGCAAAATGAGTCAGAATGAGCAAATATTGAAAAATTAGTTATTTATATATTGACATTCTCTATAAAAAAGTTCAAAACAATGTATAATTTGTTGAAATCTGACAGAAAATGTCAGAACTACACCTATTTGAAGTTAAAAAAAATTTAAAGGTTCAAAAACAAAATCACTGCATCCAATGCAAAAAAGACTTTCTTACTTAGTATTTTTGTATTGTTTTTAATAAAAAAATCTTAAATCAAGATGCATTTTTTGGTGAGTAAAATGTCCTAAGAAAATAAATCTAGTTTTTAGACAAAAAATATAAAATTTAAGTGAATATGTTACTAAAACAAGCAAAAATCTGCCAATGGGGTAAGAAAAAAAATCTTGAAATAAGTTTAGTTTTTTTAAAAAATACTTAATTTAAGAAAAAATCTTACCCCATTTTTTTGCTTGTTTTATGCAAAAATTTAATTTTATATTTTTTGTCTAAAAACTAGACTTATTTTCTTAGGTCATTTGCTCACCAAGAAAACGTATCTTGATTTAAGAATTTTTAGATATTTGTAGTTAGAACAAGACAAAAACACTACACTGAAAAAATACTTTCTTAGTTCGTATTTTTGTCTTGTTTTAAGCACAAATATCTAACAATTTTCAAGTCAAGATGCATTTTCTTGATGAGCGGAATAACCTAATAAAATAAGTCTAGTTTCAAGACAAAGGATATCAAATTTAAGTGAGTTTGTGGATTAAAAAATCTGCCAATGGGGTAAGCAAAAAAATATTTTTTTAACACTTAATTCAAGAAAAATGTGCTCACCTCATTGGCAGATTTTTTGCTTGTTTTATCCACAAATTCACTTAAATTTGATGCATTTTGTCTTAAAACTAGATTTATTTTCTTAGGTAATTTTGCTCATCAAGAAAAAAACATCTTTATTTAAGAATTTTTAGATATTTGTACTGAAAACAAGACAAGAAAACTAAGTAAGAAAGTCATATTTTGCAGTATAAGAAAGAAAGAAATTTAAAAATCACCAGTAAAACTATTAGATTTGGCACACACAAAGTCAAAAACAATATCTATAGAAACAAGAAACTTTTTTCTTTCTTTCTATATTTTCTTTTTTATTGTTTGATTGACAGTGAGACAGACAGCTTTACTGTAATGCAAGTTATCTAATTAATATAACATCAGATCTTTTTTTCACAACAGTTAAGCAAACATTCACTTAAGATATAACAATTTATATCTGCATGAATTCTTGTCAAAACAGATATTTTTTAAACGGTAATTATGTGTGTATATTTTGGGTCCGTGCGCTTATGTGTGTGTATGCTTCGGATCTGTCAGTCAATGCGAGGAAGATGAAATCAATCAGGTCCTGAATTTTATCCCTCATAAAGGGATAGTTTACATAAAAATTCAAATGATCTCACTATGTTCTCACTCTCATGTTGTTACAAACCTTTATAAATTTCTTTGTTCTGATAAACAAGAAGGAAGATATTTTAAAGGAATGTTTGTAACCAAACCCCATTTACTTCTATAGTAGGAATAAAGAATACTATGAAAGTGAATGGTGCTCATGAACGGTTTGGTTACAATCATTGCTCAAAATATCTTCCTTCGTGTTCATCAGAACAAAGAAATGTATACTATCCCTTTAAAACCTATTTTAACATCAAGTAAGTCCTGCACTTTATTTTTTAAATTTTGCATGTTTTAAAACCGAAACCAAAATGTCAGACGCGCAAGAGGATGGACACGCAACTTTGTATTAGATTAAACATTTAGGACAGTACACCTTTTAGAAACATACAAATAAAGATAATTTTAGATGTTTAATGACTATTTAGAGCATTGAGGTTGCTAGACGAGGTCTTAATGTAGCGTACTTATTTTATGAAAACCTCAAAGTATTTATACTTTCTTTTACATGTAGCTCAAAATTAGTCACAAATGTATTTTAAGAATTAGTTTAATTTATTTGTTATGTTGTGTGCTGAATGTTTCAGATATGGTGCTGGATCAACAGGAAGTATCTGGACATCTAGAGGATGATGTTCGGAAGAAGATCAAAGATGCTCTTTTGAAGCATCACCACCATCAGAATCAGAAGAAACTGGCCAACCGCATTCCTATCGTCCGCTCGTTCGCCGACATCGGCAAGAAGCAATCTGAGACCAACTGCGTGGACAAAAACGGTATTCATTGTCCTTAGCACAGAAAATTTAAGAGATGACCCATAAATGTGATCCACTCTGTGAAAATCCAGCTAAAGTCATTTTATTTGTGACTTACTTGTTTTACATAAACTCATCCTACATAATGTAAAGTCTATTCTATGAAAATATAACCTTGATATCTTTAAAGGAGACTTTTAAAAAAAGATGTAAAATAAATCTTTGGTGTCCCCAGAGTACATATGTGAAGTTTTAGCTCAAAATACCATATAGATAATTTATTATAACATGTTAAAATTTCCACTTTGTGGGTGTGAGCAAAAATTTGCTGTTTTAAATGCAAATGAGCTGATAATGCAAACACTGATCACCATAATGGTGGTTTGTTTAAATTGAAATTGTGCTGTCAATTATTTTCTATCTCTCTCTGCACTTAATGTCAGTGCCGTGGTTGGATAGTGCCGATTAAGGGGCTGTATTATTATAATAAGATCCCCTTCTGACATCAGAAGGGGAGCCACACTTTGATGCTCTATATCTCATCATTAGATTATGAGACTTTAGTCTGGATTTCATAGACAGGGTCACATATAATATATCAGATGACTGTCTGTCAGTTTGGCTGAAGAACAAGCGCTTTTCATAGTTGTCAAGTTGGACTGCTTCTGTATTACACATCATCAAGTTCCCTTTAGAGAAAGCAGAGGAACCCAAAGATGTTTATGTTCAACTGGATGCAGAAGGAAAACAGAATGATGGCGTGTAAATCTGATGTATAAATGATGTTTGATTGGCCAGAATACTGAATTGTGAGTACTACGTTCTTATCAGTAGTTGAAAACATTATTACATTTTCTAATGTACAGTGTTTAATGGCCATTTGCACCAGTTTTGTATTCCGTCATTTGATCTTAGTCAATGCAGAACCCCAGAGGAAAACGTTATTGCTTACAAATTGCTCCTTCATGTGCTGGAAACTTGATGGATTTCTGATGCAAGCAGGTCAATGAGGGAAAGGCATCATCAGGCATCATTATTCATAAAAGATCATCTGTACGGTTGTTGTTCTTATCATCCCTGCTGTCTGGTGTTATCACATGCATATGCACAGCGTGCTGTTTAAACGTACCAGATTATCAAGCTTAATACACAGAGTCTCATTCAATGGTGGTTGCAAGAAGTCTTTAAAGAGTACGTATTATCCGATTCACGGTTTTACAGTGTATATTAGTACATGTTAACGATATGCAAATCCCAAAGTAAACGATGACGCGAGTTATCGTCTCCAACGTAAGTTTTTTTCTTGGACTACAACAAACCATAGACTGTAAAAAAGATGGACAACGCGACATCGCCTCCTTCCATAGTAATGAATTAAAGCCAAAAATGTCCGACCATGGTCGCCGCCATGTTATATAAAAACGTCAATTTGGAGCCAAGGCATGCGCAGAAGAATCATCCGTGGAGCCAGACGCGGAGCCAGGGTATCAAACTTCCGCCCAAATGCTCACGCGCCCAATTCAACAACGCCAAACATAAAGACACGCCCCGTTTCTATAGCATCAAATTACTAGCTAAAATGAAACTTATCACAAAAATGAACACTTGAAAATATATCAACGTGATAACAACTACCTCAAAGGGCCAAAAAAACATATTTCAGAATTTTTATTGGAAGTGTAAATAATTTTTTTATTTAGAGCAGAGTCCCATTCGTTTGAATGTAGAGGGCGGGTTTATGACTTGCAGCCAGCCACCAGGGGGCGATCAAAGAGCTAGCGGCTTCACTTTTCAAGACGTACGAGGTACACCCGCAACAAACATATAGATTGTAGGCAACCATTTACTTCCTGGGCCGGTTGATGTGGACACGACGGTCATTATCATAATCCCGCCCACTTCTGACATACAGCCTGTAAGTAGTTTTATAACAAGTAACAAGTTTTGTTGTTTGTCGTTTCTACGATCACAAATGCAGACATGGTTTTATGTTTTAGTATCCTTACCTTACCAATCCGTTACGTTCTGCTCAAGCTGTGCTGCTAAAGTTGATGGATCAGCTTGGTCATCTGCATTTTCTGGGTCAGATTGGGCTCGTATTAATAAGGTAGTAAAGACGATATTAACTCCTGTCAGTATTGCATTGTTGTGAGTAATCTTCAAAACATGGTAATAAGTGTCACATTTCCGGCTGACGTCAGAGGTATTCAGGCCAATCAAAACGTACAGATTAGCTGGCCAATCAGGGAGCTTTTCAGATCGGTGAGCTTTGTACAAAATTATGTGTTTCAGGGAGGCAGCGCATAGTGTACGGTTTTTTAACCATAAACCATGCGAGCACATTGTATTATACCAAATACATTTTTTAGCAACGAAATAGGTGCTCTTTAATATTACTTTTGAAAAGGATTGTAACCCCACCTAAGTTTAAATTCCTTATTAACAGCCCCTTGCTCTGGTTATTAACTTGATCATAAGTTCAGGATGACTCTTGTATTCATTAAACACAAGGAAAAAGAATTTAAGAGATTCAAATTTAAATGTGATTGTGACTCCCAAAACTTGGAGTGGAGTGTTTATGGGCGTGCCAGTAAACTCTTACGTTTTTGTATTTTTGTTATATGTATATGTGTGTGTTTGTGTGTGTGTGTGTATCTGACAGGCACTTCATCTTATCTCTTTAAGTCTTCTCTGTGGCGATCAGTTCATTCTGATGGAGATGGGTGTCAGGTCTCACCCTGCTCTCCATGTTGGCTCCTCTGCTGCTCCTCCAGTGTCTCCATCACCTCACCTCTTCCCTCCTCATCCACATCCACTCACCCGTCCCACAACCTTATCTCTACAGGTCCCACTTTCGACCTGAAAACAGAGGACAGCTCGGATCCAGGCAACGTTTCTTGAGAGTCTTTCGCTTCTGCTGTAGTTCTTCCTAAAACATAAGCGGTGAAGGTGTTTGTCTTGGCAAATAGGTTGCACTTGGGCAAGCCTGAATTAGAGGCTTCAAAATATTAGTAACACATCTTACCACCAGACGAGGCTTGCTTTGTCCTACGTTTTGAAGCTGTTTACGCTGTAAACACACCAAAGATGTGCATGAACACTAACCACACTGCAAAAAATTATTTTCATGAAAAAATTGTCTTAGTATTTTTGTCTTGTTTTCAGTAAAAATATCTAAAAATTCTTAAATTAAGATGTTTTTTCTTAATAAGCAAAATGACCCAAGAAAATAAGTCTAGTTTTTAGACCAAATATATAAAATTTTTCTTGAATTTAGTGTTTAAGAAAAATGTTCAAGTTGTTTTTGCTTACCCCATTGGCAGATTTTTTTGCTTGTTTTATGCACAAAATCACTTTAATTTGATATTTTTGGTCTAAAAACTAGACTTATTTTCTTGGGTCGATTTGCTCATCAAGAAAAACATCTTAATTTAAGAATTTTTGGATATTTTTACTAAAAACAAAGCAAGACATTTTTCAAATATTTTTTTGCAGTGCACAGACAAACGACCCAGGAAAATAAGTCTAGTTTTTAGACCAAAAATATCCAATTCAAACAAGCAAAAATATCTGCCAATGGGGTAAGCAAATTTGTCTTTAAATTTAGTGTTTAAGAAAAATGTTCAAGATTTTTTGCTTACCCCATTGACAGATTGTTATGCTTGTTTTATGCACAAAATCATTTAATTTTCTCGGGTCATTTTGCTCATCAAGAAAAAGCATCTTAATTTAATAATTTTTTGATATTTTTACAAAAATACTAAGAATTTTTTTTATTGAAAATCATTTGTTGCAGTGCATTGGTTTAAAAAAATTAACATCACTGCAAAAAACATATGCATGCAGTTTTTTTATACAAAATAAGATCAAGATTAATCACATTACAAGGTGGCTTTGATGTAACAAACAGATGGTATATAAAAAAAATGATCTGCTACATCAAAGGTCAGCCTTTTCTTCACAAACCTTTGATACCTGAACAAGCCGGTCTTTATTTTTCCAGCAGTTTTTCTCAGCCTGACCAGATCACAAACCCTTCATAATATTAAACCTGTTTAAAGACAAAATGCTTTTTCCACGGCTGATTGTACCTCTTAAAATAGTACTGTGTTTAACAATTCACATTTAATCAATATCATTTACTATTAACATTATGCTAATATCACAATATTACGCTACTTATATCAGTAGAAGTATCATTTTGCAGATATTTTTATTATGTAAAGAATATGCAGAACATGTATTACCTTTATACAGGGCTTATGTTTAGGATGTTTGCCAGCTTCCCACACGCTAATGCGAGCACATGAAGACCAGCAGACCTCTTCGTTCTGTTCAGAACATCATTAGTGCAGTAATTCATACCGCGTGCTGAGCCAAAGCCAGATTAAAACAGCAGCGGTTATGAGTAATATAGAAAACCTGTCTGTGCGGCATATGAGACGATAATGTCCTGCATGCATTGAACCTTTAGAGACATGAACGAACATGTAGAGCGAACTCTTCATAGAGTTTGGATAAATTGATGCTTTGTGATCTGTATCCATTTTTATAGAGTTGCTGTAGTGAGCATACTGGCAAAAATGTGAAAATGAATACTAGTCATCTTCTTTCTGTCCACTGTTAATGTCAGAGATCCATTGTGATGGTTGAAAGATGTTTGGGATCATAGCAGACCACCATTACTATCATCTTCTCTCTTACTACTTGAATCAATCCTCATCTGCCACTCAAAGACATTATTTTTCAGATACAACCAATGCTAATATCACTGCAGGGTTCTCCTTTTTTATATGAAGCATCACATTATGTCTCCATCTTACAAAAGCAACAGACCAGTATACCTGTGTGCATCTTATTGAGTTATTTTTGAGACCAAGGGCCCTGTGAATTTAAACCACATTTTCTGTAAGCCATGGTTCACATGTGAACTTCCCTGCTGAAAAAAAACATCATATGAGCAAGACCAACATAATTTGTGTCATGGTGCTTGTTTGCTGGTGACCACCATCTAAACCAGCACCTAACCAGCATGGGAATTATGCTGGTCTATGTTGTTTTTTTTTCTCAGCAGGTTAGTAGTAAATCATTTGACTTTACTGTTGAGATGTTTTGCTGTGATGGATTAGCATTGATGTTGTATGGATTGATAGATTGTGCTCTCGTGGTTTTTGGTGAAATGATTGTCCGAGCTCTATCATGTTTCTGTTTCTCCAGGACAGATGATTTCCCCACAGCCCCAACCCATCACCACAGAAGGCAAAAGTGATGTCAGTCGTGAGAACAGCGCTGTAGACTTCAGTAAGGTAATAATACTGCTAAAAAGTTTGTGTATCATCCCTCAATATCTCACTACAGAGGCAAAATGACACACTGCTGCTGGCAAAATTGATGTTCTGATGTGTTCTTATTATGTGAGAAAAGTCTTGTAATGGACACATACACATTTAGAGCACACATACCCTTTAACCCAGTAAATCAGTTACTGGCTTTTATGTCTTTTCTAAAACTTTATTTTAATAAAACTAGTTTATACCACTGCTATACTGATCTATATTCTGATCTTTTATAAATCACGACCCTCTTTCCCTGTGCTCTGGGAAATCAACTTTGAGAAACACATTTTAAAAAGCACAGAGAAGTTAAGAAGGGGAGAACCAGGGAAAAAGTAACGAAAAATCACAAAAGTGATTTTCTCGGAGCCATGATTACATTTGAAGAGTTTGGTTCCAAAACGCAATAAATCCATTTTGACAAATTTCGGTAAAAACGTGTTTTCTATACCAAGAAAGTGACAAGATGAAAACCACTATTTTCTGTTACAAACTTTCCCATAGCATCTTTAGGTTATAAAAACATAAAAAATTCAAATCCATAACTTGATTTTCAAAGATTTATTATAAAACCGAATAATTTTTCCACAAAATACAATAAATCCATGACAGTTTTTGTTTCAAAATGCTAGAAATCTATTAATTCAATATATAAATGTGCATTCATCTTTGCCATATTATATTCATTTAGTTGAACAGTTCTACACACTGATTAAAAAAATAAACATTAATGGCATTAATCAAAACACTTACTTTGTCATATTAAGATCACTGTCATTGCTGCGGTTATACTTGACGTCGTCACTTAACGTTTTTCACAGCGATCAGCTGTAAAATGTTTTGGTCCTGCTTGATTTTCGTTGACTTTGAGTAAAATAATGTAAAGTTTTTCATAAGATCCCCTGGGGTCACTTTGTTAGCATGAGAAACTTGATGCTGTCGGGAGATAAGCACCAGTCCCCCGAGTGCTTCACGTAAATTATTAGATATTGATGATAATCTTTCCCGTCACAGAAAACAACCACAGGTTTATCAATGCCATTAAAGTATTATTTTGTTTTGTTTGTTGATCACGAAGTACAAAGTAGATGAGGAAAACTAGGACTCCGTGTACTCAGCGCACTGTCATTGTTTGTTTACATTGCGTGACTGGTGGGCTGTAATTTCTGGAATGGATTTATTGCGTTCTGTAAAAAGGAGGAGTGGCGTTTATCGCATTTTGGGAAAAAAGGGAAAAAAGATGACAGAATAACACAGCGGATATTGGATTTTGCGTAAAATTAATTATTTACTTTTAAATACTGACCTGATATAATACTGATTTTGGCAGTAACTCAATGGCGTTTATCGCGTTTTGGAACCAAACTCTTCATTTGCATTTCAAACTATGACAGCATCTTTAGCACACAACCCTTAATAGAGCTGACAAATATTGCGTTATTTCCTCACTGTTTTGCGCGTGTAGGTCCAGAAAGCTGTTTTTAACCATGATAAGTTAATTCCTAAAGCGGTAATTTTTTCTGATCACGTGTTGTGCTTTTCGTTTCATGTGTTAAAGTACTGATTCATCTACAGGTTATTTAGTGCTCTAACACATTCTGAAGTTTGACTTCTCAGAGTTTTTTTTTTTTTAAATAAAAGTAAATTGGGTTTAAATGTCAGGAGTTCCTGTCAGGATGAAAGTAAAACTTGTTTCTTTTGTCCAGCTGTAATACTGTTGCATTAAGTTGCACATTTATATTATTCTAATTTGATTTAATTAACTTTTCATAATGCTCATACAAATCAAATGTAATTTCATTCTTTTTTTTGCAAAGATAAATGACAAAATATGTTTACAGTTACATATTAATGAGGTCATAGTACATGTATATTTACTAAAAAACAAGTGTAACACAAAAATCTAGTTCTGTTGGGTTACTTTTGACCCATCCGCAACTTATGTTCAAAGTGAAATTATACTGAAGTCATTTTACATTTGTTTTAAATTGCACCTGGTTTTGATAGACGACATTTGTGAGATATTGACCGGCAGAAATATATCTCAGTCTAAAACATCTTTCTGAAAAATGGTACTTTCGCTCCTGCTCTCCCCTACTTCTGTAGATTTACTATGATTTACCATGGTGAACCTTTGTTCTGGGATGAGGATTAATATTTTAAACCCAATGTCAGGTCTGTTGTGTTAAGTGGTTCTTATGGTTGTGATGTCATGAACAGAAGCTGTTGTGCTGTACAGTATGTGCTCATACGGGTCATGATGAGAGTCAGATAGAGATGAAATCACATTATGAAACCTTACACAACATGTAGCCTTTTGCATTATGCTACATAAATAATCTTTTGTCATATAGACATACCAGACATTCCTAAAGTAACTTGAAAACTGTACACACAGAATTTGTTAAGTTTTGTTGATGTGCTTTATGATATTTAGATTATGATGATTTCAGAATCCTGTATGTAAATAGATTTTATACTTAAGTTGGTTTGAAATGTCTTTCTGTCTGCCTGTTTGCCTGCCTCTGTCTGTTTTTCTATCTCTGTCTGTTTGTCTGTGCGCCTCTGTCTGTTTGCCTACCTCCGTCTGTCTGTAAGTTTGTTTTTGTTTGTCTGTTCGATTGTCTTTGTGCCTGTGTCTGTCTAATTCAGTCTGTAAATTTGTCTCTGTATGTCTGTCTGTCTGTCTGCCTCTGTCTGTCGTAAACCAACTTACCTTCAACCATATTGTCAAGAGTTTGTCAAGTCTTGTTATATGTGCTCCTGTATAGCTCAGTGGTAAAGCATTGCTTTAGCAGTGCAAAATGTCATGGGCTTGAACCCAAGGAGCACACATACTAAAAAACAAATGTATGTCTGGTAATGCAGTGTACTGTAAGTTGTCTTGGATAGTTGCTTACAGAAGTCGTCTAGTGTTGTGAGTTATTATGATGAACATGCAGGAGGAATTTAATAAGCTCTTGTCTGATCATTTCTTTATAGATAGATCTGCACTTTATGAAGAAGATTCCTCCGGGTGCAGAAGCCTCTAATATTTTGGTTGGAGAGCTGGAGTTTCTTGACAGACCTGTAGTGGCGTTTGTCCGTCTTTCTCCTGCCGTACTACTCAATGGTTTGGCAGAGGTTCCCATCACTACCAGGTGACCGACTCACTTTCTCACCTGTTACTAATATAAACTAAAACTTATCTGCTGGTGGGTTGAGATCTGTTTTCAATCTAATTATTTAGTATATTTCTGGAACTGCTCAGGTCATTAATACATTGCAGTGTTTTTCATATCTTTAATTACTTTTGTGCAATCAACAAATTGATTTTCTGTTTAAAATTAAATGGAATTGAAATCATTGTTTACTAATCAAGCAAAAAAGATTTATTCCTGTAATATTTTCGGACCTTTCAGGTTTCTGTTCATTCTGCTCGGTCCGTTGGGTAAAGGAGCTCAATATCATGAGATCGGCAGGTCAATTGCAACCTTAATGACAGATGAGGTAAGAATGGATGCTGTCACATTAGGGGTCTTTGTTTCTTCTTTCTGTAAAAATGTTTATGAAAAAATTATTCAAACAGAGACTGACAGCCTCAGTTACCATTTACTTTAAAGGGGGCATTTTACAAGACTTTTTAAGATGTAAAATAAATCTTTGATGTCCCCAGAATACTTATGCCGAGTTCTAGTTCAAAATATCCCACAGATATTTTTTAATAACACTTTGTGGGTATGAGACAAAATGTGCCGTTTTGGGTCTGTCCTTTAAATGCAAATGAGCTGATCTCTGCACTAAATGTCAGTGCCGTGGTTGGATAGTGCAGATTTAGGGGCGGTATTATTATAATAAGATCCCTTTCTGACATCACAAGGGGAGCCAAATTTCAATGACCTATTTTTTCACATGCTTGCAGAGAATGGGTTACCAAAACTAAGTTACTGGGTTGATCTTTTTCACATTTTCTAGATTGTTAGACACACTGGGGACCCAATTGTACCACTTAAAAGTCTAATAAATGCAGATATAAAGAGAGTCAATGATGACTGTGCCTGTGTGAGTCTGAGACCCATATTAAATCACTTGCAACTCAAAACATTGAGCAGGTTTTTTCACTGAAGCATTTTTGCTGTCATGTTGTGCTGACACGATATGAAACTCCTGACGTCTTTCACAGCTCAGCAGAATCTCTCTCACTTACTATCCGAGGTGGAGAGGCAACTCACAGAACAGCCTTAATAGCATGCAAATGATCTAGAGATGCATCCATGTGCCAGGATGCTGGTTCATGTTGCTATGGCAACCTTTAAAGACACTACTTAAGATGATGAAAATAAAAATAACCACTGTATCCAGGCCTTCTGTATATGGGTCAAAACACAATACTGGTCTAGGACTGAATGCCTAAATGTAGTGCTTTTTGAAAATGGGCATACTGCTGTTTTCACAACGGTAGTGCAATTGCCATCATACATGGATGATTATATTATCCTGGTTCCTCTTCTAATGGTAAAAAGGAGCAGATTTAATTTGCATTTACATTTTAATATATTTGAACTGAAAGGCAGGCATGTGATTTAAAACCAGTATTAAACGGGTATTTCGGGTACACGGGTACATCCACACAGACATCTCACATTTTCTCACATCGCATCATGCACTTCATCTCATATTATTTATTTGATGATCTAAAATGTTCTTTTTTATATTACTTTTTTAGGTTTTCCATGATGTAGCATATAAAGCTAAAGACCGCAACGATCTGATCGCTGGAATTGATGAATTTCTTGATCAGGTCACAGTTTTGCCGCCGGGAGAATGGGATCCATCCATCAGGATAGAGCCACCAAAAAACGTCCCGTCCCAGGTCAGTGATAAACATGCCTAAAAAAACTTTTAACACAAACGTTTGGTGTGTGTAATGCACAAGTATAAGTTGAGTTAAAGCGGACATTTATATTGTGATTGTGAAGAAATGTACAATAGTGCACCTCATGAAGTTGGTTGAAAGATGAACTACTGTGCTATGTGCATGGACTACTTTAAAGAAGCTTAAATATAATAAAGTTTTGTATATAACATAGATTTGGTCTCTACATATCTCCTTTACTTACATTTGTTCATAATTTATGTAATGGGTAGTGTAGCTGCACAATAACCTTGAAGCCGCCAAGGAGCTGAGTGGAAAGCAATAAAATCATGACACGTCAATCATCCTTGCAGTTTGCTGTTTATTCTCCATCCATTTAAAGAATGTTTTAATATAGCAAAGTATAACAGTGATTTGCTCAAATCAATACTGCTTCTCAATGAATATATTATTATACAGTGATTACACGATGATTGTACGGTAAACCCAAAAAATATATGCACCTGCACTCAACCCCATTCTTCCAAAGCTACACACAGGTGTTTTAATAAAGCAATAAGCCCCAAGAAGCAGTGGGTTACCTTACCAGTGCATTTTATAACAGCTAAGGGGCATTGATAAACCCCCTTAGCTGTTATAAAATGCACTGTAACCCCACTGCTTCGCGGGGTTTATTGCATTTATAAAACGGTTACTTCATATGCATAGCGGAGTTTCATAAAATTAAACACAAATAAGTTGTAATTATATTAGTACAAATATTACTGTTCCGCCAAACAAAGTAGTTCCTCAGAATCAAGTGTGGCTGCAACAGAGCGCAATTCTCAACAACAACAAAAAACCCGTTTCATCCTACCTTCATTTGTTCTCTTATCAGTTATCACCAAATTTCTGGCTAAAAGCGGAGATAATTCCATTTTTGTGAAGAACTTTTGTGAAAGATCAGATTCAGAGCCATCAAAACTTACAGGTCACGCTAAATCCACCACAACGCTGTTGTGTCGAGTGAATGCGTCAGTTTTTAAATTGTGCAAGATTGCCATCTAATTGATAATAGCGGAAATATCAATTTAAGACAAAAACAACTCAGAGAACGTTTTCTCTTTATTGACGAAATGACTCAACAATATTTATTGACATTTATCTGGATATCGCCATAATTGTGCAATTGTATACAAATTAAAAATATGATTAAAGAGTGTGGTGTTTATTTTCATAAATCAGTACGTAGCAACAGTGGCGCAGTGATACTTGTGATGTGGTCTGAATCGTGGGTTTACCGGGGTATTTTATCACGGCTTAAAACGCGTTTCAACCAATCAGAATGAAGAACCAGAACGAGCCGTTTTATAATGTAACGTAATTAATGACGCCCCTATTCTCTCACGGTCACATCACATACACTTAACATGGCTCCTATAGGTAGTTTGTGTTGTATGATGGTTGTGTAATTGAAATGAAAATAGGCCTATTATTGTATTTATCAAAAATGTTACCAATGGTTAATAGTAATGAAAAGCCAATTTTATATGTTAACAGGTCTACCTTGTCTTAGTTGAATAATGGTCTACCCGCATTCAGAAACGTACTAAAAGTGCTAGACATTCTGAACATCTCCGTTTCATAGAAATTCCTCCTTTAGAAATGCCCGTCAGAAAATGGCCCAATCTAAACAACGGATAAATATTACGTAAAATGCATCTTACTGCCACCCACTCTCATTTAGTTTCCTCCCCGTCAAAGTAATTTGCATACATCCGGCCTCTCGCCTCCAACGGGAAGTAAATTACAGCAGTGTTCATGAAATTAAAAACAAAATGGCAAGTCACGTTCTACCCAGCATTCCAGTTCGTTTTTTTATGACCTTCCCTCGCCAACTTCCCTCAGTCTCGTTCACTCGGATGTACGTCATTGCTTACGTTGTACGAGTGCCCACTACTGCTAGAACACTTGAAGTGGGTTCAAATGGATCGCCCTAAGCCCTTGATCACATGGAAAGTGGAGACCGCCCCCTCCATGTGCAAAGCGGGAGTTGCTGACGTGACGTCACAATCGTGTTGCATTGTGGGATATGAAGCTGCATGAAGTGTACATATGAAGCAGACTCGCTCCCGCGAATACCCCGTTCAATCATTCTATGTCACATTTAAAATAAAATCCTTGCACTATCATACAGCCGCGGAAAAAATTCAGAGACCATTTCAATGATCCCTTTCAGTTTTTAAACAATTAATAGTTGTGTTTAATGATAATTTTTGTTTTATTCTTTCAACTACCGACAACATTTCTGCCATATTCTTAATAAAAATTATGTTTTTATTAGGGCTGTCAAAAGATCACGATTACTCGCATACAAAATAAAAGTTTGCATAATATATTTGGATGTGTATTTTGTGTAATTATTTTGTATATATAAACAAATACACATATATAAGAAATTTAAGAAACATGTTATTTATGTATATATCTTATATATACATGGTCACAAAACATCTACAAATGATGAGTAACTCATTCCCTGCATGCCTTCTTCAAAAGGTTGCCGGTCAGCATTTTTTGTGATTTTCACAAAAGTTTCACAAAATGCCTTCCAGAAAAATCTTCTACAAATACATAAACATACACATATATCAAATGAAAGGACAAACCCTCTGCTTTCAAGCAAACAAACTTTTTATCCTATCTTCATTTGTTCTCTTTTTATAACCTCTCAAATTTTAAGCAAAAAGCTGAAATAATTGCACATTTGTAAAGGAATTTTGTTAGAGATCAGAGTTTAAAATTAATTTAATTAGTTTTTGAGTAAATTTTTTATAAATTGGGCGCCATCTAGTGGATAATAGTGGAAGTACAGATAACCGTAAAAACTCGTCAAGAAAAGGGAAAACATTGGCAGGGAGATGTTTTCTCTTAATTGACAAGATAACTCCTCAATGGCGGTCAAAGAGTTAAAGTCAAAACTGGAGTGGTCTCTTAATCGGCGGTGTACTGTACATTATATATGTAATAACTACACTGGTTTTAAACTATCCCACTGTCTAGGTTATAAGTATTTAAAAAATGATTTACAGTAAAATTCAAATTAGGATTAATAATTTGTGCTTTTTTAGAATAAACAAAAATGAATAACTGAGTGTTTTTCAGTGTTGTAAACATCAGAACAAAGACACAAATGTAAGAAACTTATCAGTTTACAGTAAGATACTGTAGGCCTTCCCAAAGTAATCTTATGTAGGCTAAAATCTTTGCAAATTCAGTGATAACTTCTTCCTCAAAAGTTTTCACTGTTTCATCAAGTCCAGGCAGATCAAACTGTAGAAAAGATTAAGTCTGATGCTTGCTGTCATGTCTGATACAGGAACAGACGTGATGTATGTCTCTATATTTCCTTCTGTTTGGTATGATAGGAGAAAAGAAAAATCCCCGCGGTCCCTAATGGAGATCTGGCAGAGACAGAAGAACATGGTGGTCATGGAGGCCCTGAGCTTCAGCGCACCGGGAGGTCAGTCTGGAGTGTGTGTGTGTGTGACGTGTTTTACACACACACGCACAGAGTCACGCGTGTGAATTTGTCAGATCACTAGGAAAGAAAAATCTCACTAATAGGAGAAATCATTGACACTCTTGGTCAACGATGTGTCTATTTTCTTTTCTTTAATACATTTTGTAGCCATACCTGAGCAGTCAAACAATCTTTATTTTATTTGAACATGTAGTGAAATGACAAATTATAATGTAGAGTATTGAAGATGATGGTTTCGAGCCGTGCCACTGAGGACCAGGTTTTCAACTCTCCAGTGAACTGGACAGACGCCATGTTTGACATTTGGTCACACTCTTCCCGTTGAGTGACAGTTTTCACAACTTTGACTGACTTTCTCTCTTCTCACAACAAAAATCCCTTCTGTTCTCAGATGCCTCTTTTGTCCCAAATGGTTTTCAGTGATTGTGTCTGATCAGCCTTTATTAATATTTCTGTCCTAATCACAAATTCACAGCTTTTATTTCTCTTAAGGTTTGGTATGTACTGGTTTAATATCATCCACTGTATATTTAACATAGCTTAACATGAACTGGCCAAAAACATGCATCAATGCAGAACTGTACTGTATACATGTATGTTTTTTTCTATTGATTTGCTCATCTCTTATATCAGCGGTGATCAAATTTAAGAAGTTTAAATTATTGTTGCAGTACTTTATCAAGTTACCAGCCAACTGGCAAGTGACTCTTTATCATCCAAAGCCAATTTTTGCTTACATTTGGCACCTGGAGAGTGTTAATTTTATACCATGCTTTAAAATCCCTCTAAATGTGTAAAATAGCTGTAAATCACTACATTGACTTTAAGCTTGTTTTCCGCCTCATTCGCACGATCAGAGGGCGTTAATGTTGTGCGTCTGGGATTTGTTTTTCCTTCAGGTTATTTGGTGGGCTTTTTCGGGATTTGAAGAGGAAGGCTCCACATTTTCTGTCTGATTTCACCGATGCGTTCAGCCTGCAGTGTTTGGCTTCGTTTTTGTTCCTGTATTGCGCCTGCATGTCTCCTGTTATTACTTTCGGAGGTCTGCTGGGAGAAGCCACAGAGGGACGCATAGGAAGACATGAAAAGATATGCTGTGCATATATAAAAACACATATACAGAAAAAACACATTTAAAGAAACCAGAAATTAAAATGTTATCGTGATTACGATTAGATGTAATGCAAGATAGATGTTTATTTTTCATGCATGTAACCAAGTATGCTCTTGAAATGTAATCTGTATGACTTCTATGCCATATTGTAAGTCTACTGAAGTCATATAAAATAAGCTGTGTCTGGTTTGAAACCTCGGCTTGGTCTTGAGGTCTTTCTCATGCAGGTTAGGTGAACTGGAAATGCCAAATTGTCCTTCCTCAACTTGTGGAAAGATTAACCGTGAATATAGATAATTCACACTGTTTCAATAAATACCAATAAACAGCCACATTCAACATTGGTAGTGTTGGTAGTCACAACTGCTGTGTTCACACTACGCCAACGAACGGCAATAAATGTACGAACTGTGAGAAACCACATGCATGCATATTAAACATGTTATATGGCATTAATATCATAAACCCAATTACAGCATTTATTCAGTTTGTCAGTAATAACTTCTGATAATTCAATACAACATGTTTAGTCTGCAGAAAGCAAAGCCAACAGGGGTGCAACACCATATGCATGTATCTTTCTATTCAACCTATGTTAATAAAATCTCATTTCTATAATTTGTTTAAATAAGTTTTCTGTGTGATGTATTTTCAGAGTGCCATTGAATCTCTGTTTGGAGCCTCTATGACTGGGATTGCTTACTCACTGTTTGCTGGTCAACCTCTCACTATACTGGGCAGTACTGGACCTGTTCTGGTGTTTGAGAAAATACTGTACAAATTCTGCAAGTATGTCTGATAACTTTTTTGGTTTATATGAGATTAATTTAATCTTGCATACATAAATGGTATACATTAAAGATTTTACACTAGCATTTTTTATATTTAATGTCATATAGAGTATTAAACGGGCAATTCCACAGAATCAGTGCCATTTGCATGTTGTAACTCGACAAATTTGAAGTTCATTTTTTTAACAATAAATCTAATAACACAGATATTTTACTTTTCAAAATGATTATTGGTCAAATTTCAGGTAACTTGTTGATTTTATAATATGGTTTCGTAATGAAGTACGGAGGTATTTTGGTAACATTTATTAAATATGTGCTAATAGCATGAAGACAGACACTGAGCTAGTTCTAGTACTTTACCAAAATCTTTTATTCTGAAATAAACTGATAACATCAAAGAAATAATATGAGTAACAGGACTGGGCTGGGTTTCCCGATAACGATTAAACTTAGCACTTAAGAGCGCTTTCTACGAGCTACTTAACGAATATTCGTTGTTCATTTACGTGCGTTTCCCAAATAGCACGAAGTGTGAAAATCGTGCAATATATACGCCAAATTCCACTTTGGCGTGCATATGATACGCCAGTCCTTCCCATTCACTTAAACGTTGCATCTTTTTTTTGTCGTTTTATTTATTGGTTTCTCAATTTTTTTGCTTTTTTTTACCATTTTCACTTGGGTTTAGGGTTAGAACAACTTTTCGTTATATAAAAATGACATCCTAACCCAAACCCCAACTCTAACCCCAACTCCAAGCAACCATGGCTTAAATATAGACAAAAACATGGAGAAACCTGTATATTAAATAACCTCATTAAGCAAATCTAAAATCTAACCCTAAACCCACGCGAAAATGGTTTAAAAAACAGTGTAAATTTTTTTTTTTGCTTTTTTTCAAATGCAACAAAAATAAAGATATCTGAAGAGTTTTATGCTTTATATTTAAAGGTGAAGTATAGAGATAAAAATGCTGGTTTTTAGTGTTGTATGTAGTTTTTTATTAATGTTTTCAATTATAGTTTAAATTTGGTGTTAAATTAACATGTAGGACACTTTGCTTAAAAATAAAATGTTTTGTAATTTTTTTTTTTTTTGCATTTTTATACACATGGTGTCCTGGGAAGATAAAGGCACCAATTCAGTGGAATGGCCCAAATTCCAGAGCTAGACTAGTTATGGAAAAATGCTTTTATGAATTATTTGTCCCGGCCCGCACCACTGTATCTATTTTTACAACCTGCTCCTCGACCATCAAATAGTACTAGGCATTGTAAAGTAAATGAAAACAGGCTTTATTTCAGCCTAAAAGTGCTTGAAGACAGCCATTAGATTACATCGCCACGTAAACTGGCAACAGCATACGCTTATATGAACCAGCATGATCATATTAATAAAAAATAGTATAATGATAAACATTTTCAACATATTCAAAGCAGCGTTTGTATTATCTATTCATATATTCCCCACCTTAATTTCTCCTGCACCTCGCTTTCATCTTCACTTTTTTTCTCCGTTTGTTTTGTTGTTGTGGCTAGCAGTGCAAGCTGCTTGGCACATTCATGACGTTAGTCGTGAGGCCAAAGGTTTAGAGAAATCACTCAAGTTACGTTGCTAGGTAGCCCTACGTATTTTAACATTATCAAACTTATGAAAATATATTTGTCCTAATACCAACAAACATGTTGGTATTAGGACAAATGCAACGTACATGTTTTTTATTTTGTTTTAATTACCCACCCCACAAATAAAGTGACAATTTCTTTAACCCGACCCGCGCATCGTTAATTAGTGCTATCAGGCCTCCAACTCATCTGTAGATCTGTCTCATCTAAAACACCTTCGCAACCCCCTAGCAACCAGCCAGAACGCCCAAGCAACCACCTTAAATATGCTAGCCACCACATCCCAAGGCCCTAGCAACTACCTGGCAGTACCCTATAGCAACCACCTACAGTAAAACTCTTCAGCAGTCGCTTAGCAACCAGCCAGAGAACCATAAAAACTAGCGACTGCAGCATCAATCTAGCAATCTCTTCATTCTCTCCTATTAACCACAGATAACCTTCAGACTGCCTTTTAATGCATTTCTAGGTTCGGCTCATGCCAGTTGTCTTCAGTTAACCTTCAGAGCATCTTTTAACAGGGTCTGTGTGTTTGCAAGGAATATGAGCTGTCGTACCTGTCTCTCAGGACGTGTATCGGGCTGTGGACGGCATTCCTCTGTCTTTTGCTTGTGGCCACCGATGCCAGTTCTCTCGTATGTTACATAACCCGATTCACAGAGGAGGCCTTCGCATCTCTCATCTGCATCATATTCATATACGAGGCCTTGGAAAAACTCATACATCTCGGGGAGACCTATCCCATCAACATGAACAACAATCTGGAGAAAATGACCTCATACAGGTGAATGCTACATGATCTTATTATCACAACATTTAACTCTTTCCCCACCATTGGCGAGTTTTCTCGTCAATTAAAAGAAAACATTTCTCTGCCATGTACGCTTTCCTGATGAGCTTTTACCCAATTTATAAAAAGCGGAAGCAAAAACTAATTTACCAAAATTGAACTTTGTGTATGTTTTGGATCTGTTTGTTCTGAATCTGATCTAAAAAAAAAATTAATTTACACAAATGCAGTTATTTCAGCTTCTTGCTCAAAATTTGGTATTTTTAAAGAAACTAACAATAATTAGCTCGATTTACTAAAAAGTATAGTGCATCATTTTTGCATCCTTCCTTAAAAAAATAAGCTTAAACTGCTTAAAATTCCATGTAAAACTTACTTAAAAATTGCTTAAATTGCTTAAAATTCCATGTAAAACCTACTTAAAAATTGCTTAAACTGCTTAAAATTCCATGTAAAATGTACTTAAAAATTGCTTAAATTGCTTACAATTCCATGTAAATCTTACTTAAAAATTGCTTAAATTGCTTAAAATTCCATGTGAAACTTACTTAAAAATTGCTTAAATTGCTTTTTTAGTAAATCCAGCGTTATTTTTTTCAGTGTACCCATATTTAAAAAGGTTATAAAAACAAATGAATATATTTATAGAAGAAATTTTTCCTGGAAGGCATTTTATGAAACTTGTGAAAATCACAAAAAATGCTGACGGGCAACTTAAAAAAAAGGCTGGCGGCGAATGAGTTAATGCACTTCAAATCATTAATCAGTTTGCTTCAGTATTATAGAAATGAAAAGTGATGTGTGTAATTTCTTTGTGTATTAAAAAGTGAATGTGCTCCTGTAGATGTTCATGTATCGAGCCTGAAAGCCCCAGTAATGGCACTCTTCAGTACTGGGAGAAGAACAACATCTCTGCTTCTGAGATCTACTGGGAGGCTCTGGAAGTTCAGGTCAGATTTCATGCGACTTCATGGACATTATATGATGCTTACCGTGCGTTTAAGATGCATATTTTATTATCATGTAAATTCCTTGTGAATCACTGGTATAGCTGAAATATACAGTATATAGTATGGGTATCAGTTATGGTCAGTGTGTTAATATATTCTTTTATATATATCTCTGTTTGTATTTCCTTATGTTTCAGGACTGCATTGAGAAGAAAGGAGAGTTTTTGGGATCTGCCTGTGGTCCTCATGGTCCATATATTCCTGATGTCCTCTTCTGGTCCGTGGTTCTCTTCTTCTCGACCGTGGCCATGTCAGCTTTTCTTAAAGAGTTCAAGACCAGTCGCTACTTTCCCACAAAGGTACCGCTGTCGTTTCCCGGCATTGGTGAGAGCTGCATTTGATCCTCATAGATAGACTGAGTCTGGTGTAGATGTTTGTGCACTGGCGCCCTCTGGTGTTACTGCAGACTATCTACTGATGTTTCTCGTGCATGTTTTCTGCAGGTCAGATCCATCATCAGTGACTTTGCAGTCTTCATCACTATTGTTACTATGGTGCTGTTAGACTACGCTATAGGGGTGCCATCACCTAAACTGCAGGTTCCTAATGAGTTTAAGGTATGTGTGTGACTACAATACAATAATTAAAATGATTTATGCACAAGGGGCATTTACTTTTTTAGAAATAAAAGGTCACTGGGGCAGTAGCATTTATGAAGTTCCTAATATGTATCTTTTCGGTACAGATATGTATATATTTGGTTCCTCTGAGGTACTAATATGTACTTTTTGGTGCAAAGGTGCACTTTTTGAAAGGGTACTGCCTCAGTGACAGCTAGTGACTGTTTCTTGAACATTTTTCTGACTGTGTAGTTTTGGGCACATATGATGGTAAAGTAAAGATACAGGGACAGAGATTTTTTGCTACTTGTTTAAATTTTATGATCACTGGCTGAATATTTTCCAACCAGCGCGTCTAGGTAACTTGAAAGGTTTGTGCTTTCTTTAAAACAGTGGTTCTCAAACTTTTCGGCATGCACAAGCCTCCCCCCCCATGTAGGGTACATTAATAAACCCCAATAAAAAAGACTTAAAACTTAGATTTTAAATTTATCAAAACATTAAATAATATGTAGTGCTGTTGGTTATGGCCTTATTTTTTATAAGATTAATTACACAGAATATATGAGATTTTTTTTTAAATGTCATAAAACTGGGACCCCCTGGCACCGTCTCTCGCCCCCCAGTTTGAGAACCACTGCTTTAAAAGAAATGTCTCACAGTTTGATATTTTTCATCTTAACACAATGACCTTTTTTTACATTAATTGCAGCTCAAATGTCCAAGTACTTTCAATCTGTAAGAAAAGATTTTAAAATAAAGTCTGATTTTGTTTTCTAAGCCGACTCGTGATGATCGCGGGTGGTTCATTAACCCGCTGGGTCCAAACCCATGGTGGACGTGTGTGATATCACTCCTTCCTGCGTTTCTATGCACCATCCTCATCTTCATGGACCAACAGATCACAGCTGTGATCATCAACAGAAAGGAGCACAAGCTCAAGGTTTGATCTCTTACCTTGTCACATATAGGAAGCTTAATGCTATTGAAACAAAAACACATTAAATATCTCACTGTTGTGAATCACACCTGTTGAAAGGATAGGATATGAATATATTTGGTCTCTGTCCCGGCAGAAAGGCTGCGGGTATCACCTGGATCTGTTCATTGTTGGCGTGATGCTGGGCGTCTGCTCTCTGATGGGGCTGCCGTGGTTTGTGGCCGCGACCGTTCTGTCCATCTCTCACGTGAACAGTCTGAAACTGGAGTCGGAGTGCTCGGCACCCGGGGAGCAGCCGAAGTTTCTTGGCATTCGAGAGCAGCGTGTGACGGGTCTGATGATCTTCCTCCTCATGGGCTGCTCTGTTTTCATGACCTCAGTGCTGAAGGTCTGTGGTCTGTATGAATGATGAACCCATTGTCATTTCTAAAGCAAAGATCATTATCTTTAAGAACTAGATAATGTGCAGAATATAAAGTATTTGTCTTACAGGAAAAAAAATACATGACTTACTGTGTATAACGTTTTTTACTGTATTTCGACCACGTGGTGTTAAACACAGGTGTAAACAGGGTCGAACGTTTTTTTGTGATCGGTCACTCAAACCACAAAGGTTGTCATGAAAATATTGGTAGCACTTTACAATAACATAGTATTTGTTAACAATTAGTTAATGCATTAGGTAGCATGAATTATCAATGAACAACACTTCTACAGCTTTTTTTCATCTTAGTTTATGTTAATTTTGGCATTTACTAATACATTTATAAAAATAAGCGTCATAACTGTTAACATTAGTTAATGCACCATGAACTAACATGAATAACTAATATTAACAAGAATTTATAAATGCTGAAAAACTATATTGATTATTTTTTGTTTATGTAAGTTAATGTTTACTACTTCAACCTTATTGTAAACTGTTACGCACACATTTAAAGACATGAACACTAATAATTATTAATATCCCTAAGATCAGTGTTCAGGTTGAGGGGGGCTAGGGTGGTCCTAGACTTCCTACAGCATTGAGGGACCCCCATAAAGCACAAAAATATAAATTAGGGGGGCCCACTGGTTTTTATTCAACTTAAAATACTACATGAATTTAAAATTCTCGTGCTGCGCTGTCACAAAGCGATACTGTCCATTATTTCTCCCAATTTCGCAATAAACTGATTTAGCTAAATAAACTAACTAAGATTTCTGTCTGAAATAAATGTACACTTTCAAGTGCGCCACACGCTGTTTTATGTAGGAATTGACCTATTGTTAGATTTAGGATTGGGTTAGGGGCTTTTAAAAGTTCTTCTAAAACAATTATTTTACACTTATTTGAGGGGAAAAAATGGTTACCGTTTGAGTTAAGGGTAATTTGGAGTTTCTTTGATTAAAACAAATAAATCTTAGCTAGGGGCCCACATAGTTTTTGACATAATTTGAACACCGCCTGAGGTGATGCAATGGGTTTTGTGAGAAAACATTTATATTTCAAACTTAATAAACTCTATGTTCAGGAGAGAGTCGAGGTAAAGCGAAGGACATCTGAACCAACGATACAAAAACCAATTGCTTCCCCTCTAAAGACATTTAATAACTATATGGATTCGCTTTTGATGGATGGATGCGCTTTTGGACCTTTGACAAAGGGCCACTATCCAATGCCATTATAAAAAGAGCCAGGGTATTATTTATTTGTTTATCCCTGTCTGACTGTGTTAAAAAAAGTTACACCTAGGATGGTGTGAGGATGAGTAAAATATGGGCAAATGTTCTTTTAATGCAAAAGTGATGTGGTTCACTCTAAAAATGGCTAGGTTATTTTTGACCCATAATGGGTAAATATTGGACAGAACACGTGCTGGGTTAAAAATGACCCAATGTTGGGTTGTTGTTATGCAACCCTGGGGTATAATAACCCAGCATTGAGTCAATTTTTAACCCAGCATGTCTTCTGTCCAATATTTACCCATTATGGGTCAAAAATAACCTAGCCATTTTTAGAATGTTGTTTATTTTTTTGTGAGCTTTGGGTGATCAGATCCCAGATATTTTTGGATCACGTTTGCACATGTATTTGCTCTGTCTCTATATGATGCGATCACCTAAGACAGATGTTAATACAAGATGCAAACAGGCCAGTAAAGAGAAGTAATGAAGTGCAGTTTGACTTATTTATCCTTTAACCTAAGTCACTGTATATTTTCTTTAGTTTATTCCCATGCCGGTGCTGTATGGAGTTTTTCTGTACATGGGAGCATCATCTCTGCGAGGAATCCAGGTAAAGCATTATAGACACCTGAGGAAACAGATTCATTTGGCTTATATCTGCATTTATTATTTAGGAAATCTCCTGCGAGTTGACCTCTAATGTATCTGTTCATTCATCATTTAGTTTTTTGATCGTTTAAAGTTGTTTGGCATGCCGGCCAAGCACCAGCCGGACTTCATTTACCTGAGACACGTTCCTCTGAGAAAGGTTCACCTGTTCACCATCGTCCAGCTGAGCTGTCTGGTTCTCCTCTGGGTCATCAAAACCTCCAGGGCTGCCATCGTCTTTCCTATGATGGTAAATATAGTTTATGTTAAACGGGTTTCATGATTATATTACAAATATGTGTGTCAATTAACTCATTCCGCGCCAGCTCTTTTTTTATAAGTTGCTGCCAGCATTTTTTTTGTGATTTTCACAAAAGTTTCACAAAATGCCTTCCAGGAAAATTTTCTTCTATAAATATATAAACATACAAATATATCAAATGAAAAAACAGAACAGAACAGAAATCTAAATATGGGTAGATTTCTTCAAAAATACCACATTTTGAGTAAAAAGCTGAAATAATGGCATTTTTGTAAAGGGATTTTGTTAGAGATCAGATTGGCAGGGAAATATTTTCTTAATTGACGACATAACTCATCAATGGCGGGGAAAGAGTTAAATGTACGCATCATAGATTTATTCAGAGTTTGTCAGGCATTGCATGGTTTTATTATGATGATTTACAAATTAACTTATGGTCAATGTTTTAGGTTAGGGTTAGGTTAGGGTTAGGGGTAGGTTTCAACACATTTATTTTTTATTAATACTTTCATCTACATTTGATAATTATAATATAATAATCATCAAAATAAGAAAATAACACTAATATGTAGGAAGAATTAAGGAAGTAGGGGAATGAATGATAGATGAATATATCACAATACATTTAAATAACTAAAGCCTCTCTTAACATTAACATGTGATCATTGGTTTGGTTGTCCGTAGGTTTTGGCTTTGGTCTTTATTCGGAAACTGCTGGATTTTTTCTTTACAAAGAGAGAACTGAGCTGGCTGGATGATCTCATGCCCGAAAGCAAAAAGAAGAAACTGGAGGACGCTGAGCGAGAGGTGAACTGCTAATGAACATCTCCACAGGCTTTCCACACTACTAAAATACCTGCAAATATCTGAGAATTTTAAAGTGTGACTTTCAGACACTGAACTCTTTAGTGAACAGAGGTGTAAAGTATTTAAGTATTTTTACTTTTAGCAAGTATTTATCAAGTATTCTTTCACTTCAGTACATTCTAAAGCATATATAAAGAATAATGGAAGACATGCACTTGAATTATTAGAAAATAATGCACACTCAAGATGGTTACGCAGCACGACGCAAAGCAGAGTGCCGTTACACAGCGGATGTGCATTATTTTCACATAATTCAAAGGGCCGGAGTCAATTATTCCTCTTATACCACAGTTACCATAAACATTGCTCTGGTGCTTATTTTAAGGCATTTGACAGATCAGGTGTGGGGTTTACAGAAAAATAATCAACACCCATGTAGGGTTGTAACGGTATACCGGTTTGGCGGTATACCTTGATATTAACTTTTACGATTATCATACCGTAAACATTTGCTTATACACGGTTTTGGAAAAAATAAAGCAGATCTCACCTGCGCTACTACGCACATGCAACTTCATTTGGCGTGACTGCTAGACTGCACTCGTTTATGTATAGCAGAGAAAATTTCAGAGACTACAAATTCCCCCACCAGAAAAAAAGTTAAAATCTACAGTATGGGAATACTTTGGGTATACGAAAAACGAACATGGGGTTGTCCTTGAAGATAGATATTCAGTTTGCAAGAAATGTAGCTGCAAAACAGGCACTAAAACACATTTAAGTGATTTATATTACAGATCATTTGAAGTTGATTATTATACTTAGGCCATATAATAAAAACTATAAATTTCACTCACTATATGACGATGTGAACAAATGAATATATCCAGAGCAGTTCTGAGAGAATTTAATGACAATTTTATCATTTTATTTAAAAGAATCAAAAAAGATTAGGAATCAAGGTTTACTTTTTTCGAAAGTGTATTTTTCCCCAAAAAAGTTTAATATAATAAACCATATGTTCAACCCAAAACCCTATCTGTTTTTTATTAATTTAAGGGTCTTTGTAGCTAATGATATTATTATTATTATTATTATTAAGTGTTTAATACCGGCAAACCGCGAAACCGTGATAGTTTCTGAGACGATTATCATACCGTGGAAATCTCATACCGTTACAACCCTACACCCATGGAACATTTCTCAACCAATCAGAATAAAGCATTTAACAGCCCCGTGGTATAACCAGCCCAGTCTCACGAAATTTCGTTATATAGTCACGTTTTTTTTTATTCTTTTTTCGTGCTATTATCACAAATTTTCGCGTTTTTTTGTGATCGTATAACGAATTCCTGTTTTCATGTGATTATCATGTATTGGTTACTCAACTGTTTTGTCCTATTTTCTTACCATTGTCGCTTCGGTTTAGGGTTAGATTTACATAAAATTACATCCCTACCCAAACCCAACTCTAACCCTAACGCCAGGCGACATATAAAAAAATAAATCAGAAAAAATAGTATAAACCAATATATAAAGTGACAGTCTAATGCAAGTACCAAATCTAACCCTAAACTGAAGCGACAATGGTTTAAAAATAGGAAAAAGCAGTTGAATAAGCAATACGTGATAATCACACGAAAACAGGAATTCGTTATATGATCACGAAAAAACGTGAAAATTCGTGATAATAGCACGAAAAAAGAATTTAAAAAAATATGGGACTATATCACAAAACTTTGACTGGGTAGGGTATAACATACAACATTTCATATTCAATTTTATTTATTGCGTCATTATATAGGCTACAAAAATTGGTACTTAATTACTTGTATTCAAGTAAAACTTTTATTTACTTTACAAAGTCAAAACAGTTAAGTAACCAATAGGTACTGAGCCCCTAAAGTGACATTGGAGTAAAAAAATCTAAAGTTTAGTTTCGCGTGCTCATGTAAAACTTTTGTGCGCATACGTGAAACTATCGCGCGTGCACGTGAAACTATCGTGCCCGCTCGTGAAAGCGATAGTTTCACATGCTCACGCGAAACTAAACTTTGTAAATACGTGACAATGACACAAACAAAAATTTGTTATACAAATATGAAAAAACTTGGAAATTCGTGACAGTAAAAAAGAATTTTAAAAAAATGTGACTAAAGGCAGACCTGGCGCCAGACACAAATTCACGGACGGGCATTTCATTTTTCAGGGGGGGGCACAAATGAGATCAACCACACTGCAATTCAAAAAAACAATAAATATGAAATAAAAGGACAAAAACCGAGGAAGAACTAACATACCTCTCCATTAACGAAATACAACGCAGAAGTCGTAAAGATTGGACCAGCCTACTGAAGCAGTCTAAACGCAAATAAAACATGTCGCAGGGCTCGACATCAACGCTTGTCTGCTTAATATCAGAGACAAGTTGATTTTTTAAAAGGCCAAGTGAAAGAGAATTTTACTTGCCCCGACCGAACAAATAGCCTAGTCTGATTAAAAACGGCAATACCAAAACACGATAATGATTCTGCATCCTTTAGTCTCAATGGCGACAGAAAGTGCATAATGTAATAACGCAAAGTTAAACAAATAAGCGCAGCAAACACAAAGTGTGTTAACAAAGTGGGTTAAACATACTGCGGTAAAAATGTGGAGTTTTTAATGATACAGTTAAGCAGCATCACATCACAGTTGAAAATGTGACAGATTTCATGACAACAACAAACAAGTAATTAATATTAAGCCACTTACATTTTAGACGCAATGTTGACTGTGTTTTTGTTGTTTCAGCAGCGAAAATAGTTGAAAGATAACAGCAGAACCATAACGTGTCAGTCTCACTACAAATCGTGTCTTAACGTTAAGCGGTGGGGCGCGCTTAAGCAAACAACCAAACATTTCCGCGCTCACTATTGACAAACCAATCAAATACGTTTAAAATAAATATTTTTTAAAATCAGACCAAACACATTTTATTTTTTATTCAGGAGTTATATATGTCCAAAACAATAACTTTTAATTAATAACAGTAGCCTATTGATTAAAACATGGAGCTGATGAACAGGTGAAGGGAGACCGCAGGCTCGTCCAGGGCGGGCACTGGTGACTCACAGGGCGGGCCCAGCCCCCTAAAGCCCGCCCATGGCGCCGGGACTGACTATAGGTAAATAATTTCATGAGACTATAAACCAGTCAGTTATGGAAATGATTAAGATTCAATGGATGGTCCCTAGTTAAAGACAAATTTTGAACTATAGATGCTTAAATTTTACATTATTTCATGTATGAAATTTGCATACTGCTCAAGGGCTGTTACAGTATGTGGATCAAAGATGGAAATCCTCCTTTTGAATATTCTAGTTTTGAAACATTTGAACTGGAACTCCTTCACTCTTTGAAATTTACTCCATGGACTCAGTCTCCCCATGTGCAATGTTTGTGAAACTATGTTTATATGGATTACATACAATACATGAGGGCCATGAATTGTTTATTTTATTACAGTATTGGATATATTCCCAAACTTCATACATGCCAAATTTCATGCAAATTGGTTGAGCAGTTAATGAGAACAATTGAAAATGTCCCAACCTCACTCATTGCTTAGCAACCACAGTTCAAATCCATCCCATAATAAACTGGACTTTACGTTTTACAATACAGCAACAAAGTTTACAAAAAAAAAACAAGAAAAATAATGAGTTGTTGTTGAGATGTCTCTGCTTAGACCTTTAATAACACGAGTAATTAGTTTTTGGACGCCGATGTCTATATGACTGTATGACATGACTTCTGTTTGCCTTTTATTTCTATGGACTGTGAATGAAAATATCGTTTTCTTCTAGTTGTTGAGAATTCATGAAGGTTTTCTGCATTAATGAGATGTGAGCTGATTTATGTTCCCTTTTTTTGTTTGTTTTCCGCATTCAAAGACTTCCTGACCCCCTGGCAAAAAATCTGATATTTTACTCGTTTCTTATAGAGAGACCCCGATTCACCCACCTATGTGTCTGAATGCATTTATTTTATGCCAAACAAATGGAGCATGAATCGATCTGCCAAAATGTCCTTCAGCAGAGTTATTGAATCTCAGAGGGTCTCTGAAGTTCTCTTTGGCTGGACTAAAATGAATCTCTCTCTCTCTCTCTCTCTCTCTCTCTCTCTCTCTCTCTCTCTCTCTGTCTGTCTGTCCCTCTCTCCTTCTCTCTGTGTTTACTGCCAGGAGGAGCAAAGTATTTTGGCAGAGGAAGAAGCAATCGTACAAGTGCCACTGGAGGAAAATTTCAAGTATGCACCAGATTTTACTAATTCTTTCAATAACATGTGATATGAGTAATCTTTGTTGAGTAAGAGAGATTTTTATATGAATAATCTGAATAAGCAACATATTATATACACATTTTTTGCATTCACTTACGTTTCAGGGTTTTTTTTAGATTTTTGTTCTTGAAAACAAGAAAAGTATTTTTTGGCAGTGCATGTAATAGTTAATGTGGAAAAGTAACTGCTGTGATGTTTTTAGAGATGATCCGTCCTCTGTCAACATTACTGATGAGATGTCCAGAGGTTCCTTTGGAAACACATGGAACTCAAAAACTGAGCTAAACTCTAAAAGGTTCTCATAAGTTTGATAGGAAATGTTTTCAAGCATGTTGTATTGTATTTGTTATTTATAAAGCACATTTCAATACAACCAAAGTTGTCCAAAGTGCTGTACATTAAAATAGATACAAAGGCCCAATTAATAGCGTTGGTTATAAAATTAAATGTTATTGAAGTATAGTTGTAAACTTATTTCTGAGGAAGGACTTTAGTTTATACACTGCAAAAAATGATTTTCAAGAAAAAATGTTCTTGGTATTTTTGTCATGTTTTCAGTAAAAATATCTAAAAATTCTTAAATTAAGATGCTTTATCTTGACGAGCGAACCGACCCAAAAATTTCACATTTAAGTGATTTTGTGCATAAACAAGCAAACATCTGAATTTTTCTTGAATTTGGTGTTTAAGAAAAATGTTCAAGATTTTTTTTGCTTACCCCATTGGCAGATTTTGTTGCTTGTTTTATGCACAAAATCACTTAAATTTGATATTTTTGGTCTAAAAACTAGACTTATTTTCTTGGGTCGTTTTGCTCATCAAGAAAAAGCATCTTAATTTAAGAATTTTTAGATTTTTTTACTGAAAACAAGATAAAAATACTGAGAATTTTTTTTCTTGAAAGTCATTTTTTTGCAGTGTATATTTACAATAAAAACTGAATTGTGTATTTGCTGATATCATGTACGTGAATCAATCTACTGTACCATGGTAAACATAGTTTTCACCAAAATACCACAGTTGGCTCAGGTCCCTGCCTTCTTTAATTTATTCACTCATTTTATTATCCACTGTGTAAAGTGTAATATTTCTGTAAGTTAATACTGTATATACTGTACACTGTAAAAAATTTCTGTAGAAATTACAGTATTTCTGGCTATTACTGGCAACTAGCTGCCAGTAACTTACTGTAGATTTTACATTTATGTTATTTACTGACAACAGTTTGTTCAAAGTTAAATGGACATGAAACATTTTCAGTCTTTATCTTTTACAGTAAGTTACTGGCAACCAGCTGCATAATTACAGCAAATTTTTTACAGTGTAGGTTTATTTAATTCAATAGTACTGTAAGTGTAAGTAATAACAAACACTAATAATGATAAAAAAACAGAAATATTTTGTAAGTGTTGTTTAAGATAGATTCAATATTACTGTATTACTGACAGTGATTGTAGTAACTAGTGTTACCCTGGTCATTTTTTTTATAAAGGATTGGTTTGATTATTTAATCTTATGATTATGATACTATTGTAAATATATTATTATAACAAACAACTTTATTTCTTTTTATTTTAGCTCTCTTTTGTGATGATCTGGATACTGAGCGTCCAAAGGTAAGTCTATCTCTCTCCGGTCTGTCCTCATAACAAACGCTTTTCTTTCTTTACATGCGAACATTTATTTTGACCAAATTGGCTGCAATTGACAGAAATTATTGTTTTAAATTTGGATCAGCTTTTTACCATTGTGTGTCTTTCCAAACTGTTTGAATCCGGCGTGTCGGTGGAGAACAATAAATCATTCACATCTCTCTGTATGTGTCAGACAATGACAGACAGCATGTGAGAATCTTGTGTTGTTGTTTCTTTACGACTGTCTGATCAGCTGTGATATGATGAAGAATAAATGTGTGTCTGGTCTAACAGTTGCTAAACGTAAATACAGACGTAAATTATTACTAGACTACTAGTGGTTGAAATCTATTTCTTAACAGTGAAACGAATGGGAATTTTGCTTCTCTGATGATGTGATGTTGTACTATATAGACTGTAAAAAAATTCCGTAGAAATTGCAGCTGGGTTGCCGGTAACTTACCGTAGATTTAAATGTATGTTTTTTACTGGCAACATTTCGTTCGGAGTTAAATGGACATTAAGCGTTTGCAGGTCTTTGTCTTTACAGAGTAAAACTAAAAAAAACAGCATCAAGCAAAACATTCTGGGAAACAAAATCTGAAGCAAAAAAACAGAAAAAGGTTGATGATGATTTCTGGGTCCCAGAATGCTTTGCACGAGGCCGCTATTGTATAGTTTTATTTTGTAAAGACAAAGACTTGTTAATATTTAAAATGTATTTAACTTTGAACAAACTCTTGCCAGTAAATAACATCAATTTAAATATACGGTAAATTACTGGCAACCCAGCTGCAATAACATTGTAATTTCTACGGATTTTTTTTACAGTGAGCAGTAAAACACATTTCAAATGATATAGATCATATATTTATTTCTTTTACACAAATGCCTGATCTGTTTCCCTTTGAACTTTGTTGTCTTTCTTCTGTTCATCCAAAACGTCCTTCTGCAATACAGCTGAATCACAAAACTATCGCACAATAGTTTATTCATGTGTACCGACTCTTCTGTCTTATTACAGCTTGTTTAAGAGAACGCACAACAAACATCAATAGAAAGATAAAGGGAGAAGAAGAGCGTCTAACTTTACTGATGTACTGTGTTACTGTGTCACACATATACTGTTTACTTGTTATCCAATTATTATTGTTTTGATAAATGAAAAATTCACCCCAAAATTACAATTTTGAATTATGCTGCTGTTTTCCATGTGACATAGTGACTGCATCTGTCAATAATATCACACACATATAATAAATGAAGAGTTTTGTTGCAAAACGCAATAAATCCATTTTGACTAATTTGGTAAAGTGACAAGATGAAATGCATGGAATGGTGTGCTGTGATTGGTTAAGCAGATTTTTGCATTCTGCAGAGAAGGAGGGCTGGCTATCGTGTTTTGGAAAAAAAGATGATAGAAAAACATGGCGGATATCGGATTTGCGTAAAATTAAGAATTTACGTTTTAATACTGACCAGATAGTAAAAATTTTTTTAATTCCGTTTATCACGTTTTGGAATCAAACTCTTCAAATGTTCATTTGATATTATTAGTCTGTTTCAACTCAAAACTTTATTTGTGCTTTGCTGAATTTTAAAATGCCATACAAGTTGCATAAAATACTTCTAATAATGTTTAAAAGTAATTTATTTATTTTTCTTTGGAGCTTGACAGATCAATAACAGCATACAGGTTTGAACCAGCAATGTTGCAATGGCAAATACTGTATGTGCATCTTTTCTCTTTTAGGACGATCACGTACTGAGTTTGTTTGTTCACATGTACAGTATACACTTTAATGCTTTTCTCATTGTCTTGTCTTGTGTTTCTATATTTTAAATTGATTGATATACAGTATAATCTGTACATTACATATAAAGTAATACCAGCAAATAGGGAAGAGATTGATTGTTCTCGTGTGACGAAAGATAATGTTTTCAACTTTTCTCTGTCTTTGAAGTATCGTCAATGTTCAGCATAACTGCATTTTATGGAACAACTCTAAAAGTTTAAATTAATGTGTTTACTGTAGATGTCGAATGTTTGCAGAGTTTATTTTGGGGTGGTAATGAACTGCCTGTTTACTAAGTTATACTGTAGGTCCACCAAAGGCCGAAGTGATATATAAAATATATATTTTAATAATTTCACAGCTTTGTGATAATATCTTGTGTGTTTGCTTGTGTAATGTATTTGCTTGAGTTTTTCTCCTTTGACACCCACTGTGTCCTCGAGGTTGCTCAGTCTATGAAGACGCTTAAATAAATGGTACAGTACTGTAAAGCCTTGGTTTGGCTGCATATCATTGATATGAAATAATTTACTGCATTTTAGCATTTTTGCATTTATGCAAAAAAGACTATACAAAATATATAACAACAGATTTTTTTATGAAAGCTTTTGCAGTTTGTACTAAGAATGCTGCTGATGTGAAAGTGTAAATATTCAGTCCATCAGTTTGGAAATCACATGAACATCGGTTTACTGTCAGACCTGAATGATTGTTTAATATATTTTATTTAAAGCAATTCATTTTTTAAGTCAGATTGCATCTTCTTCAGTCACAGAATAAAGCAATAGTGTTTTAGCTTCATAAAGGTTTCTGAATGTTTAGATCCTTGTGCAATTATTTCCATTTCATAAACCTGTAACAATTGTTGCTCAAGCATTTATCATGAAATGTGACATATCATAAACATAATTTAATATTATAAATGTTTCACTCTTGCTGTTTTGCTTATTTGTATCGTGTGGATTATATGTGTACATACAGTAGTATGTGTTGCCATTTCCCCCCCTGTAATATTTTAATCTGTCTATTAAAAGTTCTTAAAAATACTTCATCTAATTGCATTTTTTGGAAAAATTTCTTCTTCTTTTGAACGTGTGTTGATGTTTCTGTAAATGAACGAGGTGCGAAAATGAAACTGAAGTATCACTAAATCTGTGTGGTGTGATTTTTCACTGAGATTCTTTTGTGTTTTGTAATTGTTTTTGTATGACACAAGCTATATCCTTCATTTACACTCTTTCATTTCACCATTTTTGTGAGAGAACAGAATCAAATTAAAATTTCCGCTGTGACAAAGAATGTGGAAAAAATGTTGCTACACTTACATAAAAGACTCATATCCCAGCCTGTAACAGCTATTGTTTGTAAAACAGGATGATTGTTTATTTTCTAAAACGTATATTGTAGAATTTTACAGACTAACATCCCGAGCACCAGTTACAAAAACATGAAGCTCACTGTTTTTCACACATACACTCTCATCCTAATTCGAATACTATCAGTACTATATAGCAGTCAAAATTACATTTACTATGTCCTATCTCTAAAGTACTCAAATACACTGCAAAAAATATTTTCAAGAAAAGAAATTCTTGTATTTTTGTCTTGTTTTCTGTAAAAGTATCTAAAAAGTCTAATGACCCAAGAAAATAAGTCTAGTTTTTAGACCAAAAATATCAAATTTAAGTGATTTTGTGCATAAAACAAGCAAAAAAATCTGCCAATGGGGTAAGCAAATTTTTATTGAATTTTTCGTGAATTTAGTTTAAGAAAAATTTTCAAGATTTTTTTGCTTACCCCATTGGCAGATTTTTTTTTTTGTTTTTTTTTGCTTGTTTTATGCACAAAAACAATACATACACTGCAAAAAATTATTTTCAAGAAAACATTTTCTTAGTATTTTTGTCTTGTTTTCAGAAAAAATATCAAAACATTCTAAAATTAAGATGCTTTATCTTGATGAGCAAAACGACCCAAGAAAATAAGTCTAGCTTTTAGACCAAAAATATCCAATTTAAGTGATTTTGTGCATAAAAACAGCAAAAAAAATCAGCCAAAGCAAAGAATCTTGAACATTTTACTTAAACACTAAATTCAAGAAAAATTACCCCATTGGCAGATTTTTTTTCTTGTTTTATGCACAAAATCACCTAAATTTGATATTTTTGGTCTAAAAATTAGACTTATTTTCTTGGGTCGTTTTGCTCATCAAGAAAAAGCATCTTAATTTAAGATTTTTTAGATATTTTTTACTGAAAACAAGACTTTTTTTTCTTAAAAATCATTTTTTTCAGTGTACATACTTTTAGGACATACAGTAGTCAATTTAGGATGCATGTGCTTTGTAAAGTAACCCCCCTAAAACGCTCAATCACACAGTGACAGAGGGATTGTAACACTTTTGATCATTTATTCAGAGACACATTCGAGCTTTTTAAATGCAATGTGTCTTGAGAGACCACACCTGTCCTATTGGTTTGATGAGAGGGTGTGGTTTAGATAATCAAAATTAAAGAGAGTTTTTTACACCACCTGTTGTGTTACTGAAACTGTTTGGTGTTTTTGCGAGGTAGAAGACTTCATCGTGCCTGTACAGATCTTTCTTAGCAAGGGTGAGTACAGTACATTGTGCTTTAAGGTATTTGATTAGTTTGGCTCAGTTAATGCTCAGGGGTCTCATTTACAAAGCATGCATACGCACAAAACGGGACTGGAAATGTGTGTAAGCCATTTCCCACGCAAAGGTTGTGATCTATAAAATACAAACTTAAAGGGAAAATGAGCTTGCAGGGTGGGGCCTGAGCATGATTCATCTATGCACACTTGCAGGTAATCTGTGATTTATAAAGGGAACATTACTTCATTTTATAGTCCATAGTAATGATTTTACGCACAGTTTTATAAATACGCACAACCGGCGCAACGTCATAGAATGTCTCTGAACAGGTTCACGCCCACTGTTGGGGGAAATCAGACTAGACCTTCCATTGACTTCCATTCAAAACAGCGGAACAAAGCCACCTTCGACACAGCCGGCAGGCGTAAATAACTCATGAAATCACTCAGATTAAACATGTTGAGTAATTATCTGTCCACCCTGCCTGCCATAGAGCGCGGAACATAAATTAACATATTTAATTTGGTCAATATAAAAACATGTCTCTTTCATTCTCCCAGCATCAAATTTGTGTAACAACGCTCCCTATTGGCCAGAGGTGTCTTACTCGGACATTTACTTGTACCTCATCGAGTCAACAGGGAAGCAAGTGAATGATTTTACTTCGTATTTGAAAGTTACTTCGTATTTATTTATTATGTCTTTATATTTAGAGTAGTGCACTTTTCCGTCGAGTCATACAACTAACTGGCTTAGCGATATTTCCAGCAATCACTGGATGGCGTTGTTGCACGGGTTTGACGCTGTGAGAGTGAGGGGGACATGTTTTTGTGTTGACCAAATTAGATGTGTTGATGTGTATTTCGCGCTCTGTGGCGGGCGGGATGGACAGATAAATACTCGACATGTTTAATCTGAGTGATTTCATAAGTTATTAACGCCTGCCGGCTGTGTAAAAACGTTGCTTTGTTCCGCTATTTTGAATGGAAGCCAATGGAAGCGCTGCTTTTTTTTCGTCCAAAAAGGGGCGGTGACGAAATTTACAGTCAAGTTCCCGGATGCGCCGGTAGTCCGTATAAGGCCCCAGAGCTTTTCAGTAAAGCATTGCATTAGTAGAAAGGTCATACGGTTGATTTCCAGGGAACACAGATTGGTAAAATGTAAAATCGATTTGGATATAAGGGTGTGCCAAGAGCATGAATGTAATAGGTAATGATTTGTTTTTGACTTTTTAAATATAAAAAAAATGTTTATATTTGACCCAACAATGGGTTTAATTACAACCCAGCACAGGTTAAATTCGTCCCTTTTGACCCAATGCTGGATTGAAAAAAAATAATCATTTTAAATACATCATGCCCATATAAACCTAAATGGGTTTTTTAAGCAAGTCAATATTTTTTCTTAAGTTTGTCTTGACCAGCGTTTCTACTGATGTCACATTTCCACAGGTTGTCCTCTATTTAAATGCATGAGTGTATTGGCTTGATGTTTTTGGTAGACAGATGGTTTGTAACATCAGTTGACAGCTCCGAGAGATGTTTGCTCCCAGGGCTCACTTCATCTCTGGCTCTTGTACTGTTTTTGTCTTGTTGAAGGACAGGAGACATGACGTCCCCGTGTGCAGAATAATTGACACATCTCCACTAAACGTCTGTCAGTGTCATGTTAGATACGGTGCGGTGGACAGAAATGACGCATCACTGAGGTAAAATCTCCACAGGGATTATGGGATAGGTCGTTTGAAATGATGGCCGAGTGCAGGTAAAGTTTCACTGAGTTTAATGTGTTGACAAAATGAAGGTTTAAGGATATTATGATTTTCAATGTTTTCCACATGAGTATTTTATTGGGTTGCACGTCGTTTGGCAGCATATTTTATGATGATCTGTTTTTCATAGAGGATGTGGTGTTTGGTATGGGGCTCTTCCTGTTATTGTCTTTTGAATCACATGAAACAACCATCTTAACCATCTTATTGTGTTATCAGTCCTACTTGAGATCTCTTGAGATCAGTGAGGTTTACACACAGCACAGCTTTCATACACCATCAGCTCTCTCCAACTCATTTCGCTTTATAACAAACATTTTACAAATCGCGACCACAAACCACATACATTACATAAATAAATTACATGTCTGTTTGAATTTTAATAGATTCATGTTCTTGGTAGTCAATATTTCACCACAACGAACCGTGGTCGCCAAAAACTGTGATATCCTTTTATTAATGTAGTCTGGGTTTTAGGGATGTTCAATTTAGTATGAAATTGTCACACAATCTGTTCATGATATTTTTGCTAAAGCTTCTTGCAACTTACGGATGCATTTGTTTGAATCTGTGAAAATACTGTTTATTCAGACATAAGATATTTATTTATGCTATCCAAGCTATGCACAATCATATGGTGACATAGCATGCAATAGCTGTCATTTCAACGTCTAGGTCAGTGCGTTGTCTGTGAGTTGCATGGCATATTTAGTTTTTACATATTTTTAGTCAACAGTTATTACAAGATGTTTGGTTTTATTTGATTTTTGGGAGGGCTACAGTCAGATGTCTATTAAATTTTTTTACTGTCAGCCATTGACGGCTGGTGACTTCTCTTCTGAGGGGTGCTAATTTAAAATAGGTGTTCAAAGTGTCGTTTTTGGTTCATCATTTCAAAATATATGTTAACCATGTGCATCATGTGTCATGTCAAAATAAGTGCCTGCTGCACATGCGACGAAAGGGTTTATGATAAAAGAGACGCTCACGTTCACAAAATACTCACAAGACACTAACTCAAAACTAAACTGTGATTACACATGAGATTGCAACATGATCTCACAAAGTTCTGTGGTATAGTCACAGAATATTTATCCGTGTCATTGTCACAGATCTCTACATTTTTCCGTGTCCGTACCACTGACTTTCTTTTCCGTGTTAGTTTCACTTTTTGGTTACTTAATTGATTTTCCTATTTTTTTTGCATGGGTTTGGGGTTAGATTTGGGGTTGGATGTCACTTTAACTATTGGTATACTATTTTTTCCAGATTTTTAAACAATTGTCGCCTGACGTTAGGGTTAGAGTTGGGTTTGGGTTAGGATATCATTTTATGTTACAGAAAGTCGTTCTAACCCCAAACCCACGAGAAAATGGTAAGAAAATAGGAAAAACAATTAAGAAACCAATACATGAAACTGACAGGGGAAGACAGTCCGTGGTACGGACACGGAAAAATGCAGAGATCCGTGACAATGACACGGATAAATGAGCAAAAATATTCCGTGAATATAACATAGAAATTTGTAAGATTAAGCGAGTATCTGGCAAATGCGAGCATCACTTTTATCAAAAACCCTTTAGTTGAGTGTGCAGCAGGCACTTATTTTGACAAGATGCATGATGCGCATGCACATGATGCAATGAAAACATATTTTGAAATGACAAACCACACACACGACAGGCTAAATACATGTTGCAATGAGCTTCGCATCGTGCACCCTCGAAAAAGATGCCACTGCTGTCAGCACAAATTTAGCCTTGTTTTAACCTAGACATCTGGGCTGTGTTTGGACGACCATTAGACGTCTTTAAAAGCAAAAATGCTTGCTGGGTAGTTGCAGTTTAAAGTTGCTTCTTATTTTTCCCTGCAGACTGCAACCCAAATAAAACAAACCTGCGACCCATATTTAAGTCTTGACCCAGCAGTTAAGATCCCAGAGGCGATTCCCTATATAGTAACATATTTATTTGTATTTTACAAAATAACAAAATTTTGCCATTGACTCTCAGGACAAAATAATTTTGCTTCACTTGAAGAAAGTTTTATTTGCATAATCCAAGGAAACTGACAGCACAAATCTTTATAAAACGCTATATGGTAAAATGTCACAGTTATCATGGCAGTATTTATGTCATTCTCAGTCTCGTCTTCCTCTCCCTGTTTTTAGCCAGGACACAAACTCTTTTGCTGCCTGGTCCTGTAGATAAGAGCTGACATCACTTGTGTATGTGCCATCTGCGTGCCGTCGTGAAAAAGCTCTGGGGGGAAAACAAAATGTATAAACTTTAAAGTCAAATATTAATCCTCATTCACATCATTTGTGTTAAATAAGTTCGTACCCGCTCCTTTTAGAGTTCATCAGCCACTGAACAAAGTCCTGCGCTCGTCTGGTCTCCAGGTATTTACTGTAATCGTTCGAGAAGGTTCCTTCTGAATGTCTCTTCATGTTGTTTATTTCTCTCGGCTCATTAAATAATGTCTCGTCAGACATAAGGCTGAAAGTAAGGAGAATATCAAGAATTACTTTATTATTAGTAATGATAATGAAAATGCAGTAAAACAGATATAAAATTATATATAAAAGAATGATTCCACATTATAGTAAAAATGTTTTTTTTTTTCATTACAGTAAAAATTTGTGCTTAAGTTTAAAATAAAGATTTAAAAATCTTAAAGGTCCTTAAAATAGATTTTTTTTATTTCTTTCTTTTATTCTTTATTGTAATGTAAAAGTTTTTTATCAAACGTTTAAGTTTTCAAGATATCACTGTAAAACATTTGCTGTAATTATGCAGCTGGTTGCCAGTAACTTACTGTAGAAGATAAAGACTGAAAAAGTTTAATGTTCATTTAACTTTGAACAAACTGTTGCCAGTAAAAAATATAAATGTAAAATCTACAGTAACTTACTGTCATTTTGACAGTGTATCCATTTGATAAAATATTTCAAAATGATTGAGGTTTTATTACCTGGAGTTTTCTTCTGTGTCCTGGATAGGAATCTGCAGGCTGGTCTGGATCAACAGGAGAAGTAAAAGTCCAATGAAAGTGTAAATCCTTTTCATCATTTTACCTGAGGATGCAGATCACAAGTTATTTTCATTTATTCATGCTGTTAACATATAATACCAAAAAGCATCCAGCACCCCTGAGCTCACCTGGATTGTGTCGAGCTGTCACCGAAAAATCAAGTGAATCCTAATGTTGTTGCTGGGTTCTCCTCTTTGGCTCCCAGTGAGATTTCATGTCCCCAGTCTGATGTTCAGTGTCTTATATAGGGATGCCCAGGTGGCAAGATCCACACGCACACACTGTATTAGTTTCAATCCATTAATCAAGATTCCCTCTGAATGCATGCGTGTATTTGCACTGGACAACTGTTTAAAAAAGAGAGATGGGGCAATGAGCAAACAGACTAAAAAGCTTCACTTAAGAGGAAAGATCAAACAGGATTCTATCTTGTTGGAAAAAAGACAATTGCATAACATCCAGGAAGACATTTAACCAAACACCAATGATTATACTCTTCTGGTGCTTAAAAGGTTTTTCACAGTGATGCCATAGAAGAACCATTTTGGTTCCTCAAAGAACCGTTTGGTTCAGATAAACCATTTCTTTCTTACTTTTCATGAAATCTTTTTAACTGCACAGAAACTTTTGTGAAACATATAGGTTATTTGGATTGTAAAAATTCAACCAAAGACAATATTTCTACAGCATCATTATTTTTTAAAAGTGTCGTTTTTTTAACTTAAATGAGGGAGATAGAAAGCTGTATGGTACGGAAATATAATTTATACTTTTTTTTTTAGTAGTTCAGCCAAAATGTAAAAAAAGAAATTATTCACTTTTCTGTACCCTTAGCCCAACCACTTGTTTGTTTTGGATGACTTATTTATGGTCCCTAGATTAAATTCTGATTAAACGAAAGTTAATGGAAACCAAAAAAATGATACACATGTGGGTGCAAAATTATCAAAATTTTTGGCCCATTTTTCCTAAATGAAAGATTGTCCATTTTAAATGTGTCTATGTGGTAAGTTAAATTTGTTTAGGAATACAAAAGCACAAAAACCTTGACAAAGCGTATGCACATGAGACTATAATAAAACACTTAGGGGTGGTTTCCCAGACAGGGCTTAAGCCCCCTTAACTTAAATGTTAGTGTTGTCTTGATCGAAACAACTTGCTCTGACATATCTTAAAGAGCACCTATTGTCCGTTTTTACATTTCCTTTGGTGTGTAAATGTGTATTAGTTCATGTTAATGATATGCAACCCCAAAGTAAACAATGACGCGAGTTATCGTCTCCAACGTAACTCTTTTGTCTTGGACTACAACAAACACACAGATTGTAGGCAACAGTTTACTTCCTGGGATCAGTGATGTAGACAAGACCGACATTATCATAATTCATCCCACTTCAGACTCACAGCCTGTAAATGAACTCCTGTTAACGAATCTTTCAAACTTGGTAAGGAGCGTCACATTTCCGCCTGACATCAGAGGTATTCAGGCCAATCACAACGTACAGATTAGCTGGCCATATACAGAGCTTTTCAAATTTGTGCGTTTCAGAAAGAAAGTGAAATCTGGAGCTACAAAAATGTACAGTATGTAGAAAATAATGTGTTTTTTAACCATAAACCACGCGAACACATTGTATTATACCAAATACACAAATAACATTGTTTTTAGCAATGAAATAGGTGCCCTTTAAAATATATCAGTGTTAGTATTGTGACTCAAGATGCACATTTTTTTAACTATGCTTTTAAAATATCCCAATTTAACTAAGGCCTAGTCCTGTCCATGAAACCACCCCTAAGGAGGCGTGCACACCAAACTTTTACGCCTGCGGCCGGTGCATGTTTTCAATTGTTTCCAATGGAAGCTCTACGTTTTTCAAATAAGCCAGCAGCTAGTGGTTTTCTTCCGTGCTGAAAACCGGCACCCTGCGTTTTTTCTGCAGTCAGCACTGAGCACCGAAAGTTGAAAAATGTTCAACTTTGGATGAAAAGCTCCCCTCGTCAATGTCAGTTCTCATGCGGCCATCCAATCACAGTGGAGGAGAGGTGGGACAAGTATCACAGCAATCAACCGTCTCACAGCTGACGTATCAGCTGACATTTTCAATATTAAACTATGTTATTACCTTAACTAATCCCTCTATCATCTGTGTGCGTGCACGTAAGCGCTGGAGCGCGTTGCGACACTTCGATAGCATTTAGCTTAGCCCCATTCATTCAATGGTACCATTTAGAGATAAAGTTAGAAGTGACCAAACACATCAACGTTTTTCCTATTTAAGACAAGTAGTTATACGAGCAAGCTTGGTGGCACAAAACAAAACGCAGCGCCCCTCTAAGCGGACCCAAAAGAGGAACTATATTTCATGGCGCAACAGCACCTTTGTGAGTACTTCGACTCGCCTGAAAAGTCCGCTCCCCTTCTCACTCTCATAATGGGAGAGGGATGGTGTTACAGCGCCGAGTCGAAGTACTCCCAAAAGTGGTATTACGCCATAAAATATAGTTCCTCTTTTAAATCCGCTTAGAAAAGCGCTACGTTTTATTTTGTACCACCAAACCTGTTCGTATAACTACTCGTCTTAAATAGGAAAAACGTTGATGTGTTTGGTCACTTCTAACTTTATCTCTAAATGGTACAATTGAATGAACGGGGCTAAGCTAAATGCTATCGTAGCGTCGCAGCGCGCTCCAGCGCTTACGTGCACGCACACAGATGATAGAGGGATGTATCAACAATTCTTAGTTAAGGTAATAACATATTTTAATATTGAAAATGAGTAGACTATTCCTTTAAAGGTTCATTGTGTAACTTTTAAAAGGATCTCTTGACAGAAATGCAATATAATCTACATCAGTGTTTCCCAAGCACTGTGCTGCGGCACAGTGTGGCGTGACCACTTGTTTGGTGTACCATGAAAAAAAAGCACTGCCACAGTGTTTGAAAAAGCGCTCAAAGCTAGCTACCAGGTTGCTGAGTTGGTCACAGCTGCGTGTGTCACTGTCATCAATTCCAGTGTTAATCAAAACAAGATTTTTATTATTAAATGTTAATACTACGTTTAATACAGTATAATATTTATGACAAGTCAAAAAAGGTTAGGAAACACTGATCTACATACCTTATGTAATTAACTGTATTGTTTTTATTACCTTAGTATGAGTTGTTTTTATCTCCATACGCCGCGGGTCTCCTTACATTTCTACTGTGGCCCTAAACGGACAAACTGCTCTCCAGTGTGCTTTTGGACGATGCATTGGCTGCATCTGAAATCGCATACTGTGACAGTATGTACTGAATTAGACTCAATCGACTGTTATAACAGTACTGTATGGTATGAATATGGATATTAGTATGAATGAATTCGGACGTACTACATCTGCCATGTTGATACATCACGTGACAAACATCATCATAACAAGAAGTTAGTCGTTAACTGGAATGATGTCAAACAAGCACAATACACTGTGTTACTGCTTTCGGAGATTTTAAATAAAACAACACCCATCTGTCTTCTTCGTTAGATAACCTCTCCTACACTTTCCCTATCTATAGTATGGATGTAGGTGGTTCGGACGCAGCCGTCGTCTGAGACAACGACATTTTTTTGTGGCAGCAACTATGTGTTTTGAAATTGAGGGGTGAGCTGTTGCTTGCAAATTCACAATCTCACCACTAGATGCCGCTACAATTTACACACACCACTTTTAGGACACAAAAATACTTTTATTTTTTTTATAAAACATTGTGTAAAAAGGTCTTAAAATTATTTGATCTTACAAACCAAAAGCTCAGATCACTCACTTGAAGTCAGTGCATAAACAAAACCAAACATTATAAGCATTTCACAATCAATGTGTAAATATTTAACATGTCAACATTCATATCAGAACGTTCATAAACAACAATTTAATAAAAAACAACAGTACAAATATCACATTAAAAAAAATAAAAAACTGTGTCAATATCATGAAGATATGATACATTTTTCAATTTTCCATTGACATTTTATGTACAGACTAACATGGATTAATCTTTAACAGTCTCTGTTGATGTAAGAGGGATATTTTTGTCTTCTCAGCATCAATATGTCCATTTATTTTTTCTCTTTGAAGCAGTTTAGCAGAAAATGGTTTAAGTGTTTGTAGAGGTGGTAACGCGCTTTACCCGACAGACTGTGATCCTTATCAGTGTACCACTGAAAACACATTACACAGACATACAGTATGAGTACAAGAACATTATATCCCATCAGACTTAAAAATTAAAAGTATCATCATCTTTCTTCATGCAAAATGATGTGTCGTCTTTGTTTAAATTAATTCTGGAAGGAAATATGACCTATTTTTAAAGTTTTGTGAGATAAATACATCACAAATACTCACCATTGATTCGAAATCAATTTGATTTTCCACCAATGCTTTAGAAATCTGAGCGGCCTGCTGGAAGTGAACGTTATCTGGACCAGCAGAGACAATTGAATATATCATATCAGTCATTTAATTCATCACAATACAAATACACATCTATAGTGTTTAGATTGACATGTTTTTACCGTCTGCCGTTCCATGAACCAGCAAGTATTGTACAGTCTCGAAATTTGTTGCCCTGCCGGTCACTGTGGAGTTCTGCAAATAAACAAAATGATAAAATACTGTATCCATAAATACAGTACTGTATTCATTTTAAAACATAGTCTTCATAAGTTCAATTACTTTATAGCCATCAGAGTTTTCGTCAGGGCGATGCATGTACCTCTCTGTATAAACAGCATCTGTAAATAAAAGCAGCAACATTGATTCTGTTATTGAAAGCATTATTCTGTGATGAGTTCAGAAATACAAATAAAAAACTAGATATGTATACGTTGCAACATGGATACACCAATCGACTGCTCTACAGCATAAGTAGACGATAAGTAACGGTCCTGATGCAGATGTCAATCACAGCTTTTAAGGACACATTGCGCAGCCTCCTTCAGAGATTTATATTCGTGAAAAAATGGGATAACTTTTCACAGGCAAGAATGTGTTGTTTTTGTATTAACACAGTATTACAGATTTTTAAAATACAGTAACTTCTTCACGTTGTGATTGGTAACGCTTTCATTTTTGTGTATTTTGTAAGAAGTTATAATGTTTGGGTTTATACAAAAGCAAGTAACATTTGATAATATTAAAAACATGCATATTACACTGCAAAAAAATAATAATTTTCAAGAAAAATTGTCTTAGTATTTTTGTCTTGTTTCAGTAAAAATATCTAAAAATTATTAAATCAAGATGCTTCCTCTAGATGAGCAAAACGACCCAAGAAAATCAGTCTAGTTTTTAGACCAAAAATATCAAATTCAAGTGATTTTGTGCATAAAACAAGCAACAAAATCTGCAACATTTTACTTAAATTTTCTTTTTATGCACAAAATCACTTAAATTTGATATTTTTCGTCTAAAAACTAGACTTATTTTCTTGGGTCGTTTTGCTCATCAAAAAGCATATTATTTAAGAAGTTTTAGATATTTTTACTGAAAAATACTAAGACAATTTTTTCTTAAATCATTTTTTTGCAGTGCACTGGCTTTTATCTGAATTTCCAGGCTGCATACGTCATCAAAACTGTCTTATTTCAAAATATTAGCAATTACAAAGTTGACTATTATTCTTAGTTAATGGTAAATTGTTGTAATATGCTTATGAATTGCATATGTAATGCTCAGTTAACTTAAATAAATGAGGCTTGATGACGTATTCAGCGACCTACACTGCCTTAGACCCTTCCAATATGGCGGACAACTTGCATATAATAGCCCATAGAAACAGCTGCTAATGACGTGTATATATATATATGAAGAGTTTGGTTCCAAAACGCAATAAATCCATTTTGACAAATTTCGGTAAAAACGTGTTTTCTATACCAAGAAAGTGACAAGATGAAAACAACTATTTTCTGTTACAAACTTTCACATAGCATCTTTAGGTTATAAAAACATAAAAAATTCAAATCCATAACTTGATTTTCAAATATTTATTATAAAAACGAATTCTTTTTTCCACAAAATGCAATAAATCCATTACAAGTTTTTTATTTCAAAATGCTATAAATCTATTAAATCAATGTATAAATGTGCATTCATCTTTACCATTTTATATTTATTTAGTTGACTAGTGGTATACAATGACTAAAAAAATAAACATTAATGGCATTAACCAAAACACTTACTTTGTTATATTAAGAACACAATGTGTTAGCATGAGAAGCTTGATGCTGTCTGGAGAACAAGCAACCGAATGCCTCTCGCGGAAATTATTAGCTGTTGATGGCTTACGTTTCTTTCCCGTCACAGAAAACCATCACAGGTTTGGCAATGCTATTAAAGTATTATTTTGTTTTGTTTGTTGATCACGAAGTACAAAGTAGATGAGGAAAACTAGGACTCCGTGTACTCAGCGCGCCGCCATGTTTGTTTACATTGCGTGAATGGTCCGCTGTAATATCAGAAATGGATTTATTGCGTTCTGTAAAAAAGGAGAAGTGGCGTTTGTCGCATTTTGGGAAAAAAGGGAGAAAAGATGACAGAATATCACGGCGGATATTGGATTTTGCGCAAAATTAATTATTTACTTTTAACTACTCACCTGATATAATATTGATTTTGGCAGTAACTCATTTTTTTCAAAAATGGCGTTTATCGCGTTTTGGAACCAAACTCTTCATATATATATATATATATATGATCAGAAAACAGTGACATCACATACCATAATACTCCCACTTAGCAACAGGAGCCACAGCAATTCCACATTTAAACAGGCCACTTCCTGATCCCAGAACCATTGAGGTCACATATCCACCATATGACTGTAATCGAGACAAATGTTTTGTGAATTAATGTGACTGCTTTATGAAAGCATGTAAAGAAATATCTTAATCTAGAAATTAATTGTTGAAAATTCTTGATATTCAATAAGTGTAAATGTATTACTTACTGTATGTTTTGTGCAAATGCAATGCTAATCTGTTTCTGCTTTTAAAAATGCTGGTTTGTTTTAACCCAATGCTGGGTGAATATTGGACAGCAGCACACATGTTGAGTTATAAATAAACCTATGCTGGGATGCTGGTTGGAAAGGTAAAGCATACGTTTATTTAAAACCTAACATGTGATTGTCCAATATTAACTCTTAAACATTATTAACTTAAAACAACCCATCATTTCAAAAGTGTGCTGTATTGTTGCTGGGGTGTTTTGGGTGGTTGGTAGTTGCAGGCGGTTGCTAGGGTACTGTGTGGATGCTAGGGTGTTGCTTAGGTGTTTTAGGGTGTTATGGATTAGAGCTGGCTAGGATGTTGCATTTGCTTGAGTGTACTAAATGGTTGCCAGGCAACACAAAGTTCATCTTTCATCTTAAACAAATCGAGTTTGGCATTTTATCGAGCCAACATGATGAAACTAAGGATATAAAGACCTGTTGGCATGTTATACACTAATTTTTGGAATTTAATGTACAAAAGCTGTCGATGGGATGATTTACCCTTTCAAAAGGTACACACCAGAAGGGTGCATGTTAGTACCTCACAGGTAAATGTTGGTACCATCTGGGGACCTTAAATGGTACTGTCCCAGTGACAGCGTTTGTACAATTTCTTCTGAAAGTGTATCAAAAGATTCTGTGGAAAACATTTTACTCACCCAACCCCATATAGCAATTCTGTCTTTGTCAATAAAACCCATTTCAATGAATTTTCTGAAATTAGACACAAACACACATGAAAAGCAGCATTTGGTATAGCTGTTAATGTTGAAAGATATTAAAAGCTATCACTTCTTATTTAACTCAAGTGACCGTAACTCTTTTTAACACAGACTACATGACTCTTTCTTACAAGCTGCATTGAAAAAAATGATTCATTGAATTTAATCAATTTTTTTAAGGTAAGTGGTTGCAATCAATTTATTTAAGCTACATTTAAACAAAAAAGAATAGTAACATAAAATAAAATGTAAAACTTTTGTTTAAATGTAGCTTAAATAAATTGATTGCAACCACTTACCTTAAAATTTTTTATTAAATTCAATGAATCATTTTTTTCAGTGTGTCAGATGTGACTCATGTCTCTAGCGTTATATATTACACTAAATGATTGTAGCTCATCGTCACCCATCTGAAGCACAGGCAGCAGGTGTGACGTTAGCACGGAGCGTGTGCACATCGTTCGCTTTGGCTCACCTCACGGCCGAGATCTGATCTTCCACCTCATACGTTCCCAGTCGCTCATAGATGGCGTGCATTATCTCATCTCCCTGGAAACCGCTTCCCCTGCCATCAAAGCTGGCGATGATGATCTGCTCTGTACTGCACAAGTACGTGGCCCACTCCAGTCGGAAAACATAGTCTGTGTTCTGGCTCGCTGGACCCCCGTACCTTTATTTTGAACGGTTATAATAAAGACATGGTTAAAATGCCTACTATATTTTTGTAATTTTTCAACTGTATAAGGGAAAAAAATGATTTAAATAGCATTGTGCTCATTCTTTTATGCATGCATTTATTAAGACCAATTGATACTAGATGGGGTATTTGTATTTTCAAAAAAACATTTGTTACATCACAGGACCTAGTGATATCAAAAGGTGTTTATGCTTTTACATTTGAACAATATTGGACAAACAGACTGATTATATTACCCGGGTTGATAATCATGTTTTGTTTATTTAAGATAAATAATTGATTGATTTTTTGGTCATTTTATTTTTTATGCATTTATGTATGTTTAAATAAAAAAAACTAAAAGATATATGAAGAATGACTTCATACCACTGATACTGTAGATTAGTGTTTCATACTTAAAATCAGGTACTGTAAAAGACATACGTGAACCTGGGCCACAAAACTGGGTCATAATTAACACGGGTATGTTTGAAGCAATAGCCAGACATAAATCATTGGGATATTAGTTAAAGATAATGTTTTATGAAGATATTTTGTACATTTCTTACCATAAATATCTCAAAACTTTATCATTAGTAATATAAGTACTTTACTTGGACAACTTTAAAGCTAATTTTCTCAATATTTTCACCCCCTGATTCTTAGCTAATATCCTAACAAACCATACATCTATGGAAAGCTTATTTATGCACCTTTCAGATTATGTATAAATCTCAATTTCTCAAAAAAAAAACAAGAAAAAAAAACGGTCCAAGGTTACATACAGTACACTCTAATGCTGCGTTTACACCAGCCGCAGTAGAGGTGTCAAGCGCGAGTGATTTCAATGTTAAGTCAATGTGAAGACGTGTTGGAGGTCTCGCGGTGGGAATGAGCCGTTTCGTGCGGCGCGGTAGAGGCGTTTCCGCCTCAGTCGCGCGTTTAGTTCGCGGCAAATGCGCGAGTTGAAAAATTTTAACTTTGGCGAAAAAATGTGCCTCGTTAACCAATCAGGAGCTTGCTTTAGTAGTGACGTGATTACAGAAAGTGAGCAGAGTTGCAGAAGCACCTCCCATGACGCAAATTTCCACGTGAATGTCTCGATGACTAGAATTTCACACGCGAATGAAACGAGTACACTCTAACTGTTCAAGCAAACTAGGCGCGGTAGACACGATTTTAACGCCTCAAACGCAGCTGGTGTAAACCCACAGTAATGCTGTGTTTACACCAGCCGCAGTAGAGGCGTCAAGCGCAAGTGAAGTCAATGTGAAGATTCGTTGATGCTCATCTGGAGGTCTCGCGGCGCGAATGAGGCATTTAGCACAGCGCTGTAGAATTGAGCGTCTGGCGTGGTACACGTAAATGGTGCTTTTTGTGCATTTTGTGTTTGTCGTGAATTTGTGGCTGAAGCCTGAGTTGAAAAATTTGAACTTTGGCGGATTTTCGCGCCTTAACCAATCAGGAGCCTGCTTGCTGCTGTGGCGGCAGCCCCGCCCGGAGTCACTCATTCAACATGAAGGAATGCTTGATATTGTCACCCGGAGCTATACGACACAAATTCTTATTTTTATAGAGACAGGAATAAAAAGGACCTCACTTGGAATAGTTTCAGTGAAGACATTGAGCAACCTGGTAAGTTGTAAATGAAGAGTTTCGTTGCAAAACGAGATAAATCCATTTTTTAACATTTTTGTCAAAACATGTTTATTATTATGTTATCATGTTATTATTTTGTTTTATGGTGCTACTTAGCTGTATTTTTTAAGTTATGAAGGTTTAAATCAAAACAAACCAACTGCAGTTGCATTGAAATTAATTGGAATGCACAACCAAAAAAACGCGATTTATGAACAATTAAAAAAACGGTGGTTATCTCGTTTTCCAATAAAACTCTTCAAATACACATTTCACTTTTGAGTCACGTGACGTTTATCGACCCACAGCGTTCCCGTCATTTTTTAAACTATTTTCCCCCTATAGTAAGGTTACCAAATACAAAACCGTTAACTCTCTTGATGAATGCACGATGAACATCAGCCATCTTGCAAACAGACAACCGGATAGCACTTGCCCCTTCCACAAGAAGCGGATTTCACCTCTGCTTGCTTTTTCCGCGCCTCTACTTCGCTCTAGACACGCAAATGCATTCAAACTGTTCAAGCGGCAAACTTGACGCGGTAGACACGATTTTGATTCCTCAAATGCGGCTGGGGTAAACGCAGCATTAGAAATAGAGGTACAAATGCTGTCACTGGGATAGTACCCTAATTGGTACAGATATATACTTTTCAGGTACCAGTGTATACATTTGAGGTACCAATATGCACCTTCTAGCTACAAAAGTGTACTTTTTGAAAAGGTACCGCCCCAGTGACAACTTTTGTACCTTCATGTACCTTTTCTGAGAGTGTATAGTCAGGTAAATCTCTTTTTTTTCCAAAACAAATTCATTACACAATAATAGAACCTTACACTTGAATAAAAAGTGGATATTTTTTGGAGGAGTCAAAATTTGGTGGGAACATCATCTTGTACCAGAGATCTGTAGAAAGATCATCAAACAGGATTAGATGATAGGATTCTCAAATCACTGAATGCTTTACATGGTTTTAAGTACCGAATCCTGCGATCTTCATGGTGGAGTGCTTGATAGTGGGCATGAGAAGTTCAGTGGTCAGAATGCTTTTCAGTTTCTCATTGTCCTCCAAAATCTGAATTGCTAAAAAAGGACAGCATGAATTCACTTCAAATCATAGATGAGACAGTCCTGTCATCATTGATCTACCCTAATTCCAAACCTCACGCTAAAGAAGACCACTATAAAGGATTTTGAGGAATCTTCATGCAGATCTTCTACAATGACAGGTCTGACCCACATAAGATTGATAGATAAAGTAACATCAGACAGGTTTCAAATGACATGAGGGTCAGGAATAATGACCAAACCTTTAGCAGGACCTCGGTTGTCCATCAGTGTAAACAATGGAAGTCCTGGTCCTGTAAGATTACACTTTATTAGTGAACTGTCATGTTGTGATGCCTGATCGGATCATCTGAGGTTTCCACAGGTTGTTGTTTTGTGTGAGCAGGTGTAAAAGCGTGTGCACTAACCGTAACAGTCCATGCGGAAGTAGGAGGCGTCAGTGCTGAAGTAAGCCGAGTTATACTGACATCTGTCCTGGTACAGGGAGCAGGTGACGCACTCGGGTGTAGAGTGACCATCTTTTGTGATCGAAATCCTGAGAAATAAAATGTTTTTAGATATTACATAATAAATCAGCCTTCGATTTTTAATGTGATATCATTCTCTGAAGAAAAACCAGCCTACATTTAAGCTTGTCAGAAATCAGCTTTTTCTAGCACTAGTGTTGTAGTACTCATCGAGACCAGTCTAGACCAATCTCAAGACCATTTTCTGATTATCTTGGTCTTGGTCACGACTGTCATTAATCAGACTTTGTGGTCTCGGGATTTTAATTCAAGACCGGTCCGACCGGTCAATTACATGAAATTGCTGTGCATCGTCTGATTTATGTGTTAACATCTTTAATGTCATTGGATGTAAAACTTCTGGCTTTAAAAGCATTTCTTATTGATTTCTTTTGGTACTCTTGTGCCAGTAAGATATAGGGAATTGTCCAAAAAGAAATCTGTCAATAATTTACAGGGCTCCAGACTAACTTTTTTCACTAGGAGCACATTGGCCCCCAACTGAAAATTTTAGGGGCACAACCAGAAAATTTAGGGGCACATACCGTAAATCAACATGCTAACCAAATATTCCGATTTCTACTAAGTAATACACTGTATCACTAAGAAATACTTTGATGATTGATGCAGAAAGTACAATTCAGTGTCACATCACAAACAAAAAGGTCTAATTTACTGGTCGCACATCTGCGACTGGATGTAAAATTCAGTGGCACACTCTCAAATTTTGGTGGCAAAATTGCACCATTTGGTGGCAGTCTGGAGCCCTGATTTGATACGAAGGCCCATATCCAAGATGTAATTCCATGCATTGTATGATGGTCTTTGTCTTGGTTTAGGTGGTCTCAACTACAACACTGCCTAGCTCTAAAACTGTCAACAGATATCAGACTAACCAGCCAGACAAAACTGTGAGACCGGCTAAACACTTAAGACTTTCCGTCATGTCACTGTCTAGGTTAAGTATAGACCCGATATAGTCAGGCTATGAGTAACCCACTTCTAGCTAAAATAAACTTCAATTTGGTTACATGTCGTTTTTCCTTACATAAATAGTGAGATTAACAGAAATATCAAATTTAAGTGATTTTGTGCACAAAACAAGCAAAAATATCTGTCAATGGGGTAAGCAAAAAAATCTTAAATTTTTTTCTTAAACACTAAATTCAAGAAAAATTCAAGAAAAATGTGCTCACCCCATTGGCAGTTCCCGCCTGCTTTATGCACAAAATCACCCAAATTCGATATTTTTGGTCTTATTTTCTTGGGTGGTTTTGCTCATCAAGAAAAAACATCTTAATTTAAGAATTTTTAGATTTTTTTACTGAAAACAAGACAAAACTGCTAAGAACTTTTTTCTTGAAAATAATTTTTTACAGTGTATTTTCTTAATTGGATGCAAAAATACCTTGTGCACATGCTTGAATTAAGTGCTTAAGAAAAAATAAAAACTTTTCTCACCCCATTGGCAGATATTTTTGCTTGTTTTAAGCACAAAATCACTTAAATTGTATATTTTTGTCTAATAACTAGACTTATTTTCTTAGGTAATTTTGCTCATCAAGAAAATGCATATTATTTTAATTTTTTTTAGATATTTTGAAAACAAGACAAAAATACTAAGTATGAAAGTAATTTTTTGCAGTGTGTTTCATAACATTACATAAAGCAATTAAATAGCGTGGTGCCTTTCGACGAGAGATCCTGTGCACTGCGTTGCCAAGTCCTCTGCGTTTGGCAAAGTTCAGATTTGGGCTTTTTAAACTGTTTCCGAAAGCAGATTTTTTTCTGCGGGTTAAAGATGAAAAGACTTCATTGATTAGTTATTGGTATTTGAGCTCTGAATAGTCTTTGGGATGCTTTTGGATAGTGGGCTGGTTTTAATACGAAAATCTGGCAACTCTGACTGTGTGCTTAGGCAGATGTTTGGTTTGGATTATATAGAATGTACATGTAAATGTGTACATGTATTGTATTATAAACTGTCTTGTCATAACCTGCAATCGGATTAAATTCAGTCATATTGACAAAATTTTGTGCATTTCAGTGAATCATTACATTTTTTTTTCTACTTAAATTTTCACTGTCAGCCCAAATTTTGCCTGGTTTTAGCCTAGACATTTGTATGGCTATTAGATATTTTTAACTAAAAATTGCTTGGGTAGTTTAAAATGCTCTTATCTCTGATCTTATCTTATACAGAGCGGATGTCAGATGGTTGACATACAGTACAGTACAAAGAAAGATACAGTATGGTTACTTGTAAAGGTTTCTTTGTCCAGGTCTTCCCATGTGTTCATTACTCACATAATATCTGTGGAAACACATACCGTATAAGAGATGTGCAGCAATAAGAAACAAGATACGTTTATCTACATATAATACTCACATTGCATCTTTGGTTACTTTAGAGATGTATATCACTTCCCATTTGCCTGAGGTTATGGCTGTTGCTTTTCCCTAAAAAACAACAAAGTTGACTGACCAATAACTAGTAATGCTTGTACCACAGTGTTTGTTCGAGTGTTATATTTCATTGTTACTGGCACACCTCAGCTTAATTAATCTGAGCTTTACACATGAATGACAGAAAAAAACTTACTCCAGTCACATAGTGGAGATGTTTGTAACCAGCGTCATTACTCATAACCTTGTAAAAACTCAAGTTGTCCTCAGTAAAGTAAGGAGGTAAAGGGAAGTACTGTAATAAACACACATGATTTCACATGATCAGCACATTCAGTGAACATCAGGACGTTCTGAAGGGTTTATGTGATTGCTGTCACTCACCCGACCAACCCAGCCAGTTTTGCTCTTCTGATAAAATTTCTGTTCAAAACCCAGAAAAAAATACATTTATATCCACAATATACAGTAGTGTTAGTGTATATCAAGGTTTCATCTGACACATTTTTAAGGAACTGGAATCTCACCGAGTTTTCTGTCCAGCTGGTGCCGTCATAGTCGTAGATCTGCAGGAGGACTTGGTCCTGTCTGCGAGGCTGCCATTGTACGGCCAGTCGTGTTTCTGTGATCCATGTGACCGAGCTGAGGTAGTGATCTCTGAGAAAGAGCAAATGAAATGACATTATGAATTCAGACGAATTGCATTATTAGCGTGTAAATTAGGACGCACCCCTCTCCGATGGTATTTGGCACCACAACTTCCGAAAGCTTGGATATATTTTCTGTATCGATCACAAACAGCTTTGCTCTGGGAATGACACTGCCTGCCTTGTAAAGAGAAATACATCACAATCCAAATGTATTTTTGTAAAGAAAACACATTAAAGTCAGCTAATTTAACCCACATCTATCTATTACAGTTCTTTAAAGCAAAAATGTATTTTGAAAAATATAAGGTGTACCTGACCCTAGTATATTATACTGAATATATAGTAAGCCATGCTATAGCTTGTTTATATTATGTAACATTATTAAATAGATAATAATGAATCATTTACTTTTGGGTAGGGAATAGATACTGTCTTGGGGTACTGGTCATCTCCATACATCGTGTATTCAATTTTCTGAACTCCAGTGTCGTTAATTTGTAGATATGCCAGATATTTTCCTTCTGGAGACCACCATACGGCTTCATTGGAGGCGAAAATTTCCTCTATGATCAAAAATGGATGGAAACAGGATTAGGTGATGTAAATAAAAACTGTATATTAACATATAGGGTCTTCTGTATGTCAGTACGATTTGATGTTGTGAATAAATGAGTTACCTTCGTAAACCCAGTCTGGTATTCCATTGAGAATCAGATTTTCTTTTCCATTGTGGGTAACTTGTAGTGGCTCAGCGGTGGCGTTCATTTTGAGGTAAATATTAAAATCCCAGACATAAGCCATTAGGATGGACAATATCAAGATATTAGAGACTCCTCTCGAAATAAAAGATCCCAGAATAAAAAGTTAATGTTCAAGAATTTTTTTAATGATAAACTTTAAACACTGCAAAAAATGATTTTCAAGAAAAAGAATTCTTAGTATTTTTGTCTTGTTTTCAGTAAAAATATCTAGAAATTCTTAAATTAAGATGCTTTTTCTTGTTGAGCAAAATTAAGAAAATAAGTCTAGTTTTTAGACAAAAAATATACAACTTAAAGGGGTGGTTCAATGGTATTTCATGCATTCTGACTTATTAACACAATTATAGAGTTGTATCCTCATGCTAAACATAGACAAAGTGTCAAAAAAGCAGCTGGGCATGTTACAGAGTATTTCTGTGCAAATGCACTTCCCTAGGGTTAGTATAAGTTTCGGAAAGTGTTTTTTTTTTCGATTACAGGTTCAGCTGACGTTTCAGGGGTTTCTATACGTATCACTTCTTTTTATGGGCACTTCCCCCGCCCACCCGTCAATCAGCGAGAGACGATACAAACATTCACATTACGCGACAGCTTTGTTTAATTTCAAAACTCAACAATGGCATGAATGAAGAAGTGTGTTTTTGGTTGAAGAAATCCAGCCTTATGGAAACAATAGATATAGTTTATTATCCGAGGTAGCAGCAGAGTTTTGCGTGTGTGTTTGATGCGCTGGATTTCATTGAAAAGTCCCAACCGGGTCATGAGTTGCATGCGGTAAGTAAGACTTCTGTCTTATGCTGGAAATAGGTGCGTGCATATTATATAAACGACACAAACATGTAGTGAATCATAAGTTAAACAGTGTTGTATAGTGTTGCATGACTCGTACTCGCTCCTCCCGCGGCAGTAACTCCTCCTTCTTCATTTTATTGTATGTTATCGGAAAAATTTGGTAAAGTTAATCTTTCTTTTATAAATCTGACAAAACTAAAGACTCTTCAGAGATATAAAGGATGTCATACTACTCTATAGGTACTCCAGATTAACATCAGAAATGCAGAAACAGCTTGTGTTGTGTGAGCTTTAAGTGAATTTCTGCTTAAAACAAGCTAAACTATCTGCCAATACGGGTGAGAAACTTGTTCTTAGGTGTTTAAGAAAAAGAAAACTTATATTTAGATTTTTTTCTTACCCCATTGGCAGATATTTTTGCTTGTTTTAAGCTCATATTTACTTAAATTGTATATTTTTTTGTCTAAAAACAAGACTTATTTTTCTTAGGTCATTTTGCTCATCAAGAAATCTTAATTTAAGAATTTTTAGATATTTCTACTGACAACAAGACAAAAATACTAAGTAAGAAAGTAAGTCATTTTTTGCAGTGAAGATAGATCATGAGCTACAGTTATAAGATGCATTTTCTTGATATGCAAAATGACCTAAGAAAATAAATCTAGTTTTTAGACAAAAAACAAAAACAAAACAAAACATAACATTTAAGTGAATTTGTACTTAAAACAAGCATAAAATCTGCCAACGTGGTAAGCTAGATTTTCTTGAATAAAAAAAATTGTTCTTACCCAATTGGCAGATTATGTTATTTCTAATAACATTTCTCACTTAAATTTTATGTTTTTTTTTGTTTTGTTAAAAAACTAGCTTTATTTTCTTAAGTTCTTTTTTTGCTCATCAAGAAAATGCATCTTGATTTAAGAATTTCTAGATGTTTGTACTGAAAACAAGAAAAAATATTCCAAATGATCAACTAGAAGTCAAGTTATATTAAAGTCATTTCTTTTTTGCAGTGTATTCACTTTTATAAAAGCCACAAACCAACATGAAGCATCTTGTAAAAAGTGTTTACTGTGTTGGAGTTTGGAAAGTTACTTTTTATTTGGAATTTTCTTAGTTGGAAAACTGGACATTATCGCAATAGTAAGAAGAATATCTGGAGTATGTTACTCACCATTTTCTGTCCCTTTGGTGCACAAACTAAGAGTTGTGTAGAAGGTGGAATTTGCCCCTTGGAGATAAAATCCCTTATAAAAATAATGAGACATATTATTTTGTGGTGAGTAGCAGAAGTACTGCATTTATGACTAACGTATATAATGAATTACTGTAATGTCCATTGCTTTCCCAGGATCTGAAAAAATATTTAGATGTTATATATTTTGACTCACTGAGACTCCATGTCGTAAATATGATAGGAGGCATTGAATGAATGTCTCCAGTGCTGTTGAAGAATTTCAACTAGGTTAGAGATTTCAGCATAAGTAATCAGTTTATAGTATGTACATCGTGGGTTTTACTGTAGTGATTTTAGGTTACCTTTGAGTAGTTGCTTTCAAAGATGACATATTTTCTGTCTGCCAACAAAATGTAATTTGATGCATCAACTTTAGCCTGTAAATCAAATGAATCAACCGAGGAACTGAGATGGTAGCATGTACAGTTACATAATAATGGCTTAATAGCCTATAAGATACTTTTTATAAAAAAAAAATGAAGGACCATACAATGTGTTCTCTTACAAATGTTGTGTTGCTCAGGAATATTGAGTTATTCATAGTTTCAACATTGTAAAGGTAAACAAAATCCTCACTGGTTTTGTGGAGGTATTCATTGTCTGTTGGTAAAGAGACAGAGCATTGTTTGTGCCAGGGTGAAACCGAGGTCATTACATAAAAAAACATAAACCAGGTGTCTTTAGGTGTCATACCTGATATCCAGTAGAGATTGTAGGTTTTATACCTGATAGTATCATTGTAAAAATCGTCAAAAGAAAATGTTCTCTTTGAAACAGAATCAACTTCTGAAAACAAAGTGAGGGAAGAAAGTTATATCTCAGGTTTCAATACTAAAAGAAAAGAAATATATAATAAAAAATACAATAAAATAAAGTTAAAATATTTATATTGAAATACAGCACTAGTACTAAAATGTACTACTGCAAAAAATTATTTTCAAGAAGAAATTTTCTTAGTATTTTTGTCTTGTTTTCAGTAAAAATATCAAACAATTCTTAAATTAAGATGCTTTTTTTTGATGAGCAAAACGACCAAAGAAAATAAGTCTAGTTTTAGACCAAAAATATAAAATTTTATTAATTTTGAGCATAAAACAAGCTAAAAAATCTGCCAATGAGGTAAGTAAATTTTTCTTGAATTATTCTTGAATTTAGTGTTTAAGAAAAACGTTTAAATGTTTTTATATATTTTTACTGAAAACAAGACAAAAATACTTATAATTTTTTTTCTTGAAAATCATGTTTTGCAGTGTACTATCTTAAAATAAAAACTAAAAACGATATATTGCAGAATAAGACATTGCCACATCAATAATTCCTAATAATGCCTGTTGTGTTCACATGGGGGCGCTGCTGGGAAAATTTCCATTCAAATTTATTTAATCTGTTTATAGGAACAAATACGAGAAATCATTTATTAATGTCAATGGTGAAAAGACAACGTAAATAGGTTGTGTCTTGCTTTATAAATTAGGATAACAACACTTAACTCGACTTGACAGATGCGCCCATAAGCTTCCTTCAAATGTTTTTACATTGCTCTCAAATGTTTAAAACACAGACATTAATATATGCATTAATAATCAGTTAACACATCTGAGGAGATTTAAGGAGCTGTCACTCACTGTTGGCGTAAATCGCCGTGAGAATAATGATGAGCGTGATGACGACAACAGCCGTGAGCAGCGCCACGCACACCTTGTTACAGCCCTACAGGTAAGGAAAAAAACCCACTGCGCTTTACAAACCATCACACATCAACAAGTTTTACCAAAACAATCATCCATTTATTAAAGACATCAGATAATTCATTTAAAGCATGTTCAATCTTTGTTACCCTGCTTGCATAAAGTTTTCTACTCAGAAACCCACCGTGCACGAGACGCAAACTTGTCACTCACCATAGTTGCGCAGGGGCTTAATAAAGCGCATCCAAACTTCAGGAATCTTCAGTTTGCTGACGTGTCTCACTTCTCTGCATTCAGGCGTACCAAAACAGGTTCTACTAAACATATATCCATACGATATAGCGCGATATATGTGAGAGGACGGATAGTTGCGCTTTATGCCGTCCGACTGCTGTTTTCAAAGTTATAAAGTTACTTCCTCTGATGTATCATGACTCAGTGTCGTCGGATGATTTGCTCAGCAGTTCGCATAAGTTTCCATCGCAGTGTCTTTAGGATGAGATTGACTTCATGAACGCCTCACTGTGCAGCTCGACTGCATTGACTTCAGCAGCTGAAGCGTCTGCACGGAGATATACGATGACAGGTTTTGTTTTGCCACAATAAGGATCAGTTTGTTCTCATGCATACAATGGGATATACAGTATGTCTATCACGATTAGTGTAATTCATCTGTTTTGTATACCCAAGAGGACACTTTTATTGCTTAGAGATGTTGATCTTTCATAGGAAATTTAAAGGGGACATTTCACAAGACTTTTTTAAAAGATGTCAAATAAATCTTTGGTGTCCCCAGAGTACATATGTGAAGTTTTAGATCAAAATATCCTATAGATAAGCAAGTTAAAATTGTCACTTAGGTGTGTGCAAAAAACCGTTTTGGGTGTGTCCTTTAACATGCAAATGAGTTGATCTATGCACTAAATTGGTTGGATAGTCCAGATTAGGGGGTGGTATTATAATTAGATCCCCTTCTGACATCTCCAGGGGAGCCGGATTTCAATGACCTATTTTTCACATGCTTGTAGAGAATGGTTTACCAAAACTAAGTTACTGGGTTGAACTTATTCACATTTTTTAGGTTAATGAAAGCACTGGGGACCCATTTATAGCACTTAAACATGGGAAAAGTCAAATTTTCATGGTATGTCCCCTTTTAAACGGTAGCCGCCTAGCAATGAAATCATGATCCCACCCTCCATTCAAATCGCCATCTAAAGTCACGCATCTTTCAAAACACCCCAGATAGCAATTACATTTGGCCCGGATCCGTTTTAAGCCCCTTGCCTCCGTTTCTATCTTAGAGACGTTTTTTGATTGTGAACCAGATAGAGGTTTCAGCTTAAACATCTAACTGCCATCAGTTTAGTATTTATATAATTTTACAGATGTGGCCCAGATCACTTTTCCCAAAGGTAACCGAAAGACATTAGCTGTGTTTGGTTATGATTTGGTCCAGATGATTTTGGTGCAATGAATCTGAGCCGATACTGATGATCAGGCGGTGCTGGATCGGCGCTGGCACATATCCGCAACAATCCCTAAAAACAGACCAGAAACGGCTTCGGTCTGATGTGCTTTGGGACTCAGGAATGAGTCCGGCTCTGTTTTTTTTTGGGTTGCGGTCCTGTTCCGTTACAGCGTCCAGTGGCTATCTTGAACATGCACAGATCAGACGGTCACATCTCATGTCTCATTCACCAGTGAGAAAACTTTGCAGTACAAAATGAATAACATTATCAAAATAACCAACATAAACAACTGGTTTACATCAGAATTAGTTAAAGCACACTTTCGCTTGTGTAGACGTAGTAACTATATCATTACGCTTATCCGTGAACAAACACAAATTTCATAAGTAACACAATGTCTCATCAAAGTAGAATATATGAATCCATCTCAATACACACATATCGTGTACCTACCTTACCAAAATAAACAGTGCAACAACCCTTTCAGACCTTTTGCCTCCTGCAGCTGTTTGCATCTTGTGGTAAAGCAGTAAAGTTACCGATGTTCATTTGGGTTTTTGCTCTTTGCTGATCCAGGCAGTTTTTGCTGTTGTTGTTATAAAAAAATGTATTTCATTTTGTGGCTCCTGTGCAGGTTGTCAATTCAGCAGAAAAAATTGCTATTCTCTCGGTTTACAGACAGGAGGTAAGGGGCACGTAAACGCGCCGATGACGTATGGTGTCTGCGTGGACTAGCTGCATTGGTGGTGGGCATTTAAATTACGCTTACGGTTGAGGGACAAAAAAGGCAACGTCCGTTCGGACCGAGCTCTATGATTGGTTGAACGTTATTTGGTCCTACGCCTTTCACAGATGACATAAATTTCTCCAAATACATTTAAAGGAGCAGTGAATCAAAAACTAAATTTTAACTTGATAATTTGTTATATAAGAGGTCATCATACTTAAATGAACATCCTGCAAGTTTCAGAACTGAAAACGTCCGTGCTACTGAAATATAACCGTTTTTGGCACCAAGGCAGCTAAACACTCCAGTGAGGAATTCGGAAATCAATGACGTCAAAGTTGAATTGAAACACCTCCCCATAACCGAAAGGACAAGTCTACTTTTGTAGCCCCGCCTACAGCTTTGTGTGACACACGTGTGTCTCAACGAGTAAACATGTCTTTAAAGATTGACAAATGTAACCAAAATGAATTTTAAATAAATTTTTTCTGAGAGACTTTTATTTTGACGCGGTGATCTGTTATGATACCATGGAAACGCATTTTCGGTTGTGGAAGAACCGCGTGGGAACAAAACAGAAGCTAAATACTTCAATTCGGAGGCTTGCAACATAACATTAGCAATATGCTTGGATAAAGTTTGCTTTTGAAGAAGTTCCAGCTGGTATGGGAAGTGTTTGTTAACGTTGTGGACATGGATTCATTTGTAAAGAAGTCGATGCTGGATTTGCAGAGAGACTCAGTCAGAAGCACCACTTATATTGGATCTGACAACAATGACACAGCAGTATAATACACAGTAAGACATTTTACTTTATTTAAGTTACTGCGTTTTACTATTGCTTTGTTAAAAGAGATTGCTTAATGTGTCCTGTTGTAACATCCGTGTCTAAACACGTTTGTTTGACTGTTTTAATTTACTAAAAACATTAAACGATTAATAAAGGTACAACACTTAACAATACGACTGTAATTTAAAGGTAGAAATATACAAAGTTAGTTATAAGGAAGGATTTATCAACCGCAGTTTAGATTCTGATGCCCGTTTACTGTGTTGTATACGGTAATTTAGGCGAATTGTGTTTGAAAGGTCAAACACTCAACAAAGCTTATTTTTTATCATATAACTGTGGTATTTAACATTACGTGAATGTAAAAGCAACCTCACAAGCACAATAGAAATATACAAAGTTATTGATAAGGATTTATTAGCCGCAGTTTAGATTCGGATGCACGCTTACTGTGTTTTATACGGTAATTTAGTCACGTCGAGTTTTGTTTCTTCTTTAATATACGTATTGTCATTTATGTGTATCATCTTTAGCACCCAGAATCTTTTGTGTCTCAAACATATTTGTGTTCGGCTGCTATTTTTATCACATTAATGTTTTTTAAAACATTTCCCTACATGTAATGACGGGGAATGAAGCTGTCCAATCATAGCAGTGGGTGTTTACGTTCAAGTCTTCAATGCGGCCCGCCCCTTCAAACGAACCATTTCTCAAGACAGCCACTAATCCATGTTACAAAATAGCGTATTACTTATTGCTTTTGATGTTTTTGAATGTAAAAACCATGCGAACATCATAAGTAGACATCAGACAACAGTATAAAACAATAAAATCGACAAATTCACCGCCCCTTTAAACAACTTAACACAGTGATTGCTATCAGGATGCAAGGAGACATTTAACCAGCATAACTATAAATGTTTCAGGATCAAATGTGATACCCTGCCTTTAAGGGAGTCAGATGTGTTTCATTTTTGTCTCAGAAGTCACTGACAAAAGTTGTTTACATGTATGTAGATTGTATATGTAAAATAATCTGGATTTGGGTCAATTTGATGTTGAGTTCATAATGTTGAACTTTTGCTCTCAAATTTGCTGAGTTTGTAAAACTCTTAAAAGATCTCTTCTGAAATTCATAATGTCTGCACATGTATCAACAACACTGACAATAAAGAAATGTTGAGCATATCAAACTTTTGACTCGCAGTGAAGGTGTTTATAGGAAGTATTGTGTGTGAAACAGGCAAAACCTGTTCATTTTCCTGAACTGAAGTCATGCATAATGATAGGGAAGTTTTGCAGTATGACAACTGTCAGGTTCTGTTTGTTCAGGATGCCAATACCTCATGAGAACACTTGAACAGGTGTGTGAGATTGTCCCTGATGATCCATTTTTTCCCATTAATGCATGATTCATTATCACCAATAAATATTGCTCATGCAAAAAAAAAGAGAGTAAACATATGATACATCAATTTGCATTTTTATTTATTTAGTTTAAAAAGCACAACGTATGAGACCCACATATACAGTACAGGCATATACAGAGCGCTTGCATAAATCACTGCTGTTGATAGACTGTAATTGCATAGCATCACAGTGGTTTAATCTATATGCTGTATTTACAGCAAAATCTTTATACATTCATCATCTAAACTGTTTATCTCTATATTATGAGATATCTTCCACCACCGCTTGTAACCCTATCTTAGGCAAAGGCAGAGAAACACCCCGCAAGACAGCTTGCCAGTCCATCACAGGGCTCAGTGCAAAATTTGTGGGAATTATGGATGATGTCATTAACATGTTGATGTACAGTCATTACAATAGCACTGATATATAGGGCTGGGTATCGATTCAGATGTTCCAGATCGATTCGATTTCGATTCACAGGCTACCAAATCTATTCGATTTCGATTCTCGATCTGATTCCGATTCTCAGGTAGTTTTTTATACTCGATTCTCGATTCGACAGAAGTTTACAAGTGGGTAATTAATAAAAAGAAATTAAAAGCCACAACACTAGTGTCGTCGTCTTGCTTGCGAAGTCTAAAATGCTTCTATACCTCTGACTTTTTATGTGAAGGTGGCATCAATGTCGATGAAGCACCTGAAACCGTCATTTTAAGCACTGAATGAATGAATGACAGGCTCGCCTCTCGCTCCTTGGTAACATTGCACAAGGCAAAAAAGAGGGTGAAATATACTGGAGAAGACTAGTAATTAGATTAACGTTAATCTTACGTTCAATGTTTGCGGAAATAAATATTTAAAAAAGCGATTCGCGGCCTTGAGAATCGATTTCGAATCGACCATGTAAAAAAATCTGATTAATCGAAAAATCGCTTTTTTTGCCCAGCCCTACTGATATAGGAAACTGACCAAACAGTCATTGGTGCCATTGGTACATTGCACAGTGATTCTTGTGAATGGCATGAGTCCAAAATGGCGTCAAGACCGGAAGCTAGTTAATATAGTTTATAACGTTTAAAATATGTGTTTTTCTTAATATATTGCATGCATTGATTTTAGGGATGGGCATTTTCCAGTAATTTACTATTCGAATATTTTAGCTCATAAAGAACGAATATTCGAATATTCGTTTATTTAAATTATGTTAATTAAGACATGCATGTTTTGTATTTTTCATTTTGTCATAATTTCACAGAAGGCTTACAATTAGGAAATATCCACAACAAGCTAAACTTATATTCTGTGTGTATATATTTTCGAATAGCATTTTTTAAATTCGAATTATTATTGCCGATCGAATATTCGAATATCCGTGGCCATCCCTAATTGATTTCCCGCAAAATACTTTCATTAACTCATTTGAGTCGTGTGGATTACCTCTGTAAAGGATGAATGCACTTTTGGGGTTTAAAGTCAGAAGTTGTTCCCTGATCCCTGTTTTCTACAATTTATAAAGCTTGGAAGAGCAAGTACATTTACAGTACTAAAATAACTCCAAATGTGCTTGTATGAAAGATGATGTACATATGTTTCCCAGATTACTTGAGGGTGAGTAAATTATGGGGTAATTATGATATTTGCCTTGAGTATCGCTTAAAGCACGTTCTGTGATGTTTTCTTCATATACTGTAATCATCACCCTACAAAATGTAAAGAACATTCTGTGAAAAGTAAGATTATATCAAATATTGAAATTAATGATTAAATCAAACTTGTTGCTCTTAATAATAAATTATGAGTCTTCTTTAGCCTGGATTTCACAGTCACAATTATCAGAATTGGGTGCAATGTAAACAACACCTGAAAACAAGCGTTTTGCTCAGCAGATGCACAAAGTATTTTTAATTTTTAGTAAATCATCAGAAAAGTAAGTTATCTAAATGTTAATATCCGAATCAAAACAAAAGCTTTGGATGATAAAAATGAGGAAACTGAACAGTTTGATGAAAGACACAGTGCATGCAACAGAACAGACTTGATAGTTTCTGCATCTCACAGATGATTTCATTGTGTCAGAGATGATTTCAATCCTTCTTCTGAAGTTTGGGTTCATTCAATGTCACTGTCCTCATCCCCGAGATCTGCGTGTTGCGTGTAATCAAATGAAGAGAAGTGTATGGGCAGCTCGGTCCATTTGTTGTACGTTTTCTTCTTAGATTTGTATGTGACCACAAAGTTCTTGATGTGGAGACAGGGACACTCCATGCTTTTATACAGCATCATTGAACCCCACGGCTGTGTATGAATGAGACAAAACATTTAAAATGAATGCATATGGTACTTAAGTACACGGTGTGCACAACTATTAGGCAAGTTGTGTCTTTGAGGATTACTCCCGGTACTGTACAACTACAGTGCTCCTGGTCAACTCAAAATGTTAACAAACCCTCAAATCTGAACATTTATGTCGTAAAAGGGAAGTTTTGTCTTTCTTAAGAGAATATTTATATGTACATCGTTATTAGGCAACTATTAGTGTGCAGAATTATTATGCAACTACATAAAAAACAAAGATTTTCCCATCTCACTTGCTTGAAGAAAGTATCTTCTAAAAATGTTCAGTAGGTCTGAGAGTTGTTTTTTATTTCCATTTTTAACCCACAAAGGTCCAGCTAGCTCGTCTTTAATAATACCTGTCAGTGCCTGCCTGCCTGTAGGGTAGAAAACACTTTCTTTAAGCAGTGGTACAGGAAAAGGTTTGCATCTTTTCAAGAGTATATTGGTCACTGAGTTTTATTTTTTTTTTTATTTCAGAAATGTTTATTTGTAAATGTAGAGTTTGTTTATTATTCTCACTTTAACAGGTGAAAAAAACAAGTGAGATGGGAAAATCTTTATTTTTTTATTTAGTTGCATAATAATTCTGTACACTAATAGTTGCCTAATAACGGTGTACATAGAAATATTCTCTTAAGAAAGACAAAACTTCCCTTTTACTACATAAATGTTCAGGTTTGAGGGTTTGTTAACATTTTGAATTGACCAAGAGCACTTTAGTTGTACAATAACAAAAGTAATCCTCAAAAATACAACCTGCCTAGTAATTGTGCACACGGTGTATATCTTCAACCCTAAAAGGGAGTGTGTACAATTTTTCTTGTAAATCTAAATTTGATCTTTGATAGGAGTTTTTTTTACTGGTTTGCAGGGGTGCGGGAAGATGTTTTAGGTTGGGGGTGCTGTGTACACTCTAAAAAAACAAACGGTGCTATATAGCACCAAAACAATTGCTTTGGATCGTAACGATAGAAGAACCATTTTAGTGCCATATAGCACCGGTGAAGAACCAGTGAAGAACCAGTGAAGCACCAGTGAAGCACCAGTGAAGCACCAGTGTAGAACCATAAAGGGGCCATATAGCACCACATATGGTTCTACATAGCACTATATGGTTCTACACAGGTGCTTCACTGGTGCTTCACTGGTTCTTCACCGGTGCTATATGGCACTAAAATGGTTCTTCTATCGTTACGATCCAAAGCAATTGTTTTGGTGCTATATAGCACCGTTTGTTTTTTTAGAGTGTATCGTTACGATCCAAAGCAACTGTTTTGGTGCTATATAGCACCTTTTGTTTTTTAGAGTGTATATGGATGTAATCAGCTATGACGTCTGTAAATCTTTTTAATTTCCTCTCTAAATGAATTAAAATTAAACTCTCTTGATGTGTCTGCATGTAAAATTCACTTTAGACTTTTGGCAGATTGTTAAGCGCCTGTAGCTGAGTTTCCATCGAAACGTGAAGCGAATATTTTCAAATTTCGCAAAAAAAGAAAAACAAACAAATGTAAACTAGGTGCGTTTCCATCAAGTTGTTCGAGCGAATGACGATGGTATTGGTAATCTAGTAACCAACAGTAATTTAAACAAGGCATGCGTAGAAAATTGAGACATGACTGCATTTAGTTTATGATTGGGCAAGTTATAAATTGATAGTAGGGCAGCAGGGCAGCTTGTAATTGCCAAACTAAATGCTATACACTGAAGAAATGCAGGCCCTAGTAGCAAGGGCATTGCGACGACGTCGAGCCCAATATAAGACGATCAGTCACGTGGGTTTAATGTTTTGCTATGTCATGATTATTCAGCAAATGTGTTTCTATCTCCCATTATTCACATTTACTCTTTTTCGCATAAGTCAAAAACCACCTCAAGAGAGCGTAAACGTTTATTGTGAATTAAGGATTTTTTTTTTAGAAATTTGGGGTTTTCATTACTCGTTTCTTATGTGAAACCTCAAAAATGCGCATAAAATTGGGGTAATGGAAACCCAGCTTGTGACGAGGACACGAGTTCAGCCTCCGCAGTTATCTATACTTTATATTGGCAGATACTAGTTGCACCTCAGTATTTCTGTACCTTGAGAGTAAAGGATTATATTTATTAAAAATGGATGCTGCATTATTGGGAGAATAAAAAGGCCTTTCTGCACTGACTCATAAACACTTTAAATCTGAATAAACACTCTTTGGGCACTTAATTTCCACTTTTTGAAAATTGTCTTATTGAAAATAGAATTAAATTAAGTTTTGATGTGATATGTGATAGAAAAAGAGAGAAGAGCGAGGCCATCAAAAGACGGATTTGAACCGTGGACATTGCGTCAAAGCCAGATCTTACTCACTTCTGTCTGACTAACCGAAGATATTGAATTCTGTGTGTCATTTTTAACTTTATTTTAAAAACCAGACATTGGTGGGTGGAACTACAGCGTTTAACAAGAAGCGATGCTATTTGCACAGAGTATAGAGACCATGAAAAATAATTATAAATGAACCAATTTATGTTGCATTTATGATCCTGTAAAAGGATCAAGGAGTGCTGCAGCTCTGCCACTGTGGCTCTGTATATTTCAGTTGTTTAATGTTGTTATGCATGACCCATTTTCTCACCTAATACATCTGCACTCAATATGTGACAGTCAAGAAAATGTTAACTCTTAGCTATAACTGAAAGAAGTTTTTCTGAATGGAAAAACTATTAAAAATCCATCTCTTCCACAAATACTTGACATAGATATTGACCGCATTTCTTTTCCTTTATTCATAAAAAAGTCCACTAAACGAGGCCATAACTCTAAAACAAGACTAATAAAACCCCATATCGGGCTATTAATTCCCAAACACAGAGTTAAGAGTAAAAGATAAGTATCGCAATGTTCACTCGCTCGACCCTCCTCCTGAGGTTTCCGAGGAATAGGGTGTCGAGTAAGGGAGTAGTATGAAGCCTAGACAGGAATGAGGGAGATGGCTGATGCAGTCTCTTCCCCGTCTCCCTTACTCAACCGGTTTTTGATGACGCTCGGTGGGTATCGAGGTGTAGTCGACTCTGGTTCTTGTAAAGGATTCAGTGCGCCGACATAAACTAACTCTTTCTTTTCTGGCGAAAACTTGTATCTTGTTATAGGCATCTTTTGTACTATTGCCTCCCTATGACACATCGCTTTTATTGTTTCCTAATTAGGGTTGCACAACGATTAATTGCGATCAATCCACAGCAGAACAAAAGTTTTTGTTTACATCATAAATGTATGTGAACTGTGTATAATATATATATATAAATATGCACACATACATGTATAATTTTAAGAAAAAAAAAATATATATATATTATAAATTATAAATATACAAATGTATATAATGACAAATGTAAACATTTCTTACATATATACATGCATGTGTGTGCATTTATTTATACAAAGTTATTATACAGAGTTCACACAAATATATGATGTAAACAAAAACCCCTACTCTGCTATAGATTATCGCGATTAATCGTTATGCATCCTTATTCGTAATCTTTGTAAGTCGCTTTAGACAAAAGTGCATGGTAAATGCCTAAATGTAAAAAGTGAAGTCAATACCGACCCCTCCACATTTTTTACATGCGATGACGCCGTTGGTCTCATAGTCCAGCTGTCTCTCCTGCAGTGAGACGTTCTCTCGTCTTATAAACAGCGTGCTGCCGAGTCAACAACAGATTTATCATTACTATCTTCTTCATCATCAGGTTCATACACAAACAGACAATTAAACCATATTTAATGACTCTTGTTTTACCTGAACGTCTCGCTGACGTTGACATGGTGCATGTTTTCGATGATCTCAATGTCTTCTCCAGAGCAAACAAACACAGCGCACTGTCTGCAGCTCAGACTGATTTGAGATGGAGGTTCTTTTATCATTCCCTTCTGCTGTTTCTTCTTCGTTTTGAGCTTCTCCTCCAATATGGCCTGGGTTTGAAACTCTTTGATCTACTCAAAAAAAAAAAAAAAAATCTGGATTATTTATGTTAACACTGACATAAAGCGTAAGCAATATTAATATAGATGCAGGGTTATGTGTAGTGCTGTACTGAAGAACAAAAGTTGAATCTCACTTTCTTCTCATAGTCGGCTCGATTCATCTTGCACACTTTGGCGATGGCTTTGCTCATCATTTTCTCCCTGTATTCATTAACGCTCTCTCTCTCTGCCACGCCAGATCCCGACTCGGCCACTAGCGTGTAACTGCTGTCCTCAGCTCGCCCTCGACCTCTGGCCTGCAAAGAGGAAAACATCACAACATCTCAGTTAAGATGTGCATCACAATATGTGTCTCTCTTTACATAAATGAGGCTGATAGTATGACCACACCTGAATCATGGCGATCTCATTGGTCACGAGGCCATAGCGTATGACAAAATTACAGTCTGCGATGTCCAGCCCCTCTTCTGCCACAGTGGTGGCGATCAGCAGGTTAATCTCACCTTCGTGAAACTTGTTTAACACATCCCTCTGCTCCGCCTGTAGACAGAGTCAAATAGCCGATAAGGTGAGAACAGCAATTATTTTAAAAATATTTGTAGTTTAAACAAGTTTAAAGTCCACCTGTGGGGAAAATCAAGTTTTTAATGTTGTTATGACTATGTGGTGTTTTCAATATGTTTTAAGATAAACCATGTGGTTTAAAGAGCCTATGTTTTTTATATCACAAAATTGTAACCAATCGCGTCAATGTGCAGGGCGGGACTTTTTTTGTCATACTCATATCATTAACCAGTCCTTCCAGAAAAATGCAGACTTTTTTATGATTGTTGCAGGCAAAAATCCTTGATCTTGCGGCAACTTTTTCTTTAAAGGTGACATAGAATGATTGAACGGGGTATTTATCCTTGTTCTGTGATGTGACATGTAGACCAAAAAATTTTTGTTTGGGTCTGTAATGCCTTAGAAGCTTCATAAAAACCCCTCTCAGATAGCTCTATTAGGGTGGGGGAATTTTAAACAAGTGGTTTTGCACCTATTTGGCTCCCCCTACTGGCTTAACTTGCAATCTCATTACTGATTGGCTGACTTTGCTGCCACTCAAAAAATGTAGCCAATTATTTTAAAGTGGAGGGGCAGTTAGATGCCTGTGATGTCATAAGCATCAGTTTTTCAGATTGGGCTGTTTTCTGGCTGACATTTCTAAAAGAGGAATTTCTAGAGACTGAGATGTTTAGCATCTCTAACACTTTTTGTATGTTTGTGAATGCGAGTAGACTACCATTATTCAACAAAGACAATGTAAAATGGTTTTTCATTCTCTGTCCCCTTTAAAAATGTGATGGAATATGTGGGATATTTTTGTAAGTTTATTGAAATTGCGGGAAATTGCCAAAATTGCAGGAACATGCAAAAACTGTGTGAACTTGCAAAAACTGTTTGCAGCTTTTCATTGATGTTCATGTCGCGTAATTACGTCACTTCCTAACATTCCCATGACAACAGGGGGCATGGCTGCGCATGTGTGAAGTAAATGCAACATTTTTCAACTTTCTGCTAAGATATATATGACTTTTTATACAAAAATGTGGGGATTATAAAATCATGCAAGAAAAATAAAAAATATGCACGTTTAAACCACAACTTCTCGTCTTCCTCCAGTTCTTCTCGACTGAACAAAGAAAGACATCAACATTTTTGATGACATGGTGGTGAGTAAATTATTTGGATTTTTTTAAGAAAATGGACTAATCCTTTAAGCTAGCATTCTGTGGCATGACAGAAATTAAATGCTTTAAGCAAAAAACATGTGCGTCACATTTTTGCTGTTAAGCATGTCAGAAAACATTACTGTGAACATGATTGTTGCTTTTTTAAAAGAAACATAAGGATACAGTAAAGTCATTTATTGTTCTGTGTCATCTGTTTGGCTGAAACAGATGTTAGTTAAACCCAAAAGCAGAAAAATAAGTCACTGAGTTTAAGATGGCTCTTACAGGGGTCATTGGTTTCACCAGGCTCTGATCTCCTCCACCAATCAGATATTTGGCTCTGACTCCAATTTCATCAAACTTGGGGTTTTCTTGAATCCATTGGCAGAGCGCGATGGCGCTGAGACGAGTCTGTGTGAACATGATGCCTCTCGCCTTCTCCCTGCTGCTAAATTCCTTCAGGATGTTTGCTTTTAGCTGCGCTAGAATATTATTTTCATATTGCGGCTTTCCCATCAGCTCCTGCAGCTTTGCTTTTTTGTCTGTTGTGCAAAAGAAAAGAGCATAAGGGACATTAGAGAGAAATTAAAGGCTAAAATCTGTGCATTTGCTGAAGCTTTGCTAGATTCTGGAGAACATCTGCTGGATGAGTTGTTGTGATTATTTACCTTTAAACAAATTGAAGAGGAATCGCTCTGTGTCTGTGATCGTAATATTATCTTCACTATCAGGAGTGGATTTTGTCTTGAGCTCTTCTGTGTGATATTTGTCGAGAAAGCAGAAAGCGTCTGACATGCGTAGGGTGTTACTCTGATGAAGAGCCTCGTTGTATTGACGGAGATGCTCTGCACACACGCGGACCTTCTGGTTCTCTTCTTTAGCAGCTGTTGAGAAACAAACACATACCTGTTAGATATATATATTTTTAAAAACAGTCAATGATCAGGGCAGATTATATCCTGGCAATTCAAAGGGGCGGGAAAAAGCATCAGAACTCATGCTGTGTGATTTTTTTTTTTTAATGGGTGACAATGAAGATATTTAATATTACCAAGATGCATCATGATATAAATGCAGGAGATTGCAATGGTCAATATGGCCACTCTAGTCCCGCCTTCCTGTAAAGAGAGCCAATCATCAACTGTTATAGAATGACGTGCCCTGTTGGAGGGACTTTGTGCATGCGCAGTATATGACAGTCTTGTAACAAGACCTGGAGGCATTGCAAACATAATGGCACGACTTCCTTACAGGGGCCATGGCATGAAAATCTGACCTTTTCCATGTTTAAGTGCTATGATTGGGTCCCTGGTGCTTCTATCAACCTAGACAATGTGAAAAAGATCAACCCAGTAACTTAGTTTTGGGAAACCATTCTCTATAAGCACATGAAAAATAGGTTGTTGAAATTTGGCTCTCCTTATGATGTCATAAGGAGATCTTACTATAATAATACCACCCCTTAATCTGCATTATCCAATCACAGCACTGCCATTTAATGCAGAGAGAGAGAGAGAGAGAGAGAGAGAGAGAGAATAATTCACAGCACAATTAAGTTTCAATTACAACAAACGACCATCATTGTGATCAGTGTTTGAATTTCATCAGCTCATTTGCATTTAAAAGGACACACCCAAAACGGCACATTTTTGCACACACCTACAAAGTGGCAAGTTTAACATGCTATAAATTATTTATATGGTATTTTGAGATAAAACTTCCCATATGTACCAAGGAGGATTAGGGCCAAGCTAAAACAAAAAAACAAAACCATCCCGATTAAAGTCATCAAAATGCGAGAATAAAGTCATTATTTAATGAGAAAAAAGTCAGAATAAATATAATTTAGAGAATAAAGTCGTTATTTAACGAGAATAAAGTCGTTATTTGACGAGAATCAAGTCGTTATTTAAGGGGAATCAAGTCGTTATTTAAGGGGAATCAAGTCGTTATTTAACGGGAATCAAGTCGTTATTTAACGGGAATCAAGTCGTTATTTAACGCGAATCAAGTCGTTATTTAACGCGAATCAAGTCGTTATTTAACGCGAATCAAGTCGTTATTTAACGCGAATCAAGTCGTTATTTAACGCGAATCAAGTCGTTATTTAACGCGAATCAAGTCGTTATTTAACGCGAATCAAGTCGTTATTTAACGCGAATCAAGTCGTTATTTAACGCGAATCAAGTCGTTATTTAACGCGAATCAAGTCGTTATTTAACGCGAATCAAGTCGTTATTAAACGCGAATCAAGTCGTTATTAAACGCGAATCAAGTCGTTATTTAACGCGAATCAAGTCGTTATTTAACGCGAATCAAGTCGTTATTTAACGCGAATCAAGTCGTTATTTAACGCGAATCAAGTCGTTATTTAACGCGAATCAAGTCGTTATTTAACGCGAATCAAGTCGTTATTTAACGCGAATCAAGTCGTTATTTAACGCGAATCAAGTCGTTATTTAACGCGAATCAAGTCGTTATTTAACGCGAATCAAGTCGTTATTTAACGCGAATCAAGTCGTTATTTAACGCGAATCAAGTCGTTATTAAACGCGAATCAAGTCGTTATTAAACGCGAATCAAGTCGTTATTAAACGCGAATCAAGTCGTTATTTAACGCGAATCAAGTCGTTATTTAACGCGAATCAAGTCGTTATTTAACGCGAATCAAGTCGTTATTTAACGCGAATCAAGTCGTTATTTAACGCGAATCAAGTCGTTATTTAACGCGAATCAAGTCGTTATTTAACGCGAATCAAGTCGTTATTTAACGCGAATCAAGTCGTTATTTAACGCGAATCAAGTCGTTATTTAACGCGAATCAAGTCGTTATTTAACGCGAATCAAGTCGTTATTTAACGCGAATCAAGTCGTTACAAAGTAAAGAATAAGCCGAAACTGAATATATTGACTTCATTCTTGAAACATAACGACTTTATTCTCTAAATTATATTTATTCGGACTTTTTTCTCATTAAATAATGACTTTAATCTCGCATTTTTATGACTTTAATCTCAAGATGGTTTTATTATTTTATTTTACCCTGGCCCTAATCCTCCTCGGTACATATGTGCTCTGGGGACACCAAAGATTTATTTGACATCTAAAAAAAGTGACATGGCCCCTTTAAAAAGACTTTGATAACAATGACAACAGAATTTCATTTTGGACGCTCTGCAATTCTAGGACTTTATTATGATATAATAATTTGAAACAAGGAGTAAAAAGTATTATCTGTTGATATTGGTAGATGTCATTCTAAGTAATTGAATATTGGGATGATTGGCATATAAATTTTGTATCAGTGCATTCCTAATATACAACCTATGACTTTCATAGATTTAGAATCAAATAACACTGTCTTCATTTTATAAATTAAATATAATTATATACAGGGTGCGATTTGCCGGGGGGGATGCGTGGGATTTCCCCCTTTCTGGTCAATGTATCCCTGCCTCTGCTTAATTATTTTTATCCCCGGTGGGGATAAATTTATCCCTCTCTCAAAGTGATCAGTGCTACTACACTAGTGGCGAGACGGATCACAAAACTTATCACGGATCCGTGGTTTGATTAAAGTCAATTTTGTTTTAAAATGCGCTACTTTGGCTGGCTCTGATACAGCTGCCGCGCAGCATTTCTGTATTCACCACTCTGAAGACTTGATCAATGCCCCGCCCACGGCGCTATCTGATTGGTTACAGACCAGGTTACATCTCACGAGTAATAGCCTATCAACACTTGCGAGATGGTTATGGAGCTGTGTGTCGAAAAGATGAAATGCAGCATATTCAGCCGCATATTAATAAAGCGGGAATAAAGATCACAATCTGATTATCTGTTTATGATGACAAGCAGAGTTAGTGTCCCAGTCACACCATTGAGAATGGCAGAAGTTACACACATGATAAATGCCGGTGAGGCGTTTAGCGAGGCGCGGGCGCGTCCAGTTTGCGCAAATGAGGCTAAAGTGACTAACACATAATGCATCTGACTTTTCTATAATTTCACTGTAAATCACTGTAAAGCATCGCGGTGTAAAGTTAATGTTATTACTTTAAAAGCAGCATTAAAACGGTTTCTACTGTAATGGTTTAACTTTGCAATCAATACATTGTTCATATTTATGTTTAAGTTGACACTACATTGTGCCATATAGTTTTGCCATTCAAGATTTAATTATTGCGTGTTTTTTCGTTGTGCATGATCAAAGTTCATATGTGTGGGGAAAAAAAAAGCTATTACAGTAAAAATATTGCGTTAGGCTGCTTCATGAGTTAATAAGAAAAAAGATTTTACAATTCCTGCAAATGCAGTGATGAGTTCATGTTCTCATGATTTATTTTATGAATTAAAATGTTTTAAAATGTGCTGTGGACAGAGACGCATTATGTCAAGAATTATAAAAAATCGTCAATAAGCTCATAATTTGTGCTAAAATAGTATAAATCTTTAGTTTTAAAACTATTTTGACAAGCTGGTTATATTTTTATGTTTCTGCGCAAGTTCAGCAGACAGTGAGGTTCGGGTTTGTTCCGATCAGAGCTCGTGAGTGGGGAGCGCATTTCTGAATATTAGAAATATTTAAATTAGAAAAATATTTTTAAAAATAATAATATTATAATGGATTTTTGTTTAGGTCGGACAATAATTACCAAATTTCTCTCTCATATTGCTCTTCATAACCACTGAAAACAATCAAAAAAGTTAAAACTAGTGGTGGGTACAAAATGACTCATGACGAAATATGGTGGGTACCCACCGTCGCCGAAATCGACGCCTATGAAAACATCCCCCCCTCTGTTTTTTTCACAAATCGCACCCTGATTATATATATTTTTTAAAGCTATAGAAGTGATTTGCTTATGTCTTTTATGTTTGACTAACATAATGACACAAACATAAGCAGATTTATGTACTGTCTCTTTAAGACCAGATAAACACGGACCCAGATAGCCTACTGACTTCTTTCTGAACTGTTTACGTTCATTTAAGACCTAATAACTGATCGTTTTCATGAGAAGACTGTGGTATAAGATAATTGTTTTGTCCTGTAATGCGAAGAGAGATTCCATGTTCACGCTCTTTTTTTAAAAAAAAGTGCCTCTCTGTGCGTGTGCTTTTAACTGCGTTACCATTGGAGTATGTGTATGTCTGTGTGCACAGAAAACAGCTCACTTTAACATCTTCTTGCGCTCAAATTGTTAAAAATCACTTGAATTTTAATGATGTGTATTTATTAAAGCGATTATTATAATGTAGGCTATGTATTTTTTTCTGATTTCACACAAAATATTTGTGTCTCTCTTTTGTGTCCCTTAAATATTTATCAGTAGTTGTCCGATCACAGTTTTGTTATGTCTAGTTATTTCTTCTATGTGCCATTAATAGATTTTTTCCTTGGTTTTGTAGTGTTTTTATAGGGATTAATAGGCTGCATTGCAAGCATTTAATTTCTAAAAAGTTCATGCCTACTTTGTGTTGCACAGATAGTTTTGATAAATTAGTTCTACTAGAGTCATTATGTAAATCTTTTTTTTGTCTGGAACGTAAACAACTTTCCATATCCTGCATATATATAAGGAAATAAAAAACTGCATTTATCCTTCGATTGTATTCTGCAAAGTAATACCAAAGTCTTTATAAGGAAGTCGTGTCAGTGCGCCCCGCCATATTTGCAATGTCTTCCGGTCTTGCTGATTCAAGACTTGATCGGTCAGATACTGTGCATGTGCAAAGTCCTTCCCCCCCAATGATATTTTTTAACAGTTGGTGATTGGCTCTTTTTACTGGAAGGCATGACTAGAGCGGCCATACTGACCATTCAGATTAATACCAGTGATGCATCTTGTTGAATATATTTAATATCTTTGGTAAAGCTCGAGTTGTCTTACCATTTTGCTCTTTCTGTACAACCCATTGTTCATAGTTTTGTGTGCCAGGTTCACAGAGAGGCTTCAGCTCGGCATGTGTGTGGATTTCATCCATAATTTTTTTGATGACGTCTCCAAATGGATCCTTTAACATGATACAGAAACAAACCACTTTACATATTTTACAATATTGCATCTCTTTATTAAATGAAGTAACTCACATATTGGTGTTTAGTTTAATATAAAATCATAAAAATAAGCAGATTTTTAAATTTCTAAGATTTCCTAAATGTTGCTAGGATGTTATTTATGGTTGTTAGGTGGTTGCTTACTTTTAAAAGCAATTAGTGTTAAAAGCGTAATGAAAAAGAAAGTGTTTAATTTCTATGTCGCTAACAGAAATGAAATAATTTATGTGTAATTATTTAGTATTAAACAGCCCAATCTGCCATGCCCTGACCCGTTTTAGACCATACAGACCAATATTAGAGAGTCTTTGGTAATGACACAGAAATCAGACACTTCACCTATCCAACTTTTTTTGGAAATTATGAGACATGAGCGGAAATACCTCCTTCCTCTCTTCTGCTATTGCAATCCTTTTATAAGGCTTTTTTGGCTCCTCCTCAGAATTTTTTGTTTTAATTGTAAAGGCGTCCAGATTTCCGCAGATCTGTAATACATCAATATAATGAGACACATACTGATGAACTCCAGATGAATAACAGATGACCACAGTTACACTCCAAAGCACCTCTGTCCGACACATGAAAGTGCTCGGGTCAAACACATTGACCCTGAACAATACTGCTACCCAGAGAAACAAGCAAATCACTGCTACAGATTCATGGTAAAACATAGTAATAATGGAAACGCAGGGTCTAAATAAAGCTTTAAATAATTCTTCTTCTGGACAGAAAAGCATGCAAGGCATGCAGAGGTTTATGTGTCCTCGGGCGCTGGGGCCATGTGGAACATTGGAAACAGCTTGTAGATTAGTTAGAGAGATTTGAGATGTTGGAGAGGGGTATGTGTGAAAAAAAAACGTTCGGAAAGTGTTAATTCAGGAAAAGGAGACTCTTTTACTGTAGTTATCTCCTATGTGCATAAGTGGTTTCCTGTACGTGTGTTTTTGACATTGGGTGGGCACTGTGTATATGGTTGAAGTTTATCTCATACTAGAAAAATATAGTACACTTTTTTTTCGCATTTTCTGCTGACCAGCATTGTAGCCAGATGTTGCCGCATACGACTACTGAATAATGGGAAACTTTTTAACTCTTTCGCCACCAGCATTTTTCATGATTTTAACAAAAGTTTAATGCCTTCCAGAAAATGCTCCTTTTTAAATATATAAACATACAATATATGAAATAAAAGAACAGACCCTCTGCTTTCAAACAAAAAAATCTGTTTCATCCTACCTTCTTGTGTTCTGTTTTTATCACCTCTCAAATATGTGTAGGTTTCATCAAAAACACAAAATTTTTTGCAAAAAGCTGAGATAATTCCATTTTTGTGAAGGACTTTTGATAGAGATCAGATGCAGAGCGATCTTTAAAACATACATGGACATACAGCTGTTTGCCCTAGAGCAATACTTCCGGTTTTTATAAGTTGCGGAATAGCGCCTGGTGGATAATAGCGGTATTGCAGATTGACGAGATAACTCGTCAATGGCGGGGAAAGAGTTAAAATGAAAATACTCTCACACATGCAGTAAGCACAATAAAACGAGTGCTCTGGTTATTCTTTCTGTCTTCTGAAGATGGTTTGTGAACAACCTGCAATTTTTAAAGGAGAAATTAATGAATACATGAAAATTCTCTGTTTACAGCCCTCATGCCACAACGGATGTCTATGACTTGCTTTCTCTAGTTAAAAAAAGTCATTTAATATTAAAATGCCATAATGTTATTTTCTATATGGGGGTTAACATGAAGAAACTCCTTAAAGCACATACTGTACATCCATACATTATTTTAATAACATTTCCTCTTTTCCCGCCATTGACAAGGCAGATAGGTTAGTTAGGCTGTTTTCATTTAAACTACTTGTAAATGACTTAATGCTTATTTAAAAAAACACTTCCCTGCCAATAACGAGTTTTATGGCAATCTGTACTATTATCCACCAGGTGGCGCTCTTACCAACTTGTAAAACACTGAAGCAACCCCATATGCTGCGTTTACACCAGCCGCGGTAGAGGCGTCAAGCGCGAGTTATTTCAATGTTAAGTCAACGTCAAGAGACGTTGATGTGCGTCTGAAGGTCTCACGGCGCGGTAGACGCAATTCCACCTCATTCGAAAATCCGCCAAAGTTCAAATTTTTTAACTCGGGCGTCAGCCGCAAATTCGCGCTAAACGCAAAATGTACAAAAAGCACCATTCGCGCGTATCCTGCCCGACGCTCAATTCATGCCATTCACAATGGTGCTTTTTGTACATTTTGCGTTTAGCGCGAATTTGCGGCTGACGCCCGAGTTAAAAAATTTGAACCTTGGCGGATCTTCGCGCCGCGTTAACCAATCAGGAGCCTGCTTCCTGCTGTGGCAGCAGCCCCGCCCCGAGTCACTCATTCAACATGAAGGAACGCTTGATATTGTCCGTGAGCAGTCACCAGGAGCTATATGACACAAGTTCTTATTTCTACAGAGACAGGAATAAAAAGGACCTCGCTTGGAAGAGTGTCAGTGAGGACTTTGGGCAACCTGGTAAGTTGTAAATACACATTTCACTTTTGAGTCACGTGACGTTTATCGACCCGTGCCATTTATTTTCCCCCTACAGTAAGGTTACCAAATACAAACCGGTAACTCTGTCGATAAATGCACAATCAACATCAGCCATCCTGCAAACAGACAACCGCATAGCACTTGCCCCTCCCACAAGAAGCATTTTTTTTACATTTTTACATTTTTTTACATTACATTTTTAGGTTGTAAATTGTAAAGCACTCTCCTATTCCCCTCTTTGCAATCCGCTCATGCAGAGCTTCCTTGTCCAACGGATCTCAAATGCCATAGGGAATTAACAAAAATATCATGCTGATATACACTTGTATCATAATGCAAAACTACCAAAAACATCAGATCCTAACAATCGGAGATGATCAGACATGGTCAGGGATTTTTTTTACGAATCATTTATATTGATGTCTATAATTTCGTGAGCCTGGAGACTGCTGTGTACACTGTGAGTTTATACATATTTAGCTTTAATTTGCAATATGAATAAATAGTGCTCATAATTGGCTGTTTAAATAATATCTTCTATTAAAATAAATGGGGACTTGGACCAGGAAATGGTATTCCTTACTTCATGACTTAAGCCGATATCTCTTAGCATCACTTACTCAGAGAACAAGGTTTCTTTACCTGTAAAATGTGTTCTTCTGCTTTCTGTTGGGTTTTGGCTCCTCCCACACCAGGTGAGGCGGTCAGGCCCAGAATCTGAGGAATGGGAACCGGGTCTTTTTGCTGCTTCACCAGTTGCTGGTTTCGATGTTTTTGTTTCAGGTAGCGAATCATGATATGATTATACACACCGCCCTTCTGCGTGTGGTGACATTCATCAATGACCATCAGGGTAAACTCTGCAGGTGTAACAAAATAAATCCTGTTTAATTTACTTTAAAATGAATATAAAACACATCCAGTTAGCTATGCTGCAATTCTTCTACTAGATTAGTAGAGTGGTTTATATAATGCTGCGTACACACCAAACACGAAGCATTGCGTTTCTCATTCACAGTGCTGAAGGAAAATGAGAGTGAACCCTTGAATTTAATAGCTTGTTGAACCTCCTTTGGCAGCAATTACTTCAAGCAAGCGTTTTTTTTCTGAATCATACTTGCACATCATTCAGAAGAAATGTTTTGCCTATTCCCCTTTTACAAAATTGCTTCAACTCTCTTGAGGTCATTCCACAGGCTCTGACTAGGCCACTCCAAATGGCACATTTTGTTTTTCGTGAGCCATTATGTGGTGGATTCACTTCAATGCTTAAGGTCATTGTCCTGCTGCATCAACCAACTTCTACTGAGCCTCAACTGGCAGACAGCCGTCCTGACATTATCCTGTAGGATATTTTGTTAAACCTGGGAATTAATTTTCCCCTTGATGATGGCAAGTGGTCCAGGCCCTAAGGCAGCAAAGCAGTACCAAATAATGATGTTCCCTCCACTATACTTCACTGTTGGGATGATGTTTTGATATCGGTAAGCTGTGCCCTTTTTGCGGCATAGTACTTTTCCCAGAAAAAACTTGTGGGTTCTGCTTTACTTGAATGAGTATTTTGCGTTGTGTCATCTTGGTTGTGCACCCTCTTCTAGGACGGATAGCTACAGTAATAAACAGTCTCCATTTATAGACTATTTGTCAAACTGTCGACTGATCTAAACATTTTGGTATTGTTTTGTATCCCTTTTTAGCCTTATGGAGTGCAACAACTCTTAATTGGATATCTTTAGAGAGCTCCTTCTTGCGAGGTATGGTTCATAAGAGCTGATGCTTCTTAAGGACAGCAATCTCAAAATGTTTGTGTCTTTTTATTAATCAAAGTAGCACTAAACCACACCTTTAAACTCATTTTATTTCATACACAAATTAGTTTTTAATAAAGTAATTTGTATATGGGTTTACTTAGATTTTCCTCCAGCACTGTGAATGTTTAATGGGTGTTTTAAAAAAACTAGAATTATTTGTGTGTCTGTGTTGTCAGCTTATGCACATTGTCTTTGTCTTTTGTTGTGACCTAGATGAGGATCAGATCACATTTTAATAGCAAATCACTGTTGAGACCAGTTTATTTATAGGGGTTCACATACTTTTTCTTGCCACTGTATATGACACTTAATCGTAGGACTGCATGACAATTATAATCAACCAAAAACTTATCTCTATACTTAGATAATACATACAGTAGTTAAGTTATATAATACATAGTTGATAAATCTAGCATAAACTATATGCTATAATATATATTTATGTTATATATTATGAAATATAAAGAACGAAAGAGATTAATAACAAAAACCCTGGGTCAGTTTTGCCAAAGTCTTTTTAAGAATATCATGTCACTGTACCGCCAAATTTGCAACGCCCCCAGGTCTTGTCCCTCCCCAAGAGGTTGTCATTCTTTAACGGTTGACGATTGGCTCTTTTTACCATTCTGAGTGTTGCGATCCCACCCATTCATTGCACTACCAGTGACGCATCTTGTTAGCAATAAATTTCTTTGGTTTTGCCCAACATGTGTTTCTAATCAACAAAGGCACAAAACCCTATCTGGCTGCACACCTCCAGTCCACTCCCTTCGTCTCAGTTTACAGTGTTTTTATCACGCTGCTTTTTTACGTTCCCAGGGATTTACAATAAACGGTGGAAGTCTGCATTTCACAGACCTGACAAAGGCGGTGGGTGATGGGGGCTCTGCCCACCTGGCCCCTGAGGGCCACACTAGGACATGCAATGGACAAGAGCCAATGACAGCAAATCTCCATTGAATTTGATCAGCCAGAGAACCGATCAGCAGTTGATGACTGAAACAGACACGTGGCCCATACGTCAAAAAAGAAAAGGGTGTAAGAGCCAAAAAGGGAAAAAACAAACAGCATATGCCGCGGGGGGAATTTTCACCTTGCAGTGAACGATGCCAGACAAACTCACAAGAGAGTCGAACCTGCCGCCAAAGACTGACGGGGAGGAAAACTGTCACAAGAAACCTCTAAGGAGCGACGTCGGTCTCATTTCCTTTTCTAGCAGAAGGTGAAAGTGAACTAGACCAAAAAAAACTGTTGGTGTTACAGAAAAGTAATACTATCAACGGTCACTGCAGTAGTGTTCAGTGAGCGATGCAAAATGTAACATACGCGATAATTTGACTCCGTCCTCGTCGCCATTCTTGGCTTTGGCCAAGGAGTTTTCCAGAATCTGTGCCGTGCAGATGATGATGTCATTTTGCTCCACAATTTGTGGGAAGGAGATTTTGAGCTGCGATGCACCACTGACCGGTTTCACAGAGTATTTGTGCTGTAGAAACTTCCCAAACTCGGCCTTGTAGTGCTGCTCAACCAGGGGCACCTGGAAAAATGTAAACATGTATAATTAGAGAAAGAAAGTTTGTCAAGGCAACTTTTTGATGTTACAAAGCTTTGACACCAAATGTAAAGGTTTATAAATCTAAGTGTCAATAAAGTAGATTGTATAGGCACACAGAATGGGTTTTTTGAGTTGTTACTGGTTTATTTTGAGTCATGCTTAGGGCATCTCTGTTACTAATATAGCGTGCCGTACACATTTAAAATAAGCTGGAGGTCTGTGCTGTGTTGGGAGCTTTAATAAAATATTTGGTTTTTGATTACCCCCACTGTGGTTTTAAGAACCAAATGTCAGAAACAGACATTGAGATCTTAGTTTTTTATTAAAGGTCCCTAAAAGGTCCCTGAAAAAATCAACCAAGACCAGCAAAAGCTGGTTTTAGATGGTCTCCCAGCTTGGTTTTAGCTGGTTCTGCTGGTGTAGCAAGCTGGTCTAGGTGTGTTTCGGTCACTTTTTAAGCTGGTCTAGCTGTGTCTTGGTCACTTTTTAAGCTGCTCTAGCTATCTTTTTGTCACTTTTTAAGCTGGTCTAGCGTTGTGGTCACTTTTTAAGCTGGTCTAGCTTTGTCTCATTCACTTTTTAAGCTGGTCTAGCTGTGTTGTGGTCACTTTTTAAGATGGTGTAGCTGTGTTTTGGTTTCTTTTTAAGCTGGTCTAGAGTGTCTTGGTCACTTTTTAAGCTGGTCTAGCTGTGTTGTGGTCACTTTTTAAGATGGTGTAGCTGTGTTTTGGTTTCTTTTTAAGCTGGTCTAGAGTGTCTTGGTCACTTTTTATGCTGGTCTAGCTGTGTTTTGGTCACTTTTTAAGATGGTGTAGCTGTGTTTTGGTTTCTTTTTAAGCTGGTCTAGAGTGTCTTGGTCACTTTTTATGCTGGTATAGCTGTGTTGTGGTCACTTTTTAAGATGGTGTAGCTGTGTTTTGGTTTCTTTTTAAGCTGGTCTAACTGTGTTGTGGTCACTTTTTAAGATGGTGTAGCTGTGTTTTGGTTTCTTTTTAAGCTGGTCTAGCTTTGTCTCGTTCACTTTTTAAGCTGCTCTAGCTGTGTTGTGGTCACTTTTTAAGATGGTGTAGCTGTGTTTTGGTTTCTTTTTAAGCTGGTCTAGAGTGTCTTGGTCACTTTTTAAGCTGGTCTAGCTGTGTTTTGGTCACTTTTTAAGATGGTGTAGCTGTGTTTTGGTTTCTTTTTAAGCTGGTCTAACTGTGTTGTGGTCACTTTTAAGCCGGTCTAGCTGTGTTTTGGTCACTTTTTAAGCTGGTCTAGCTGCATCTTGGTCACTTTTTAAACTGGTCTAGCTGCGTTTTGGTCACTTTTTAAGCTGCTCTAGCTGTGTTGTGGTCACTTTTTAAGCCGGTCTAGCTGTGTTTTGGTTTCTTTTTAAGCTGGTCTAGAGTGTTTTGGTCTCTTTTTAAGCCGGTCTAGGTGTGTTTTGGTCACTTTTTAAGCCGGTCTAGCTGTGTTTTGGTCTCTTGTTGAGCTGGTCTAGCTGTGTTTTGGTCTCTTTTTAAACTGGTCTAGCTGTATCTTGGTCTCTATTTAAGCTGGTCTAGCGGTGTTTTGGTCACTTTTTAAGATGGTCTAGCTTTGTTTTGGTCACTTTTTAAACTGGTCTAGCTGTGTTTTGGTCTCTTTTTAAACTAGTCTAGCTGTATCTTGGTCTCTTTTTAAGCTGGTCTAGCTGTGTTGTGGTCACTTTAAGATGGTGTAGCTGTGTTTTGGTCACTTTTTAAGCTGATCTAGCTGTATCTTGGTCTCTTTTTAAGCCGGTCTAGCTGTGTTTTGGTCACTTTTTAAGCCGGTCTAGCTGTGTTTTGGTCACTTTTTAAGCCGGTCTAGCTGTGTTTTGGTCACTTTTTAAGCTGGTCTAGCTGTGTTTTGGTCTCTTTTTAAGCTGGTCTAGCTGTGTTTTGATCTCCTTTTAAGCTGGTCTAGCTGTGTTTTGGTCTCTTTTTAAGCTGGTCTATCTAGCTACCATCTTTGCCAGACTGGGAGGACCAGATTAAACCAGCTACTGCCACCTCAAACCAGCTAAAACCAGCTATTAGCTTATGCTGGTCTAAACTGGATTTTTCAGTAGGGAGTCCAAAGGAGACTGCGCCTTTTAAATGGTCTATACAAATAATAAAACTAAACGAAATGTCTAGGCAGATGGGGCACCTTGTTAACCAGAACAACGACTTTCCCAGGCTCTCCCATCCGCTTCCGACTCTCCAAATGTTCCTTAGTGATGAACACAGCAACTCTGGTTTTACCGCTTCCTGTCGGGAGGCAGACGATGATGTTCTTGCCTTCCAGCGCTAGTCTGGCCACCTCCATCTGATAGTCACGTAGCACAATATTTCCATTGCTCGCTGGAAGGGAGGAAGAGAGGGAGCATGAGAAACCGAGGATGAATTACATGACACGTATCACAATCCTGCAGTTAACCAGTAGTGTAGACAGAAGCACATTTTAAAGTAGAGGACTTTACTTTGTTTTGGATATTAATGCAGCTACCCCTATGTTTTTCGATATCCTCTACTAGTGATGCATTGATTATAATTTTTCATGGTTGTTTTCAATATTTCAATTCAATTTTTACAAGCAATTGTGTCAATACTGATTTCAGATTTTTTTAAGCCAGACAGACATAATGAAAATCAGTGAGTACGTACGAGAGTACGTGAACAAAATATTTATTTGCTTGGTCAAGCTGTCCTTAAACAATAAATATTTTTAGCTATTCAACATTTAAAACAACAACGGCATCATAAGCGTAATGATCAAGCAGCATACTTGCAGCATAAAAGTTTTTGTTTACATGTATATGTGGATGTATCTTGTATTGTTATATGTTGTGAACTGCACTGTCTATTGTTGTTTGTAATGTATGATGATGTAGAGCTTGTCGTGTGGCTAAATTAAAGGCGGAGTCCATGATGTTTGAAAGCCAATGTTGATATTTTAAATCACCTAAACAAACACGCCCCTACCCCAATAGAATCTGGACCTTCTGTTGATAGACCCGCCCCACACATACGCAATCCGGCATATGATATGATTTTATTGTCTATAAGTGTGTTTTGGTAGTCGGCCCGTCTTCTTTTCCAACGCGTTTTTCAAACATCGTGGACTCCGCCTTCAACAATCTAATCTATTCTAATAATAATCATGTAAAAACACACACGCATGTGCGCGCGCAAACATTTGCATGTGTAGTTACATGTTTATATTTATATATAATTTATATTATATATAATGATACATATTTATTATATAAATTAATATTTTTCTTAAAATTATACATGTATGTGTGTATTTATATATAAATAATTATTATACACAGCACACACACATATATTATGTAAACAAAAACTTTTATTCTGCAAACGATTAGTCGCGACCAGAGTCGTATAATAAGAGAGTTACAAAACGCTTTGATCTCAGTGTGACTTTCTTATAAGGCATTTAGCTTGTCGCTGTTGTCCCCTAGTGTTACTCGTAATATATAAAAAAAGATAAGTATAAAGTAGATGGCCACCAGTAATAAAATATTAAACCATTAAATCTATATTATTCACACATTATACACAACTCATTAAAATATAAAAATTTTACTAGTTATTATTAACGCTAATCATTACCTACAGCAGAGTTCATAAAATATCACTGTTGACTATATTCATGAAATGTCTGAAAATGTAAAGAGAAATGGAAATTTCATCGATTTACCAGCAGGTATCATTGAAATAAATGGGCTTCAGTGCTGCATTTGAAACTATGTGTCACTACATGACACGCTGTTACTTCCGCATTCCATTCTTACAACAGACGTCTATGTGAGTGTCGTAACTCTCTTATTATACGACTCTGGTCGCGACTAATCGTGAGGCAGCACGAGTTTAAAAGTCTCCTAAATTCTCTTAAAACGTGAACAATGTTCTTTTTGGTTGTTTACATTTGCAATGTTTAAATTGCAATATTGCAATCGCAATAAAAAGGCAATATATTGTGACACAAGCATGTTTTCATGATTCACCCTTTAAGAATTTTTTATAACCTCCTGCTCTCACTGCAACTTTGGCCCACAATTAATTCCTCCCTTGCTGGAGTCCTTTTGAGTCCATTAACACATGTAAATAGTTTTATTAGAAAGCCAGATAGTAAATGAAAACCAGTATGGTTTAATCTAGGCTGTTTGTATGCAACTGGGAAACTGAGCAAAGGTTTGTGTTTTTTGTTTATATTGCTTAAAGAAGAAGATCTGTGAACACGGAAGCAACAAATGAGACAATTCCTGAAGGGAATCTGTGTTGCCGAGATGCTTCTTCATAACCGAGGAGAATTTCTTCTTGGGAAAAGTTATGCTGGAGTTCATTTGAAATTCTCTGCTTTTGCACACTTGGCAAGTATGACCACATATATAGACTTGTTGAGATCTGTCATCACTAAAGAGGAGACACACAAAATTACTGAGGACTGTTTCCTCAGGAGAAATGTGGAAGCAGGAGACCTCTGCAAAAGTCTTGGTTTGCTCTTCATGTAAACTCATTGCACTGAGAACATATGGAACATATTATCAATGCCAATGCAAATACAGAGAGTCACAACTCAGCCTGTCACATTCGCTAAACATCTTGTGTTTTAACTGAATCCATGTGGATTTTGCTGGTCCAGTAAATCTGTCACTGCAGTTTCCTGAATAGATGTCAATTGCTAGAACTCATTTTTATTGTGTTAATGTAATGCCAGCATGAGTTGTGTAGCTATGTAAGAGCTTAGGCAAGACAATGTTTCTGGAGAAGTCATCGGAGTTGATAAGTAGATTTGTGAGTGTATAGATGGTTTCAGCAGTAACACACTGCACAAAATGACTTTCTTATGTTGTTCCAAACTCATAAGACCTCCGTTCATCTTCGCAACACAGTTTACGATGTTTTAGATTTAGTCCGAGAGCTTTCTGACCCTTCATTGAAAATCTACGTATGGTTTACTGTCCATGTCCAGAAAGGTAATAAAAACATCATCAAAGTAGTCCATGTGACATCAGTTAGAATCTTTTGAAGAATAGAAAATACATTTTGGTCCAAAAATAACAAAAATTACGACTTTATTCAGCATTGTCTTCTCTTCAGCATCTGTTGTGAAGTGCATGCACGAGAGATGCGGCTGACGTGTTATCTGGTGCGCCCCAGCTGTTTGTTTTTGTGCGCCTGAGCTTTGTTTACAGTCTTGGGGAGACGCACGCAGTAAGTTTGAAAAAAAACTTTGCAAACATGTCCGAGGATAACACATCAGCCGCGTCACCGCAGTCATGTGACTTTAGTCTTGTGCACCAGTTCACAAAAGACCCGGAAGAGAAGACAATGCTGAATAAAGGTGTTATTTTTGGACCAAAATGTATTTTTATAGGTCTTACGAGTTTGGAACGACGAGTCATTAATGACATTATTTTTTAATTTTGGGTGAACTATTCCTTTAAATTCTTCCCTGCGTGCCAAATCCGCGAATCCATGCTCACCGTCTCCCTTCGTCTTTTGAAAACCAACAAATTTTTATTTTCCACTAGGTGTTTGTTCCAGAGGTCAGTTTAGTCACTAGCCAGATGGATAAACAAGCACAGACTGGATGTTACTTCGGGCCAGGCGCATACCTGTGGCAACGCGCTTGCATCCGTAGTCTGTAATTGGAAAGCTAATAGCATTTTTGGCAGAAGGAAAGAATCTGCTTTTGTGATCTGATGAATATCAAAGGATTCTGAAAATCCTCAACATTAAATAACCAGAAAGAAGTTATTTCTTCAGTGCTGTAACAACATTAAACTACCATTGGGAAGTGAAGAGCCAGTTTCTTTGTAAAGTATATATTTGGCAGTACAAGAGCTCGGTCCTGCATTTATAGTTTATATGCAGTGATTTTCAACTTTACATCAAATGCCTTTTATTATTTTGGATTTTTACTGTTTCGGGTATTATAGATTTTAACTGTTATTGATTGCAAATTATGATGGAAAAAATAATGTTTTTATGCCTTTTCGATCATATAATATATAGTGTAAAGAAAGCATAAATGTCGATTTTGGTTGAAATAAAATAAGTTCATAAAAATAAAAAATAAGGGTCACAAGCCCTCTTCTAAGTAATTAAACATCTAAAATGATCTTTATTTGTATGTTTTTTGAGAGGTGTATTGTCCTAAATGTTTAGTCTAATGCAAAGATGCGTGCATCCACATGTGCATCTGACATTTTGGTTTCGGTTTTTAAAAACATGCAGGAATTAAAAAATAAAAATATCTGATGTGTAAGATTATATTAGATCCTTGCATTAGAGTAGATCTTAAAGCTGTCTGTTTCAACGTCAATCAAACAATAAAAGAAAAGAAAAACTTAAACATATATTTTCCTATCGATATTGTTTTTGACTTTGTGTGTGCCTAATCTATTAATTTTATCAGTGATTTTAAGGTATGAATTTTGTGATTTTTGAACCTTAAAAAAATATTTGATTTTTCTCACAATTGACTTTGCTGACTTTATCAACTTCAAACACGTGTAGCTCTGACATTTTCTGTCAGATTCCAACAAATCATACATCGTTTTGAAGGTTTTTAATAGAGAATATCAAAATGTAAATAATTTATTTTGGAAAATTTGCTCATTTTCCCAGCACGGGACTATATGTAGAAAGACATAATTTTATATAATCTTTAGGCATTGTAGGCAATGCCATTATTAAAGCACTTGTGCAAATTGAACTGCAAAAGATTTTGAGGAAACCATTTAGCCACAGACCCATGTGTGCTATTACTTAACAACCCCAAATCTCCAACTCCTCTGGCACCGCTACCCATCACTGGAGCACATCTTGCATAATGGGAACAGTTTTTGTGTTTTATGAAGACGTAAGCATTTTCTTTCAAGGAGATTTCTGCTTCTTCCTCTTCATCATGCAAACCGTAAATCTACCTGTACTTAATCCCTTCAGTATGCATTCAGATGATACTGTACACTACAGTGGTCATTGCGTAAACATTGAAGTTAAGGCTGTGTCTTAAGAACTAGTCTGACCAATTAGAAATTAATTAGGACTAATCATTCTTACTATTTGGATATAAATTAGACCCATCTACCTTTTTATGTAATATACTTAAATCAGTCTTGACCAAAACATGTGATTAAAAGGTAAATTGACCAATAATTCAACACGTGTGCAGTGTTTACTGCATTATTAATTTAAAGTGTTTTTTCCAGTCATTTGTGTTTCCAGCACAACCGATGTGGACTGTTTCAGAAGTTAGGAACTGGTTTTCAAGTAATGAATTTATAGCTAGACTATGAATGAAATGGCTATGCTATTATTAAAGGATGTTGAGTCCTAATGACAGGAAAAGGAATTGACTGAAAATAATAATTCAACATAATCACAAAGCAGACCCACATGATCAAGAAGAGATAAACATATACTGTACTATATCATGTTGGTGCATACATTAAAGTTTAGTTTTAGTATTGTAATAAATAAAATTCAGTGTAAACTGAATTTAAATTGTATTGAATTGTATTTGAGAGCTTTGGTAAACCTTTGGTTACCATCCTATATCTTGCATCTCTTGGCTGCATCACCTGAATGTTTTACAGATGGATGAAAATCAATTGTGTACCAGATTGATCGGTGTCCTCTGCAAGATCTTCCTCCTCTTTCTGTTGACCATCTAAGTACATATCAGCCTCTATAAGAGAACATATGCACTGATGTTAGTTTGGCTTGTGCTAACGTCATCCGTCTGTGCTCAGCAACTTGCGTAATGCTTCATCCTGTATTAGCCTATAAGGTGGTGACCACAGTGACCACATATCCGCTAGCCCTCAGATGAGTTGTTTACACTTGAGAGTGGGCAAAGAAAGACAGATGACGTGTTCAAATATATTAGGATGACAAAGAACTTATCAAAACGGCTGCAATTGCTGTTTTGTCTTGAAGATGAGATTTTAAATTTTGTTAACGTCAAGTTGGCTTTGTGATAACATAAGCACATTATACAGTTACTCGTTGAAGAGTTTAAAGTCTGTGTAGGAGAAAGTTACAGATTCTACCTTCAGTAACAGTGGTGGAAAGTGCTGATGTCTCAAGACTGCTGTTGTTGTTGTCCATACTGCTGTCCAGATCGTCCGACAGAAGTGAGCTATTGGCAGAGAGAGCCGGAGGGATGATGGAGTCTGTTTCCATCTCTTCTGGAGCGGCTGCACATGACTGTTCACTCTCTTCCATTGTTCTCGTCTTAAAGGTGTCAACAGACATAGGTTCTGGACAAAACACAGATAATCAATTTAGTAACAGATACAGTTATTAGTAATTACTGAGATTAATAAAATTACTTGCTTTTATTTCCGGACTATAAGTCACACTTTTTTTTCATAATTTGGCTGGTCCTGCGACTTCTAGTCAGGCGCGACTTGTCAGTATGAATTAATTTTGACAAATATAAACCAAGAGACAACATTGCCGTCTACAGCCGCGAGAGTCCGCTCTATGCTGCTGTATTTATGTAATTCAATGAATTCAGTAGGGCTGGGTATTGGCAAGGGCCTCGCGATACGATACATATCACAGTACGATACAATACGTTGCGTGCTGCGATACATTGCAATACTTTTTCTTTTTTTATCAAAAATGTAAAAAATAGAGTTACATTTTTTTACTCTTTTTTTTTTTAAACCAAAGTGCTTCCACATGTCAGCTTTGAAAGCTGCAGGCGTTTTTACATTTTCCGTCATTTTCTCACTCCTGCTAACTTCTGAGACATTGGCCGAATGGCCGTATAAGACAGACAACTGGGCAGCGACAACTGCAGCCGCGGCGGAGGAGATCGTTTGACGCACACAAAGAGATTTGATGGGTTTTAAATATCGGTAGTAGAGACTGAAATACCGAATCTTTTTACCGAATCTAAATGATCACGATAGTTAGCTGTATCAATATTTTTATTCAGTGATGTGGAATGACGAGTCTGTGAACTTGATGCTCGTTGGCTTGTTCTGTTCATTTAGCCTATTCAGCCTTCCAGGTATGTTCAGTATGCTATTGTATATCATGTAAATAACTGATAATGTTACGTTAACGTACGGACATCTATTCAGCCTGCTGTTCTGTGCGCTATTTTTTAGTTTAATAACTTGCCTTTCCAGATTAAATGTATGTTTTCCGGCTTACATTTTGTGAAATCATTTTCTAAATAAATGCGACGTGTAGATTATTGCGATTTATATATGTTATTTCATCTTCATGACGCATTTTTGATTGATGCAACTTATACTCCGGAGCGACTCATTGTTCGGAAAATAAGGTATATAGTTTATTAGGGCTGCGCAATAAATCGCATGCGATTGTCATGCGCATCTGATCAGTAAAGCCGGTTCCTTGATTAGTAGTAAATCTTCATCACCTGCTTTCAGATGAAGCAGCATTTACTACACCGTAGTACACGAGCCGTAGTTCACTGACAATCGGGTGATTTCACCTTTATTTTCGTGGACGTATGTAGGGCAGTCACAGTTGTAAAATTTGGGTGATGGTTACTTGTAGGGGTGTCAACAATATTCGATTCGGCAATGCATCGCAATGCGCGCATGCACGATTCAGCATCGATGCAGCAAAGTGCCATAATCGATCATGTCACTGTTTATTTTCTGGCCTCGAGTGGACCATAAAGTTGTGAAGTTTCATTTACGTCCGGGGGCATAACAACAACAATCCAGATGGCTGAGGCGGAGAGAGATGACCGTGATAGACGGGTAAATAAAAACGCACCCTTTTCCATGGAAAGTGGACATATGGGCACATTTCGGATTCTATGAAGTTAATGGGAAACTAGACAAAACTTAACCTGTGTGAAATTCTCATCTCAGGTATATAATTGTCATTGTCTTAAAGCTGCTAAGCTTCCGTTTTTGTTGAGAATAGTTGCACTTGACTTTACTACTTGACTGATTAAAAATTTGCCTTGTTGTGTACAGTAGAATTCTGATGCATCGCAATGCATCGTAGAATCGAATTGAATTGAATCGTAACCTGGTGAATCGTAATTGAATTAATTGCCACCCCTAGTTAATTGTCAAATAAATTGTGCCGATTATGACGATTAATTTGCTGTTTTATTGCTTTGACATTTAATTTTTTTTTGTTTGTTTATGAAATATTTTTTTGGAAAATTGTTGTGATTATTTCAATTAAATCTTTTTCAAGGTTTACCTTGCATTAAATATTAATACACATAACTCCCCCTTTTGTTTTTTAGAGAGATGTGCAATCATTGCGGTGATCTGAAATCATTGCGATGAGATGATTATTTAATCATTGTGACAGCCCTAGACGTATGGCTAATATCACGATAATTTATGCAATATTGCCCAGCTTGTCAATTTATTGTGCAGCCCTATATTTTACACATTTGTTTGTTCCCTTGTGATCGAACCATGACCTTTGGCACTGATAACGCCCAGACAGCAGACGACTCCGGGCCAGATCTGCAACAGATCCTGGCCGAAGTTAGCGGATCCGGTGCGGCTCCGGCCCTGGGTCGTCTTCTGCTATAACTGCTGAGTTACGGGAGCACTAAAATATATTTTAGACACTTGCATCGTGCTGCATTACCATCTTGGGTGAGCATTATTTTGAATAATTCAACGGCCCGTTGTCAATTATTTCCTACATAACAAACAGATATTTAGATTGATGAATGCTAGGGAGTTGTCGAGGTGTTCCAATTGTTTTCTAGTGCATGGCTGGTGATATCTGATGTGTTCTAGGGCAAAACTTACCCTACATCCCACTACACTATATTTTCCCAAAGCAAAAACAGTACACACTTCAAGGACATAGTATAAGTAGGCAAAAGAGCTCATGTGACACCGCCCTTCATCTCTGTCCACTGGCTACCGATTGAAGCTCGTATCAAATCACTACTACTCACTTACAGAACTATCACTGGCATACTTTAACAACTTTAACACCCCGTCCAGAAACTTGTGATATCTTCACAAAAGGGCACGAAATCACTTTCCCGCTCATTCTCCTTCACTACTCCTTGCTGATGAAATGACTTCGGTCACCAACATCTCATGCAACATTTAAAAAAATATTTTCAGTGAATATTTGACATAAGTAAATGTTGAGTGCTCTTATATCTTCTATACAAACGTATATCACCCATTCAGTGAATTACAGTGTTTGAACTTTTGAAAAAAATGTTTTTATATTTGTTGTTTATAAATAGTATTTAGAAATGTTATAAGATTTATGGGTGCCTGTTCTCTCCAATCTAGTGAATCAAAGCCTCAGAAATTGTTCAGATGTAAAAGGTTAAAAATCCCAAGTTCCCCAGTACAACCTTCTCACATTACTTAAGATCTTGTGAATCATTGGCACGTGTATCGTTGACACAATGTTAAAACTTAAATAAGAGTTGAATTGGACGAGGTGTATGTACAAATACTAAACGTGAGAAATTCCGACCAAAAATGTTTAGTCTGCGTTATTTGGTGGCATTTGACCTCTACTGGTTTCCGGTTTCCAGCTCCTGTTTTTCCAGGAGGAACCCGTGTGACAGGTTAGTGAGGAAACCCCAATAATTTATCAGTCCCTGGAAATTTCTTGTGCAGGAATGTGTGAGAGGTTTTCGTGGCGTTTGTCCTCTTACCATCTTCATTACACGGCTCTCCTCTCAGTTCACGTGCTAGGTCGTAATGCTCGGTGTCCTCCAGAGCCTTCAGGAATTTGGAAAACCAGCCAGGTTCATTCTTGACCAGCCGCGTGAGGAGCAAACGAGCGCCATATGTATTGCCTTTACCGTCAATGGCAGTTGTTATCTACAAGGGGAAAAATAAAGGAACAGTTCATTTTTGACACAAATAACACGTACTGAGTGCGAAGCACATGAACTCATGAGTCACACACATCTGATATTTTATGCTGTGAGATGGAAAACCAGAAAACATGATTTCCATATTTAAAAAGAATTAAACAATATTTTTAGACATGTGATGGTGATATGATAAGTACAGTGTAGTAGAAATTACTCATAACCACATAAGTATAAGAGGAAAGTCCCAAATAGCCAGGTTTGATGACAATGAGGTGTTTTGCACATCTGTGGCTGTCTGGTTTGTGGCGCCCTCTACTGATGATAATGTTAATTACTCATATATTATTAATTAAAATAAATGAGAAAGTATTTAATTTGTGGATTTCATTAAGTGCACGTTTAGGTTCCTACCTTAAAAAAACAACAACAAAACAAATTCTAATGGTTTCCATTATTACATAATTATAAACCAGCAGCTGTTTACCATTAGGACCATTACAACTTTGCTTTAGTGTGTGGTGGGTCTTATTCCAGTAAGATTTAATGGTGTTCTGTTGGTTCCCATCTACCAGATAACATCACACCAATGGAGCCCAACACATTACCAGTATGGACCCACAGAGACCATTATAGGTTCCATTAAAACCATTACAAAATGTCTTTAGGCCTATGTAGTGCATTTTGGGCCTAACTACATTAGGAATTTGTGGTGTTGTCTTGATTTTTATCCCCCAAATAACATCCTACTAATAAAATAAACAAAATTCCAGTGTCTGTTAAGACATTATTTTACAAAATTCCCTTTTGTATTATGTTTTATTCCAGTAGGATTTAATGGATTCTATTGATTCCCATTTACCAGATAACATCCACCAATGGACCCACAGAGGCCATTATATATTATGTTTCCATTAAAACGGTTACAAAATGCTTTTAGGCCCATGTAGTTTTGGGCCTGACTACATTAGAATTTAGTGGGATTTTCTTGATTTCTACCTACCAGATAACATCAATTGAAGGCAAAAAATACCAATTTAGACCCAAAGGGACCATTATAGTTTCATAATTTATATGAAAGACATAATTTTACAAAATTAAAAGATTAATACAAAAAATTTTTTTTGGGTCTTACTCCAGTAGGATTTAATGGTGTTCTATTAGTTCCTATCTTCCAGATAACATCCACCAATAGACCCACAGGGGCCATTATAGTTTCAATTAAAACCATTGCAAAATGATGACCAAAACAAAATGTATTTAAGCCCATATTCGGGCCTAACTACATTAGGATTCAGCGGTGTTTTCTTGATTTCTATCCACCAGATAACAACAATAGAAGACAAAACACTGTTAAAAATGCAGCATGAAGTTAAAACAACTTGGTTTTGCACGTTAATTGAATCTACTAAGCGGACATAGCATGAAGATTTTACTTTTTTCATGTTTAAGTGCTATAATTAGGTCCCCAGTGCTTTTATAACCTAGAAAATGCAAGATCAACCCAGTAACTTAGTTTTGGTAATCCATTCTCTGCAAGCATGTGGAAAATAGGTAATTGAAATTTGGCTCCCCTTGTGATGTCAGAAGGGGATCTAATTATAATAATACGGCCCCTTAATCTCCACTATCCAACCAAGCCAATGCCATTTAGTGCAAAGATCAGCTCATTTGCATGTTAAAGGACACACCCAAAACAGCACATTTTTGCACACACCTACAAAGTGACAATTTTAACATGTTACTATAAATTATCGATATGGTATTTTGAGCTAAAACTTCACATATGTACTCTGGGGACACCAAAGATGTATTTGACATCTTAAAAAAAGTCTCGTGAAATGTCCCCTTTGAGTTTTGGCTTGCGATAAATTGACATAACTTATAAAATCAAGTGGAAATTGTTTAACTTATTTTTTTAAGTATAATCAAAATATGTTTATTTGACAAAAAATGCTGCATATTTTTTAATAGTGCTGCATATTTTTTAATAGTGCTGTTTAGACCCACGGAAACCAATTATAGTTTCTGTTAAGACATTTTACAAAATTACAGGATTTATTTTTTGAATTATGCTTTGGGTCGTATTCCTACGGAGCCAATAAGGGGACATGGAGCAAAATTAAATAAAGTTCAGCTTCGCGTGTGCACGTGAAACTATCGCATGCTCATGTGAAACTTTCGCGTGCGCACATGAAACTTTCGTTTTCACGTGCGTGCGCGATAGTTTCACATGCGCACGCGAAACTAAACTTCAGATTTTTTTTACTCCAATGTCACCTTAGGGGCTCGGTATATTCCAGTAGGATTTAATGGTGTTTTATTGGTTCCCATCTATCGGATAACATCCCACCAATAAAACCAATCATTAAAACCATTGCAATTTCCATTAAAACCATTCAATCTTGTTTTTGTCAAGTTATGTCTTCTTATACCAGGACAAAACTTAAAAGGGACATATGATGAAAATCTGACTTTATCCATGTTTAAGTGCTATAATTGTGACCCCAGTGCTTCTATCAACCTACACTTTAAAAAATAAAGACGGGATTTACTTAAAAATATAGTGCATAATTTTTGCATCCAAGTTTTACTTGAAATTTTAAGCAAATAATTGTCAGAAGGGGATTTTATTAAAATAATACCACCGCTTAATCTGCACTATCCAACCACAGCACTGCCATTTAGTGCAGAGATAGAGACAGAGCGCAGCGCGTCATAACCTGAAAACCACACCCACCGGGGGGGAAAGCAATCCAACCGTCTCCATTGACTTTGTTTTGCGAGAGGCCGCCTCTTTGTCATTTCTGGCTTATAACAAAAAACTGAATAATGCCTAAAAGCTGCTGTGTGACAATATGTACAGCTAACAAGCCAAAGAACCCAGAAATAAGTTTTTATAAGCTGTCGAGCCGTAAAACCCAGTCTTTAAGGAGAATAAAGAGGATCGCCGACTACGTTTCCCCCTATTGGACGCAGTTTTACTAATAGGAGTACTATGAAAAGTTGCCTGTTTCCATTTCTGTGTCTTTAAACGCTCGTTTTTTAAAGTCGACAGCTTATAAAAACGTATTTGGTTTTTTTGGCGTGTTAGATGTACACCCTGTCACACAGCAGCTTTTAGGTATTATTCTGTTTTTAAGTTTAATCTGTAAATAAGTTTTTATAAGCTGTCGACCCCAAAAAACGAGCGTTTAAAGACACAAAAATGGATACAGGCAACTTTTCATAGTACTTCTATTAGTAGAACTGCGTCCACTAGGGGGAAACGTAGTCGGCGATCCACTTTATTCTCCTTAAAGACTGGGTTTTACGGCTCGACAGCTTATAAAAACTTATTTCTGGGTTCTTTGGCTTGTTAGCTGTACATATTGTCACACAGCAGCTTTTAGGCATTATTCAGTTTTTTGTTATAAGCCAGAAATGACAAGGAGGCGGCTTCTCGCAATACAAAGTCAATGGAGATGGTTGGATTGCTTCCCCCCGGTGGGCGTGGTTTTCAAATTTGCATAACTGCGCTCTGTCTCTATTAGCTCATTTGCATGTTAAAGGACACACCCAAAACAACACATTTTTGCTTACACCTACAAAGTGGCAATTTTAACATGTTATAATAAATAAATTATCCATATATATTGAGCTAGAACTTCACACACGTATACTCTGGGGACCCCAAAGATTTATTTTACATTTTAAAAACGTCTTGTGAAATATCCCCTTTAAAATACTAGCTTGAATTGACTTGCAAAACCAAGTTGTTATAAGTTCATGCTGCATTTTTTTTACAGTGTGGTTTTGCAAATAATAGTAATCAATACACCCCAAAACCATGGTTACTACACTTTTACCACAAAAACCATGGTTACTACACTTTTACCACAAAAAACATGGTTCATTTTTGTAAAGGGTAATATATTTGATGATATGATAGTATACAGTAATCTTCACGTTCTATTTCTGCATGTATTCTACAATAGAGATGAAATTAAGTTTACTGACATTTTCCATGTCCTCCTGTGTTAAGAGCCCCATAGTGGCGCAGTGCGTGGACACATCGCGTGTTTTCATGTTGACCAGCGACAGTCGCATCAGATCGATGAGCCGAACACAGCTGTCGTTTTGCTCCTCTTCTGTCGGCTCGGGCGGTTTATTATCAACATAATTCGCTGCTTGTTTACAACCGACAGTCTCAAGTGCAGTGATCAGTTCCCGCGACCAGCCAATGACGTCACGTTTTTTAATAATTTCGTCAATAAGAAGAGATACCGCGCTCATGTCCCCATCTCTACCTATCTTGGCGTTTATCCGATCCTTCTGCTGCGGTTCAAGGAAACTCAAAAGGTCCAAAAGCGGCTCGACTTTGATCAGACGCTTTAGTCTGTCTCTGTAACAGTCCAGAACGTGACATGTCGCGACGTCCTGATCGCAGTTCATGTTTTAAAGATAAGACTATTTTAAGTACGCGATAAGAGTGGGTTGTTATCGGTAAGTATCGCTCAAGTGATCTGTCAGCGTTTCTACTAGAGCGTCCTATGCACGAGAGTCGAATCTGTGCCAGCTAATATTGTGTTGTGGGCTACTTTCGGTTTCGATTCCGTGTTTGGTTTCTAAACGTCATCCTTGCGTTTTCTAGAAGTTAAAAGTGCAAGTAATATATACACCAATTTCTTCAAAATTGAAACCAACAAAAGTTTTTCATGTAGCCAACAAAAGACCCAAATGTGAGGACAAATAAAAATGAAACCATAACATAATAAATGTGTAGCCTATAAAATGAATATGCAGCTGATCCCATACAGCAAAAAATTTATTCTCTGGCCAAAAATATATTTTAAATATATGCTTAATACATTTTGTGGAACGTAATGCTCAGTTGAATGTATTTTTTAATTTGGAAATATATTTAGTTTTAACCTTCATATATCAACATGTATTTAAAAATGTATTTCAAGGTCAAGCAAAATTTAAAATTTTACATCCCACATGGCAAAAATTTATTGTTTGCCAAAATATATTTGAAATATATGCTAAATAAGTAAATTTTATAAAGTATATTTTTTAAGTTAGAAATGTATTCAATTTTAACCTTTTAAAAATTGTTTACATGTTCGTAACATAACGGGGTTTTTTTTTTCATTACAACGTGAACATATTTCCTTGGATTGAAATGAAGGGCTTATTACTGTAAATTTTTTACAAGCTTTAAAAATGTATTTATTTTAAAATATATTTCAAAATATACAAAAAAGGACCAAAAATATATCGATGAAACATATTTTTTAATTTGTGTTTCAACAAATATATTTTTTGGCCATTTTTTTGTGGAGATTTTAAAATATATTTAAAAATATAGTTTTGCTGTATAGGTCTGTTCTGTTGTGATAAAGATTTATCTTATTTCATTTATTGTTTTTTAAATAGTTATAAATAATTACACAATTGAAAGCAGTCATTTTCTTCTCCAACTTAACGTAATGCACATCATTGACATAAAATAAAAATTAAAGTATTTAATGGTAGATTGACATTAGGCTAACATTTTCATTGGGGGCATAGCATAGATTTCAGATTAATATTTTAATAATTCCTAATAATTCTAAAGGATTATTAGGAACACCTGTTCAATTTCTCATTAATGCAATTATTTAATCAACCAATCACATGGCAGTTGCTTCAATGCATTTAGGGGTGTGGTCCTGGTCAAGACAATCTCCTGAACTTCAAACTGAATGTCAGAATGGGTAAGAAAGGTGATTTAAGCAATTTTGAGCGTGGCATGGTTGTTGGTGCCAGACGGGCCAGTTACTGGGATTTTCACAAACAACCATTTCTAGGATTTACAAAGAATGGTGTGAAAAGTGAAAACATCCAGTATGTGGCCGTCCTGTGGGGGTGAAAATGCCTTGTTGATGCTAGAGGTCAGTGGAGAATGAGCCGACTGATTCAAACTGATAGAAGAGCAACTTTGACTGAAATAACCACTCGTTACAACCGAGGTATGCTGCAAAGCATTTGTGAAGCCACAACACGCACAACCTGGACGCGGATGGGCTGCAACAGCAGAAGACCTCACCTGGTACCACTCATCTCCACTACAAATAGGAAAAAGAGGCTAGAATTTGCACGAGCTCACCAAAATTGGACAGTTGAAGACTGGAAAAATGTTACCTGGTCTAAAGAGTCTCGATTTCTGTTGAGACATTCAGATGGTAGAGTCAGAATTTGCCGTAATCTGAATGAGAACATGGATCCATCATGCCTTGTTATCAGCTGCTGGTGTAATGGTGTGGGGGATGCTTTCTTGGCACACTTTAGGCCCCTTAGGGCATCGTTTAAATGCCACGACCTACCTGAGCATTGTTTCTGACCATGTCCATCCCTTTATGACCACCATGTACTCATCCTCTGATGGCTACTTCCAGCAGGATAATGCATCATGTCACAAAGCTGGAATCATTTCAAATTGGTTTCTTGAACATGACAATGAGTTCACTGTACTAAAATGGCCCCCACAGTCACCAGATTTCAACCCAATAGAGCATCTTTGGGATGTGGTGGAATGGGAGCTTCGTGCTCTGGATGTGCATTCCACAAATCTCCATTAACTGCAAAATGCTATCCAATATGGGCCAACATTTCTAAAGAATGCTTTCAGCACCTTGTTGAATCAACGCCACGTAGATTAAATCAGTTCTGAAGGCAAAAGGGGGTCAAACACAGTATTAGTATGGGTTGCATACTAGATCAAATAAATAGTAGTTAAAAATAGATGGCGACAAAATTCATTTAAACCTGTAATCTATAATATATTGTATGTACTTTTGATGCTAAATAAAATGAAAATCTACCCAAATGTTTCACTTACCCTGTACAGATGACAGTGCATCTAACAACTCATAAAAAAGTAATTTACAGGAGCAGTAAGAATAGGCAACACAAAACTTATATGCATTATTTTTATTCATATACTTAAAGTATTAACCTGATGCAAATGCATCAGATATATATAATAATAAATCTTTATATAACAGACAAATTCAGTACACCTGCAGAATAGTGTGGTGTAGAAACTGTACAGTGCAAACTATAAAAAAGTCCAAGGAAACACTGGGAAAACAAACATTTGTACCTTCTCGGAGGTTACGTGCAAAAGTTTGCAGTTTATTGAAAAGTTTTAGATAAAAAAGCCTCTGTCTGTCTCCCGTCTATTATAAGTCCACACACACTGCATACAAACAAAATATAATCAATAAATAAAAAACAAATGCTTACACATTAATATGCAAAGAATTCACATACAGGCGACAGACAGTCAGGCACATGCACGCTAGGTAACAACATTAATTATTATATTGGGTTACTAAGTTTTTTATTTTGAAATAAAGTGCAGGAACTCTCCCTTTATGCAGAAATAACCGAATATTACACACATACGCAGATTTCATTTATTTGTATACAGTATGTATATACTGTTTTTCAAAACAGGGTTTGTGCAATTTAAAAGGTAAAACTAATAATTATTTGCTCCAAAATACAGTGACATCAAAAATAAATTAAAAGGCTGTAGCTGTCCGAACTGATAAAAATTGACAGGGTAATTCAAAGTGTTTATTGCACATAAAAAATTCCAGTGTTTTACTGGATATATATTTTAATACATACAACTAAAATAAGTTTAAAGTTTAAACTTATACGTTACAGAGAAGCAAGCACACAAATCTCCTCTCAGAACCAGAACCATACAGTTATTATTACTATGTAAAGTTAACAACTTGATGATGTTAGAGACGTTGTACACTAATATTTGCAACATTATTCAACAGATTAGTCCCACAGAGGTAAATTTGACAAGAAATGTGTGTGCAGATCCAGTGTTTGACTTTTATTGCTAGTATGCATTGAGACAAACATCAGTGGTCTACTTATTTGGAAAAAAGTGACTTTTGTTGCCTCGATACAGTAAAGAATTTCAGTAGCTTGATCAAGCCAACATTATTATAGCTGATCACAGTAGATCAGTAGTTGATAAATATACATAATCTATTTATAAATATGCATACAGTACAGTGTATATTCAGAGCTACATGTAAAACTATAATGTACATTGCAACCAGAATCCACCCCAAAAGCTTCTGCAGTAGACGGCTCTGAATAGGCAAAGCTCAGAAGAACGACTGTAACCGAAGGGGCTGCTGGTTTGTTTTGTATACTAATGTTGTGAACTAGTGTAATAGTCATGCACATGAGTTTAATTCAAGCCAGCATGACCAGGTGCAAAAAAACAGTCAATTAAAGAACAGTGCATTTTAGTTATTAGCTTTTGGTCATGCCAACACCACACCTGCTTCCCAATATGTTGCAGTAAACATGCAACTAGTTCAAACTCTCAGTCATGCATCTCTTTTCCCGGGCAGAAAAATACATTCTTTATACATGGCAGTTATTCAGATAAAAATAAATACTAAGACCACTTTTCAAATCTGGGATTTAAAGTTATGACATAAAATGAAGAAATATTTAAGACTTCATTCCTAGGCCACTACCTGAAATCCATTTGACCTTTTCCATAAAAGATCAGATATGCTCAGCTCTGTGGAAGCACAAAAGATTGCTCTGAACATTCATAAACCAAGCTGGTTAATATGGATCATCAGATTTAGTTTGAATTCTGCTGAGATTTAAAGAGGGAGGTCATACCAATTACCAATTTTTATAAGAGTTAAAGGGATAGTTCCGCCAAATGATACCAAACCCATGATCCACTCACCCCGAAGCTGTCCGAGATGCATAAAATAACTTGATGGACATATTCATCTCGGACGGCTTGAGGTTGAGCAAATCATGGGTTTAATATCATTTTTGGCTGAACTGTCCCTTTAATGTTTTAATTTCACTTTTTAGTGGGGTTTGTAATCGGGATACAATCATTTGGAATCCTCATGTTGAAACTGAAAACAGGGCCTGCCATAAGCTGTCATATGATATAAGCCATCAGCAATATCCTGAGTCATACAAAAGACTGTCACCTTTGTCGTTACAGAAAACTTCCTACAAATGGAAGTTTGGTCTGTAATCGGTCAGATCGTCCTCAAATGCATTGAGGAGCAAAAAGGAAGCGACATCAATGTCAAGTAATAGATGAGTTGCATTAGGCCAGTGTCTGTAGAGAATCCAGAAGATTTATTTCTCTGGACGTGCAGATGTCCTGATATCTACTGCAGTCTGTGCTGTTCTTTTACTCCTGGTCTGTGAAGATCTAAAGTCTCTGTTGCTACAGGGTTCAACAGCGGGTCTGGTGGGGAAGACCGCTCCATTGGAAGCAGAGATTTGGAATGATGTCTGGAAGTGAAAGTGTCTGGTTGTTTATAAAACCGTGAGTAGGAATTGAGTCTCGTGACGGCTGTATCTCATGGCTCTGCTGCAGATTAGAGTCTGTTAGGGACAAACCTGATGGAGAGTCTTTGGAAAAGATGTTTGTTATGGCCGGAAATTCTGCATCCTGTAAAAGAAGAAAATATAATGTTTGATTGTTTAATTGTTTCCTTTTCTTCTCTTTCACTCTCAGGCAGGTTATGCATGCTTGCTAAAGCACACTTCACATTTATGTTTTTTTCTATGCAGAACTGTGATGTACTTCTACTACATCTTTGATATATTAAATAATGTTCTTCTGTAAACAACAACATCCATCTAAAATGTAATTTAATTAGAGTTAAAGGAGACATTGCACAAGACTTTTTTAAAATATAAAATAAATCTTTGGTGTCCCCAGAGTACGTATGTGAAGTTCTAGCTCAAAATATCCCACATATAATTTATTATAAAACGGCCCGTTCTAGTCCTTCATTCTTATTGGTTGAACCGCGTTCTAAGCCGTAATAAAATACCCCGGTAACCCCACGGTTCAGACCGCATTCGCACAATAAATGATGATATCCATATAAATGTCAATAAATATTGTCATATGTCATGTCGTCAATAAAGAGAAAATGTTCTCTGAGGAGTTTCTACCTTAAATTCATATTTCCCGCTATTATCCACTTTACAAAAACACCATGTAAGTTTTGATCAGGCTCTGAATCTGATCTCTTACAAAAGTTCTTCACAAAAATGGAATTATCTCAGCTTTTAGCTGAAATTTTGAGAGGTGATAAGAGAACAAATGAAGGTAGGATGAAACGTTTTTTGTTTGTTTGTTTGAAAGCGGATGGTCTGTTCTTTCATTTGATATATTTTATAATTATTTAAAGAATAACATTTTTTGCTAAAAGGCATTAAACTAAAACTGGGTGGCAACATAAAAAAAAAAAACGCTGATGGGGTAACCCTAATTGAGTTAAGCATGCTTCCAAGCATATTTGATCATCACTTCAACAGTTGCACAATATAAATGTAAATGTATAAATTAGATGCATGTTGATTTATAAAATAAACACCACAGTCTTAAATCATATTTTCATTGTGTCTTTGCTGTGTCTGTGTTGGTTGAGAAATGAGGAACTACTTTGTTTGGCGGAAGAGTAATATTTGTACTAATATAATTACAACTTATTTGTGTTTTATTTAATAAAATCCTGCTATGCATATGAAGTAACTGTTTTATAAAAGCAAGAAGCCCCGCGAAGCAGTGGTGTTACTCCGCTTCGCGTCGTGCCTAACAACGCCCCTTAGCTGTTATAAAATGCACTAGGAACCCACTGCTTCTTGGGGCGTATTGCTTTATTATATCTATCAACTACCACTACTCTAGGAGCAATAACCCATGTCTGCATTAGTAGGCGCTCTATGGTTGTCAGTGTGTTCTGATTCATGATGTCATGTGTTAAGATACTCAACAAGAATAATTAGGGTAGGAAAGTAAACTCACTATACTGATAAAAAATTAGGACATAACAAATGCAAATATTTGTATGTATTAAAGGTGACATAGAATGATTGAACGGGGTATTTATCCTTGTTCTGTGATGTGACATGTAGACAATTTTTTTTTATTTGGGTCTGTAATGCCTTAGAAGCTTCCTAAAAACCTCTCTCAGATAGCTCTATTAGGGTGGGGGATTTTAAACAAGTGGTTTTGCACCTATTTGGCTCCCCCTACTGGCTTAACTTGCAATCTCATTACTGATTGGCTGACTTTGCTGCCACCCAAAAAATGTAGCCAATTATTTTAAAGTGGAGGGGCAGTTAGATGCCTGTGATGTCATAAGCATCAGTTTTTCAGATTGGGCTGTTTTCTGGCTGACATTTCTAAAAGAGGAATTTCTATGAGACTGAGATGTTTAGGATGTTTAGCACTTTTTGTATGTTTGTGAATGTGGGTAGACTACCATTATTCAACAAAGACAAGGTAAAAAAAAATGTCATTCTCTGTCCCCTTTAATCTGTGTTTATGTGAGTTAATGGCAATACAATTATTCCTGTTTGTTAATTCTGCATTAACAAATATTTAAAAAATGTATTAGTAAATGCTGACATAAACATGAACTAAGACGAATAAAGGCTGTAGAAGTATTGCTCATTTTAGCTATTATGCAATTAACTAAGGTTAATAAATACAACCTTATTGTAAAATGTTCCGGTATTTTCAATATTTATTTATTCAATTGAAAGCTGTAATGCAATGGCAAGTTATTTCTAGTTCTTGAAATTTAATGCATGTAGACCTTCCACACCAGTTGTTTGTTTGGTGGTACAGTATGCAAATGTATGTAATCTGATATAAACTTACTTTACTTCATCTAGACTGCTTGTTTATGGTTTTATGGGATGGACAGACTGTGTAATACAATTAAAATAGCAAGGAAGAGTATGGGCTTCAAAATGTGTTTGATACCGTGTGATCCTAATAATGATGCTGTGTTGTACCTGTGGAGTTGTGCGGTGTGGTTGACCGGTGGGCACAGAAGCTTGTACTTTGCTGGCAAGTCTCTTGTAATCTGTGAGGCTGCTGTAAGCCGGGGGTCCTAAACACGTCTGTCTCTGAAGCAGGTGAAGGATGCTCTGAATATCTGATGTCATCTGGGACTCTAACCTGGACAGTGAGTAGAGCTCAGTAATAAAACACTATAAAAATTCATTTAGATATACATTAAAAAGAAAAAGTATTTAGATCAAAGGAAATAAAGCTATTAATTTACTAAATCTGTAACAAACCATATAGTATCCGAACAACATTTGTGTTTACCACTCTTGTACACTAGGTGGAGCTCATATACTAATGTACTCGATGTCTTCTGTCAGTGTGGCAGCATAAATTTACAAAGTTGTGTGTAAAGTATAGCACAGACCTCTTGTGAGGGTTCACTGATGCATAAATACTCTTCCATAAAAACTACAAGCCAGCACAAGTCATGAACATTTTAAAAGCAACATCTTTCATTATTAATAATCTTTAGGATTGGCATGTGAAGCTCAAGGAGGTGCGTTACATTTTCATTCAGGTAATGGAGGTCTGAGGAGGTAATAAGCGATCATTTTGAGATGAATGTTGTTATATGAGGGTTAATCAGAGTTCATGTCAGATATTAAGTGTATGTAAGGGACACCTTGTTATTAAAACCACAGAGCCCATTAACTGTAGATCTCAGAAAACAAAAGGAAAAGATGATCTTTCCTACACTGGAGGGTGAAGGAGACATTTAATATCTATTGCCTCTGGGTGCCGTGCATGCATCATTTTAAAAAATGCATTATAATGTTTAAGTATATGCAGGTGGAAATAAAGTGAATGATATCGTAATTGAGATAAATTTCACATTATGTTGTGATGTATGCTATCTCCAAAACCTGTTTTTAGCCAATATAGAAATAAGACATGGTATGAAATATACTACTCATAGTAAGAATGACCTGACATCTCTCCAGTAGATGCACTTTGCTTTAAGATGTGTGATACAGTATGGCTGATGCCAACTTGCTAAGCCAGCATATTGCTAAAAATACCACCTGCTGTTATTCTGCTCACCCTTCTGCTTCTGTGTGTGTCTTTGTCTGTGTTGTAACTGCTGTTATCTAAACTAGTTATGTCAGTCAAGGCTCATTTTCTAGCATGTGAATGATACAGTAATGTTTTGTTTTGTAATGTTTATTACAGGGCAAACCTTCACCGGTTAGATTAGGTGTGTGTGGTTAGGGTCACTTTCTTTTACTGTGTACAGAAGCCCATAAGGTTCATCTCTCTTGGAAACCGGGTGTAATGTAGTGATCACAATCTGCCTCACAGATGGATTTACAGACACTGGATTTACAAATTTTATTTAAGTCTATTAAATATACACATGTGGCTAAAGGTTAAAGGGATAGTTCACCCAAATATAAAGAATCATCATTAATCAAGATATTTTGAGAAATGTTTAAAACAAGGCAGATCTGCCTCGTTGCAAAACATTCTTTAAAATATCTTCCTTTCTGTTTAGCAGAACAAAGATATATTTTTACCGGTTTGAGTAATTTACTGTAATTTACCGTGGTGATGTGGCATGGTGACTTAATTTAAAATTATTTTTAAAATGCATGCTCCCAGTCAGGTTATGGAAGTAAAATGTTGACTTCAAAGCTAAGGACTATGCCTATGTAAAAACTTGCCTGTTTTCTTGTTCAAATCATGAATGTGTTTTACCTGCTCAGATGTTGTTGCAGCTGGTCGAGTCTGTGTTCCACCTCTCCATATGTGATGTCACAGTCCAGGTCTTCATCTTCTGTCCCACCCTGCTCCTGTGTACTTTTGTCCATGTGCTGTTTGGTTCTTTCTGCAAACCAGTCAGGGGTGTGTATATCTAAAACATTTAACACATACTCGTATATACATATTTGCATTGTGAATGCTTTACAAAATACTAGCACTTTTTTGAATTAATTGTACATAATAAAAGTTCTTGACTTGACTGCAACACCGGACGATAGCAATAACGTTATATTAAGGAATAGTTCACCCCAAAATTAAAATCTGTCATCATTTACTCACTCTCATGATGTTACAAACCTGTATAAATTTATTTGTTTTAATAAACGCAAAGATTTGAGGAATGTTTGTAACCAAACACAAGCTCCATTGTCTTCCATAGTAAGAAAAAGAATACTATGGAAATGAATGGGGCTCATGATTTGAAGATACAAACATTCCTTAAAATATCTTTCTTTTGGTCATCATTACAAAGATGTTGGTAAGTAAATGATGACACAATTTTTGGGTGAACTATCCATTTAATGGCACTTCACTCTAAAAAATTAACCCAATGCTGGGCTGTTTTAACTGCTGGGTTATTATACCCCATGGTTGCATTACAACAACCCAACATTGGGTGATTTTTAACCCAGCATGGGGTCATAAGCAATTTTGTATATTAGAAACTTCTGCACTTGTTTTCATGTCATTGAACATGTTTAATACTGTATTTTTAAAGTTATGGTTATCATCAATAGCAGGGGCGTCACGCACAATTTTTTTTAAGGGGGCACAGTTCACAGAAATTTGTGCATACACAGACATCAAACGAAATATATTATAGAGCTTTCAGTCTTTTCCATGGCACCTACATTTCTAACAAACTGAGTGCCCCACCCTTCATGCAAAAACCTCCAAAATAAAAGTGTTGAATAACTTTTATATCAAATATTCAATCGGAATAATGACATATTGATATCATATTTACATCTGAAATGGCATGTTTTGTTTATTTACGTTTTGTTTAATGACTTGTTTAATTGTGTCATTAATGCATTTTGCACAATAACTGCATTATCCTACACTGAAAAAGAATGATTCATTCAATTTACTCAATTTTTTTAAGGTAAGTGGTTGCAATCAATTTATTTAAGCTACATTTAAACAAAAAAGATTAAAGTAAAATAAAATAAAAAACTTTTTAAGTTTAAGCTACACTGTTTAAGTGTAGCTTAAATAAATTGATTGCAACCACTTACCTTAAAAAATGGAGTAAATTGAATAAATCATTTTTTCAGTGTATGAAATTAATGTAATTTTAAAAACATAAAGTATACAGTATAAACAACGAAAATGGCATACGTGATTGATTTAAATGTTCAATAAGGATTTTAAAAAATATGTTTAGATAAAATTATTAGACGAACCAATTTTTGCATTAAATATGAGAGCATGTGTGATTCCGCGCCCCGTGAACTCTGGCGAACTTTGGCGTTGTACCAAGAAGATGAATTTAGAAATCTCTACTAATATAACGTAGAGACGGTCACATTTTAAATCATACATTTTCTACACGGAGGAGGTTAAGTGCACATTACCGTACTGGGGTTTGTAAATGTTGTGAGCGTTTCTTACACGTTTTAATTTCTCAGATAGCCAAATGCAGCAGCAACAGCAAAGCTTGTGAGCGCGCTCCAACGTCTGCGGCTGTGCTGACTGCAGCGCCTGCCGCCAGAATAAAGTAAATGTAACACGATCAAAACACTATCAAAGCGGCAAAAATCTCTGAAAAGTGACAAGGATGCAGTACAGAAAAGCAGTTTCAATGGGCATGACGCCCCTGATCAATAGTGTAAATGCCCATGATACAGCAACATTGCAACCAACCAGTGCAAAAAAACACTAGTCAACATTGTGGATCAAAACCATTCATAAAAGTTGTTTTAAAACCAATACCCGTTTTTGTCTTAGGGCAACTTTGATGAACGTTGATCCACTTTAAATGTTGACTAGCATACAATAAAGTTTAACCAGACATCTTTGATATCTACAAAATATATATTTTTGAAGTCTAAGAGTGTCTATTTATTTTTTTTAATTATAATCTCAATGCATGATTATGACATTTTATTAATTGCATTTGACGCGTCATTTCAAAATACATGTCTGTTGCAGACGCTTCAAAAGGGTTTATGATAAAAGAGACGCTGCTGTTTCCCAGATGCTCACTTTATCTCATGTGTAATCAGAGTTTAGTGTTAAGTGAGTGTCTTGTGAGTATTTTGTGAACGTGAGTGTCTCTTTTATCAGAAACCATTTCGACGCGTCTGCAGCAGGCATGTATTTTGACAAGACACATGATGCACACATGATGCACCAAACACATACTTTGAAATTTTGAATATTTTTTAATTATAATTTCATGCATTATTATGTCCTTCGACACATTTTACTAATTGCATTTAGCATTGCTATTGTCTGCCGTCCATGGCCCTGTCAGAACCGACCTGTGACCCACCAGTTAAAAAACCACAGCCTGTGGTGAAGGATGATGCACAGGGAGAAGAAACTGTGAAAATGTGTGTGTTTGAGCAGGTGAATGTGCGCATAAAGGGTGTTGTCTCTGTGTTAGCGCTTGTGTTGGTGTTATATTGCTGTGATTCTTCTATCAGTGAGACTCAGGACTAATAGAAACACTAAAGCTAGTGGTTATCTCTCAAACACACCTGCTCCTATCAGAGCCAAAAACAAAACACGCTGATCAAAACAGATGCCCCGTGCAAGACGCCAATTTATTTCTGATCAGGGTCTGTGGAGAACCGAAAATGAGCAATGAAATTAGATTCCTCCCAAACAAATTCATCCTTATGGAGAAAGTCCAAATCTGGCAATTTCTACAGGCATTAATAGTTGAGGTCTCTTACCACTTGAAAACTAAAGCGTTTTGACATTTAAGCAGACTGTAAATTGCTGTGATTTAAACTTGTTGAAGATCAAAGTTAATTGGTAAATTAATCATCCCTACTATTTAGTGAAACCTGAAACCAACCATTCTTTATTATATAATAAGCCTTTTACCATGTTGAAATCGTTGTAGGCTCTTCATAAATAAAAAATTGTGTCATTTATCAAATACATTTATTAGGGTCAGGTTCAGGGGTAGCAAATATTAAATTGGTAGCTCGGTATATATAACACTCAACAAAAATACAATAGAGATATAGATAATACAACAAGTGTATGTGTATGTTGTTTTTCAATGTCAAATCCTCTCTCCGGCGCTTATGAGGATGGTTGGGAAGCATTAGTGGACTTGGCTGTAGGATGGGGAGGGAACATTTTGTGCTTGTGGAGGAGAGTCGGGAATAGCTGCCCAGCGGATTTTCCTAAAACCCGTAAAAAAGGCCGTACTGTGCCTTAAGCCCCTAAAAGATCCTGCATTACTACAGCTCCTCTCTTATCATGTTGTTTCAGTCTGGATTTAGGGACAGACTGATTTGATCAATACTTTTTTTGGTGTGTAAGCTTTGCTTTCCTTTTATACTTTGTGAAACACAGTCTGCTATCTATGTTTCTCTAAAAAGATTTTAGGACAAATGGGCACAAGTTTGTTTCTCTTCTCTGAAAAGGCACTGATCATGTTATGAAGGTGATCGTTTTAGGAGTGGTTTACATATTATTTTGCAGTGATGGTCTTTAAAGTGCACCTATTTAATTGCTAAAAACGTTATTTTGTGTATTTGGTATAGACGGTTTCAACGGACACACGTGCGCTGACGCGATACACGTCTTTATCCGAACTTTACTTCCAGTTTCGTTTTTTTAATGGTCTGACTAGTTACCAAACTGATCTCTTGAACAAATGTTTTGGTTTCCTAGGTAATCTATGTGTTGTTTTTTGCTTGTTATATAAATAAACTATGTTTAAAGAACTTTGTTGTTATTTATTTTTAGCGGAGTTTACCGGAAGCTATGTGCGGACCACGACAGCCGCTTGTTTATGTTGTTACTGCTGAAACCGTCTATAATACAATGTGTTTGCATGGTTTATGGTTCAAAAAACACATTATTTTTCACACACCATCATTTTTTGTACAGATTTTGTACAAAACTGTCCCCGTTTGGCCAGCTAATCTGTACGTTGTGATTGGTCTGAATACCTCTGATGTCAGCAGGAAATGTGACGCTCCCTACCATGTTTGAAAAATTCAGTTGCTAACCGGAGTTTACTTACAGGCTTTGAGTCCAAGCGGGAGGAATTATGATAATGTCAGTCTTTACTACATCACCAATCCCAGGAAGTAAACTGTTGCCTATATCTGTGTATATCTGTGTGTTTGTTGTAGTCCAAGAAAAGAGATTTACAATGGAGATGATAACTAGCGTCATTGTTTACTTTGGGGTTTGTACCTTTTGCATATAGTTAACATGTACTAATACACACTTACACACCAAAGGAAATGTAAAACCGTGAATCAGATAAAAAAAAAATTCATCCTACCTTCATTAGTTCTCTTTTTATCACCTCTCAAATATGGGTAGGTTTCTTCAAAAACACCTAATTTTGAGCAAAAAGCTGATATAATTCAATTTTTGCAAAGGACTTTTGATAAAGATCAGATGCAGAGCGATCTTTAAAACATAAACTGAATTCTTTCTCTTTCACGTTACGCGCTACTTCCGAGCTGTAAAAGTTGCGGTGGTTAATAGCAGTATTGCGGAACGCCGAAAATTCTCGTCATTGGCAGGGAAGCGTTTTCTCTTAATTGACGAGATAACTCGTCAATGGTGGGGAAAGAGTTAAAAGATATTGGTAGTTTACTGTCAGATTAATATTAAAGTCATTGTATTTAGACATCCACCTAAAACTAAACCATTTGTGAACTATCATGAGGGATAACTGTATATATTGATTCAGGTTAGTTTTTTATCTCACCATCATCATAACGCCCCAGTTCCATGTGTTCATCAGGAGAAACGCAGGCCGGTGTGGAGGTGCAGCTCTTTACTGAGGGGTTTTCCATTATTCCTGCTCCTAAAAGTGTTTGCTGTTCCTCTCTGGAGGTGCGGCGGTCCTCCGAGCTTCTCTTAGAGCTGAGCCGTGACTCTCGCCGCTCCTTCCCCAACTCGCTGTCTGTTTCTTTCAGACTTCCCCCTAGGGGTTGATAATCAACACGGATGAGGGGTACAAAATAAATCATCCTTAAGCTCAGATGTCCAAGACAGACCAAACAAAAAATAACAATACTTAAGGAATAAATGACGACGGGCCATTGAATTATAAAAAAAAAACGCACACCCAAGGTGCAATGCGGCACGACAAGAAGCAGATTTTTCTTGAATGTAGTATTTAAGAAAAAAAAATCATTTTTTTTTACCGAAAACAAGACAAAAATAGTTTTTTTTCTTGTAAATCATTTACACTGCAAAAAATGACTTTCTTACTTGGTGTTTTTGTCTTGTTTTTGTCTTGTCTTGTTTTCAGTAGAAATATCTAAAAGATCTTAAATAAAGATGTGTTTTCTTGATGAGCAAAATGACCTTAAGTCTATTTTAGACAAATGATACAATTTAAGTGAATTAAATTAAAACAAGCAAAAATATCTGCCAATGGAGTGAGATAAAATCTTGAAATAAGATTTATTTTTCTTAAACACTTAATTCAAGCAAATTTTTCTCACCCCATTGGCAGATATTTTGCTTGTTTTAGGCACAAATTCCCTGAAATTGTATATTTTTTGTCTAAAAACTAGACTTTTTTTATTTCTTTTAGATATTTCTGCTTAAAACAAAACAAATATACTAAGTAAGAAAGTCATGTTTTGCCATGAACATGTTTTAGGAAAAGATACATTTAAGTTTTACGTCTTTGGTTGTGGTGGTTGTGTTTTGACAGGGGTTAGTGATAATAAGGAGGAAAGTGTGGGAAAATTTTGGTTTTCCTGGCTATTGTGCCAACAAGTGCTGTAATATTCATTTAACTTTCATAGTTTAGCTCTAATATGATATTTACCAAAAAAGCATGCCACAGAACCTTGATACAATTTGCACATAAAAACAGATGAACAAATGAAGAGTTTGGTTTTTTAAATTGTTACCGCCAAAATCAGTATTGTATCAGGTCAGTATTAAGTAGGGCTGTAACGATTTATCGTGCAAATGCACGTTTTCTCAATGAATGAATTACGTTGAAATGCAGCCACATCCAAATGCCAGGGGGCGCACTCGTGCAGAAACGCCACTTGTGCCACAGAAGAAGTAGCGTTACAAACCCTATTCCAGGAAATGTCTACAGGAATATTTATATCGCCGTTCTTCAAATTGTTTCAGGTATTTTCATGATAATAAAGAATATTTTGAATGACTTTGTTTAACGATTTTTTAAATGCACGTTATAAACGACTCAGATTTTAGATTGATAACGGACTTCTTACTTACCAAAACGCCATAGTACACGCACAAGCTGCGCATGAAACACAGAATTGCGATGCAGATTCGATTTTAGACAGGCCTTTTTAATGGGACAAGCGATATATCGTTACAGCCCTAGTATTAAGTAAATTCTTAATTTTAAGCTAAATCCAAAATCCGCCATATCGTTCTGTCATCTTTTCTTCCTTTTTCCAACCATGACAAACGTCAATCCTCCTTCTCTGCAGAAAGCAATAAATCCGCTTAACCAATCACAGCACACCATTCCACGCATTGTAAACAAACAATGGCGGCGCGCAATACACACAGAATCCTAGTTTTCCTCATCTACTTTGTACTTTGTGGTGGTTTTCTGTGGTGGGGAAGAAACGTAAGCCATTAAAATCAAATAATTTACGCGAGAGGCACTCGGGAGACGGAAAAATGCCGGCTGTTGCTTGTTCTCACACGACATCATCAAGCTTCTGTCATGCTAACACATTTACCCCAGGGGATCTTATGAAAAACTTTCCATTATTTTACTCAAAGTCAATGAATATCGAGCAGAACCAAAACATTTTACAGTTGATCGCTGTGAAAAAAGTTTACCGACAACATGTTTTGATTAATGCAATTAATGTTTATTTTTTTAATCAGTGTATAAATGAATATAACATGGCAAAGATGAATGCACATTTATATATTGATTGAATAGATGTATTGCATTTTGTGGAAAAAATAATCAGTTTTTATAATAAATCTTTAAAATTCAAGTTATGGATTTAAATTTTTTATGTTTTTATAACCTAAAGATGCTATGTGAACATTTGTAACAGAAAATAGTGCTTTTCATCTTGTCACTTTCTTGGTATAGAAAACTCTTCAAATATACTGATGATATTTACCTTTGGATGGTTTGCGTTTAAAGGAAGTCTTTCTCCGGCTCTTCGAATCCTCTCCATCTGAATCAGTGGCTTGCAAATAAGTGCCCTGTTTGTGACAACCATAACAACAGTAATAATTTACCTCAACCATTTAATTTATTTAACTTTGTATGAAATCATTATGTACCTTTCCATTTTCATCTCTCAGGTTAAAGGTCAGCTCTAGATTGGTAAGGAAATGGTCGGCAAACTCCGGATACATGTCCAGCACCTCCAGCAGCTCTTCCCGTTGGATTGTGTGCAGGTCACAGTAGCTCAATGCTCTGACGTCTGCGTTAGATTTACCGGGTTTGGCGTACAGGTGGATCATCTCTCCAAATATGTCATTCTTACCTGCATAGCAAAGAACAAGTTTGGGGTCTGTGTTTGTTTTCTTAAGTTTGAGAATGTGCAATTGAAACATTTTAATTAGCAATTAAACTAGATTTCGTCCGTTATTTTTCTGTAAACTTTATTACGTTTGGAAAGTTGAAATTCTGATTTCACTCATTCTGTGAAACCGGTCGTGGAAGTACAATTTTTTTCCATGTTGGTTTATTTATAGCTACAGTAAACCCATAAAAACACCTAAAACAAAACGTAAAGGATTACAAAATGTAATCCTTTGTTTTTCATGTTGGTCAGATGGGTCAGGATAAGCTTTTAAGGCTGAAGGTCGTAAGTCCGACTACACAATACTAGTTTATCTTGATATTGTTCATCTTCTGTGAGTGTGTGTCACAGCATGTGTCTGTACATGCGTGCATGTGATTTTCAGTATTGATTGTGTGTTTCTAACAGTGTCTGGGGTCAGTTTGGGTCAGAATCTGTGCATGTGGATTATCAGAGTTCCCATGTGGGATTATGAGTTGCATAACGTCAGGTAAACTTTTCCTTTGCACTGTAGTAACTCCCTTTCTCTAGCTAACCTTTCTTCTTCCTCTACCTTATCTCTCATCCTCTTCCTCGTCCTCCATCTCACCTTCATCTCCTTAACAACGTCCACCCCTCCTCTTTCTCTCCTTGTCGCTGCTGTTCCACTGCCTTCCTCTAAACTTAAACCTATACTTTAAACTTTAACACTATTTTTTTGATGCATTTATTTACATTTTTCATCAATCCTTTTTTTATGTTAAAATGCTTCACCAAAATACATTCATCATAATTACAATATCTGAAAAAGCTGAAGGGCTCAGATGGGCCACTTGGTTAAATGTCAGACCCTGAGAGCGATTTAGCATTAAAGATACTGTCTGAGGGGCAGGTGACATTAAACTGAATTGGATAAAGCACAGCGGTTCATCCGGGAGTTACGGTGGGTCTTTTCGACTCTCCTGATTTTGCCAAGTGGTTGAACTTTTTAATCAACCAAACAGATTTTAAAAATAAGTTTAAAATTTGTTTTAAGTTTAAGTTTACGACCAGGGTTAGCTGCTTCTAGACCATTGTTTTTCACTTATCATATCTCCCTGATTTTAGGGTTTGGTTATGGGGTGGGTTCAGGTTTTATTTTCAAAAATGTTGTCCTTGGGTCAACACAATATGTTGGCCTGAGGACATCTCACAACTATGTTGTTGAACCAACATGGTTCAAACCACGATTGTGCAACAAAGTAACAATTTTTTCACAGCAGCGAGTTACATCATTGTTTGGGAAATGCACCCCAGAGCGGCCATGCTGAGCATTGCATTTTACCCCATTTATAATAACACTGAAATAATCGAATGCCCTTCAGTTAGTAAGTAACAAGTAAGTGACCCTTCATTTTTCAAGATTAGTCAAGTATTTACATGTAGTATTTAATAAAAGAAAGATAGCTGATATTTCGTCATGGTGAGGTTATCAGCTGTGCCACTTTGCTATTTGTGACCACAGACCACAAAACCAGTCATAAGGGTCAATTTGTTGAAATTGAGATTTATACATCATCTGAATAAATAAGCTTTCCATTGATGTATGGTTTGTTAGGATAGGACAATATTTGACCGAGATACAACTATTTGAACATCTGGGTTCAAAAATATCAAAATATTGAGAAAATCACATTTAAAGTTGTCCAAATTAAGTCCTTAGCAACACATATATTACTAATGATAAATATATTTTTTATATATTTACGGTTGGAAATTTACAAAATATTATGTAACTTAAAATGCTAATCGATAATTTTGACCCATACAATGTATATTATTGTTGGCTGTTATACAAATATACACTGTAAAAAAAATTCCGTGCAGCTGGGTTGCCGGTAACTTACAGTAGATTTAAATTTATGTTTTTTACTGGCAACATTTTGTTCAAAGTTAAATGAACATTAAACATTTACAAGTCTTTGTCTTTACAGAGAAAAAAAAACGGCATCAGCAAAACATTCTGGGAAACAAAATCTGAAGCAAAAAACTGAAAAGGTTGATGATGATTTCTAGTTCCCAGAATGCTTTGCATGAGGCTGTTATCGTATAGTTTTATTCTGTAAAGATAAAGACTTGTTCATATTTAAAATTGATTTAACTTTGAACAAACTCTTGCCAGTAAATAACATCAATTTAAATCTACGGTAAATTACCGGCAACCCAGCTGCAATAACATTGTAATTTCTACAGATTTTTTTACAGTGTACCTGTGCGACTCATGACTGGTTTTGTAAATTGCTATAATAATCTTACTTTATACTACGGGTCCGTTAAATGCTTGAATCTGATTGGCTGATGAACGTTCTGAGGTGTGCAATTATTTTCTGGGAAATGCACGGTGAACGTAGTTCCAGGCAGCTCTCTTGACCACATTACAGTTCCATATCACTTCGCATAGTTAACTTTAATAACGGACTGACAAAAACAACATGACAGATGATTTGTCGAGGCAATAACAGCGCTGTTTAGAGACACACAGAGGTAGCCTCGTTCATATAATTTTATTTGTAATAATTTTATTAATAACTGCATTAGAATGCTTTCAACGGCTCAAGCCTCCATTGCCAGCTTTAAAATGATGTTTTGGAACAAGCAAAAGAGCCGTTGGATGAGACGCAGAAGAAATAGTCCTACTCACAAAAGCGATTTAAGTACAAAAACTGGATGAATCACTTTAAATATATCATGTGATCAATGTCTTGAGGTGTGGTATACCGTAGTATAAGCGGAATAATTGACTCCGGCCTTTGAATTATAAAAAAAAATAATGCACACCCGAGTGTGCATTATTGTCCCAATAATTTAACGGCCCATCATCAATTATTCCTTACATATTAGCCTATAAGATGTTTGATCAGGCACCAGTCCTATCATTTCAGATATTGGCCTCATCCACTTGAAACCCATATCTTTCGCTGGCTAACCACCTGAATTTCACATGTAAAAAAACACAAGTGATTACATGTGAAATGTGTGCTTTTGGAACATTTTTGTGTGTGAATC